>NC_137455.1:165750152-166248961 GCF_964235325.1 Thermobia domestica | reverse complement strand
GATAGCTGCTGCACGCTCTTTCTACGAAAAGCTCTTAATCTTAGAAAGACATGCACTACGTATTGCATTTCGCATTAAGTTACCTAGCCCAACAGCAGAATTATACAACCGCATTGAGTTTCCATCTCTACAGTTTCATCTTGAAAAGTTACGTCTCACCTACATACACAATCGTTATGAAGCACACCATCCTCTACTTCTGACTACTATGCATCATATGGCACTCCACCCATCAGCATTTCGATATTTCCATCCACCGCTATCACTCCTGTATACTCTGTACTGCTACACACTACCTCCTGATGTACTAGACCTGGAGTTACTTGCTGACTATCAAATTCCTGACCATCTTCCGCTCATCTTTCCATCCTATGTTGCACAATAACTCCATCCACAACTCCATATAACCTATATAATGACAACTAAGTTGCATCTTGTACATCATGTAATTGCTCTGCCACCCTTTCCCTGCCTGATGTTAAGGCCCGCACAGGTCCTAAGTCTTTGATCGCTATAACAAGCTTTAATAAAGGACTCTGAGACCCTCTCAAAGTCAGGCACATCTACTGTTCTCATACTTCAGTTCCCTAAGAGAGGGCATAACCCTCTAACAGGGTTCTAGCCGGAACGGCTAGTCACTTACCAAAAAAAAAAAAAAAATCAGCTTAAAAAGAAAGTTCTTGCGGTTTTCTACCTTCAATTTCAAAAGAGCATATCTCAGTTCAAACAAACCTTTATTAATCGAAATAAAAACCATGACAATCAATACACTTTTGCCAACGAGAAACAAGTGTGTTAATGCCGGTAGCATAGAATTCTGGAACTCTGGACGCGACGAAGTCCTTGAAGGTCGTTTCGGCATCGTATCGGCTATTGAAGCATTTTTCGCGGAGTAGGTTGTCGAAATGCTTGAAAAAGTGGTAGTCGGTGGGCCAGAGGTCCGGCGGGTATGGTGGATGAGGCAGAGTTTTGTAGCCCAATGCGTTCAACTTTTGCAGCGTCTGTGGTGCAACATGCGGTCGAGCATTGTTGTGGAGTATGATTGATCCCTTTCTGCTGACCAATGCCGGGCACATACGTCGAAGCTTCTGGTGCATTTTGTCGATTTGTTGGCAGTACTTCTCCGCCGTAATCATTTCGCCCGGATTCAGGAAGTTGTGATGGATGAGACCGGCTGCAGACCACCAAACAGTCACCATGATCTTTTGTGGGTGGAGTTTCGGCTTCGGGAACTGATGTAGATCTTCGCTGACGTCCAACCACTGTGTTAAACATCACCGATTGTCATAAAGGATCCTCTTCTCATTACACGTCACAATCCTGTCGAGAAACGGGTCGATCTTGTTCCGCAGAAGAAGAGAAGACGACACCTCAAAACGACGATTTCGATAATTTTCGGTCAATTCGTGCGGCACCCATTTATCGTGTTTTTTTGACTTCCCAGTCTCTTTTAGGTGGTTGGAAATTGTCATAGGTGTTACACCCAAATCTTCAGCAAGCTCTCGAACAGTTGTGTGTGATTGGTTTCGACTAAGGCACTCAGTTGGTTGTTGTCAACAGCGGATAACCGACCACTGCGCTCGTCATCTTCCACGTTCTCGTTACCACTGCGGAATTTCTTAAACCACCATTGTGCTGTACGTTCGTTAGTGGTTCCTGAGCCAAACGCATCGGTGATATCACGAGCTGTTTGGGCAGCTTTTCGGCCTAGCTTGAACTGGAACAAGAAAATCGTGCGAATTTGCCTCTTGTCCATGCTATCTTTGAAGTCCTGAAAAAAATGAAAGAAAGTATTTTAAAACAAAACCAATACAATGAATAGATAGAGCGAAAAACGTGCTTTAAATTTATATATATAGATACAATATTATAACGATACTTGAGCTGAAAATATATCATTGAAAATAGAAGTAACAAAAACCGCAAGAACTTTCCTTACAACCTGATATTATGACATATGACATATTCTTATAAAAAGAATGTTTAGATTCTCATTTACCTTAAAGAACGAAATATTTAAATTTACATTAATGCCAATCCAATTGAATATTATGGTTGATTTCAAACAACAAAACAAATTGTGTTATTTAGTCCGCAAATATACAAAAGAGTATAATGTATAAAAAAATTTTTAGTTAGAGATTAAGTTAATGATGGCCGGTAGAACCCAAAGCAAGAAGAATTACAAATCCAGATTTCAAAATTTACCATAATGATGCAAAAAAAAAAAAAAAAAAAAATTCTAAGTCAATAGTTTATATTGGCTACACGAGCGCAGGATTCACAGCAAACATAGAAAAAGTTAAATTAACTATTTCTCTATGTGTTTTCTTACAGTGTGTTGTTTTGAAAAGGATTTTAAGATCTGTCACACTATTTAACAACCATATTTAACAACCATTTACGAGAAGTTTCTGAAGAAGTTGTAATATTAATTGAATAGTACAACTGTTACCAGAAAAATATCTCACAAACGTAAGATCGAAACGCGGGAGTCGTTTCGAAATGTTTTGAAGATAGGTAAAAAGGGAGAAAGAGAGAGAAACATTTTGTTCATAGACACAGAAATGAAATACTTGCACGGAAAATTCGACATTTATACTTTGCCTATATTATGTATAATTAAGCCTTATTATACAATCACCCATAATTATAAACTCTGTACCTGACCAAAATTTTGGGAATATGCGCATATATTAGTTCACAAATGTTACCTAAATATTCACGGAATGTTTCCAGATTTTGTTATATTCTAATTATATCCCGACCATAACACGAATCAACTGAATATTCAACAAATATTCGTGGAATATTAGTGCTATAATCTCCAATATTAATATTTATATCGGTTTCGCTTTAGGTTATTAATGGTGACGTAACTAAACTAATATGTGTAAACTGATCCTGTTGTGTTTCAGTTCCGAAACTGGTGCCGATTTTCCCGCAAAAATAATTGTCGGCACGGAATTGAATAAGATCTTCTAACAAAAACGGTTTTGTACCTGGCACCAAAACTAATTTTCCGAGAAAATTGGTTTTCTGAAATTGATAACAGTGAGTTATCAGAAACGTTCTTTTGATTCCGCTTGCTAAATAAATTTTTCGGGAACAACTGGTTCTTGTTCCTGAACCAAAATCCAGTAGAACCTCTTGACACTGATCGGTACCGTCACCATTAACAACTCTGTTATTTTCTGAAATTTAAAGATATTAGAAGTTTATATTGCTTAAATACTAGAATGACATAGAAACCCACGTATGATTAGAAAAAAATATCATGTGTAAAAACGTCACATTTATTTAAATAACTTTCAATTAAATGCTTGATTCAGAAAATGCGAAATTAGTAAAATAAGCGAATTAAGTTCGTGCAAACACAATCTCAGATAATTCAACACAGTTGAAGAATTCTTTACATTGTAGACTTCAGGCTTCTTTCGAAACAACCAAACATTAGAGAAAATGTACTTATTTTTAAGTTTTATTTGCTTGTTGCTCCGTTATTTGACAATGATTTTGAACTTATTTTACCTTTATGTTGGTAAACCTTCAAAATATCTGAATGTACAAAATAATTTGAGATTTCTGAAGTACTCGTCAGTTACAGTGTACACTCAATGTTTTTTTTTTTTTGCGTAGGGTTGTACAAGAAACATTAGAATACATCCTTCTGATGTGATATTGAAGAGCGAGGACATTCATGAGAGTGGAAGATTAATTAACCCTAATGTTTGATATGACGAACGTTCTGAAAAATCTAACTCAAAAATTATCTTAATTTGTCTGACATAACCGGGAAACATGGTGGCTCAGTGATAGAGCACTTACTTCTGGTGCGTGGGGTCCCTAGTTCGATCCAAATAAGTTTGTGGAGGACAACATCGTGTCCCTTGGTTTTCTCGGTGTATTCTTGTTTCCTCCCACTTCCCCCTTCCACCAAATCTTCCATCATCATTCACTTGCCTTAATCATTGTCTCCCTTAGCCTGAACGGCATAATCGTGGGACCTTAAACTGAAAAATTTCGTTTCATTTTTAAACACATAACTATGCAAACTATTTTACAGTAAGTTTGGCATGGTTGATCAGTAGTAACCCCTTTCCTATAGAACGAATGATCTCTGGTTATATGAGCTTCTAGTGTACCACACCGTTCTTGTGTTTCTTCCACTCGTTCCGTACCCCCCCCCCCCACTATTTCATTTTATTTGATGCCCATTCACTTGCTTGCGTACCATAATCATGACATGTTAAACTTAAGGTTTCGTTAGTTCAATGACACTCTTAAAGTGTTTGTATATTTCTCTTTTGCACTACGCTTTTAAACATCTGATCCGTAAAAAAAAAAAAAAAAAAAAAAAAAAAAAAAACGCTTGTACAGTATCAATCGAAATTTAGTCTTATTTTGCACCTCAGATGAGGTTTCAACCTTCAAACTATCCTGCCAGTCATTGCACTTAATGGCTCACTGAAAACTAGACTGCTGTCTGGAATAAGTATACAATCAACCAGATAGAAATGTCATTAATGACGACATACCTTAATTTACACTGTTATAGGGATGAATGCAGAGCTTAATATTACAATATTTAGTGTTATAAAGACAGGCGCATCTTATTAATTGTGTAGTGGTGATTTTAGTTTTTTTTTAGATGAATTTCTTGACACAGGGGTGTGCTTTATATTTGAGTTTAATAGTTTTTAGTAAACATTTAGGAAATGTAGAGTGTTTGATGTAGTGTAGTGAATTTGTGTATGTAAGGAACATACTTTCTTTTTTTTACTAACCTGCTGTTGATGATGTAGATGGCTTTTTTAATGACCTTGGAAACGGCATGTTTTTGTATATTGATGAATGAGACAAATGCGAGATCCACTGGATTTGCTACTTATCTAGTGGAACTTGGAATAAGCATAGATGGTAATTGAGAACTTTTTTTTTTTATGGGATAGGTTGAATTTAAAGTTAGTATGATGAACTCGGCTGTTTATTTTAAAAAGTTAAGGTGTGCTTAGCTAGTTATGAGTAACTATATTAGATACTGCATGAATGACACTAAACAGTTTTTAGTTTATATACCACGAAAGGGATAGTACTGAAAGGTGGGAAAATACTACTTGTGGTGTTTTAAATTTAAAATCTTGACGTGTGCAGAAAAATATCAGATTGAGAGAAATTCGCTTTTAAATATAATGTAACTAGGAGGTTTTTAGTTTGTTATAATTTATTGCACGTGCAGGTTTATACGACACGGGTGTTATATAATAGAGACAAAAACCTAATTTAAGTATGTTGGCATAACGCTATTTCTTTCAGGCTTATCTGGAGAATTTAATAAACGGCTAAAAATAAAACTAACAATTTCACGTGCGTGAAATAAAGATTTTGATAAAATTAAGATATTGATTTTTAATTTGGTTTTGTAAGCCCACGTTAATAAGAGGTTCAACACATTCGTTTGGTGTGTTGTGGCCATATTTTGTTCGAGGAAAGAAAATCTATTAGAAGAAACACTCATGTAGATAAGCGCTTCTGGAACACATTACAAGAGTAATCTACTTCAGAAACTGAATGTCTTTACGTTATACAGGGTGTTCATTTATTATGTAGCCGAAATCTACTGGTGAAATCCTCACACCTAAACAATAAAAAAAAAGTTCATATGAACATAAGGCGGAAAACGCCTTGTTTCAAAGTTACGAGATGCCGAAATCGAGAAAATTGTAACTTTGAGGCTGCCTAGCTCAAAAACTGAGAGATATCAACGGCGGTTAAAGAAATATTAGAGGAAATAGTATGCTGTCTATTTAAATTACCATGTTTCAGAGTTGGGTTGTACCGGTGCATATGATTTTTTTAGAGAGAGGGGAGGAAGAGCGGAACCTATAGCACAGCTCCCTCTAGAAAACCCGTTGCCCCGATACATCTCAAGTTTGAAACATGGTTATTTAGATAGACAGCGTACTGTTTCCTCTAATATTTCTTTAACCGCCGTTGATATCTCTCATAGATTTCGACCTACAGGTAGGCAGCCTCAAAGTTACGATTTTCTCGATTTCGGCATCTCGTAACTTTGAAACAACGCGCTTTACACCTTATGTTCATATGGACATTTTTTTATTGTATAGGTGAGAGGATTTCACCAGTGGATTTTGGCTACATAATAAATGTACACCCTGTATTTTAGAAGACCATGAATACTTGGATAAAACAAAACTATAGATGTCTACGATAAACTTTTTTCTCTTTAGATGTGGAGGAAAATTCATGTACCGGAGGAACTACAAACTACTGCGCAAATCGTATGTTATGTTGTGGAAACTCATGAATAGTGCTCTCAACGGGTCGGGTCGGGTCAGGTTGAAGACCGACCCGATCCGACCCGTGACCCGACCCGACTGACCCGAACCGTGATCCGAACTGATTGACCTGACCCGATAACCCGACCCGAGCTGACCCGGTTGATCCGACCCGACAACCCGACCCGAGCTGACCCAATTGACCCGACCCGACAACCCGACCCGAATAACCCGACCCGAGCTGACCCGACTGACCCGACCCGACAACCCGACCCGAGTAGCCTGACCCGACAACCCGACCCGAACTGACCCGACTGACCCGACTCGACAACCCGACTCGAACTGACCCGATCCGAGTCGGGTCGGGTCGGGTCAACCCGACCCGTTTGAGAGCACTATGGTCACGACACTGGGTGAACGCCAAAATGCACTCACATTGGGAAACTAGTTTTAAAAGCATAAGTTTAGAAAATAAAGCATAAAGCATAACTTAAAATATATAGCACAATTCTTGGAAAATTCTCTTTAACTGAAAGTTTAAGATACTGTGTTAATATTTTTTAAAGCCAATATTTACAATGCAAAATCATTGAGAACATAACAATGCAACAATGAAAAGCTTATTTTCATTTCTGTAAACTTTTCGGTGTAATCCTTTGATGTGGAGAAAAGAAAGTAAAAGAAGAAATTTTTCCGCCAACAATGAATAGTATGCAAGAACTCCATACTCTATTGTTACAGTGACGACGCCAGCTTTAAGTTCTTAGGGGGGCAAAGGAGGGGCAGATACATTTTCGGGGGGCGGCTATTTGCCATACCAAAAGTGACATACAGTATTTATTACGTTTGACTTATTTTACATTACATTGTGTATTTCGTTGCTGTTTTTATGTTAGAACTATATGATTATAAATTAAACTTATTTCAAATAAAATTTGTAACTAACAAATAAGTAACGTCTGCACATGAAATATTTTTCAATGAAACTTTTGAAGCCTAAACATAAATTGAATTACTTTCGCGTATGCTACAAGTAACACATTCGTCTATATGCTACGTATCTCTCTCTCTCTCTCTCTCTCTCGATATATATATATATATATATATATATATATATATATATATATATACACTGTTATATATATATATGTAGAGAGAGAGAGAGAGAGCCAGAGAGAGAATTTACGAGGAGCTGCTGAAAATGTCGTAGTCCAATCCAGGAGGAGTGTATGTACTAGGTAGAAAAATGAAACCGTAGTTTAGAAAAACATATCTCTGTATGTACAAATATAAATTTTCATATTAATAATGCAATTCTTATTGTTTCTCAGGCCTCTGAAGTGATTATGTGTGCCCAAACAGATAATTTCACGAACATCCAGATCCTTACTGTTATAACATTTTTGTTCCACCAAAGAAAGTCACCGAAGTAAATTAATTAGGAAATCAGTGAAACACCACGGGACTCTCCTCCGTTATATATAGTGGTGAAGAAGTAAGTGGCTTAGTATAAACGTAGCAATTTCTCAACAAATTATGCTTTACATCCAGGATGATTAAAAGCAATGACTCTTCCTGGAATCATGGATGCAATTTGTGACATTATTCTTGAAAATTGCAGCATTTCAGCCAGTGGTGGATATAGGTCGGGGCCGGAGGACCTAGGCCACCCCAGTTTTTGTGTGACAAAAATAATTTAAGCTATTTATATTTATTATAGTCTGAGGTCTGCACCCCGCTTTCTCAGTTTTTACCTTCTCAGCAAAACTTGTGTCAGGGATTCTGGGTATTTCTTTGGAACTCGTCGGTAGCATAATTCAGAATGGCTTGGGTATGCGCAAGTTCTCGGCATAATGGGTTCCCAAAATATATGTCAGGAGAATAAAAGGGTAACGGCATTAAGAGAAGTATTCTTCTAATTTGACCGTAATGCTGATCAATTTCGCTGACGAATAGTAACCATAGATGAAATATGGTTGTACCACTATGATCCTGAATCGGAACAACAGTCAATGGAGTAGTAGCACTCATTTCTCCATCGCCCCAAGAAGTTCAAGACACAGAAGCAGGTTGAGAAATTGTTTGGAACATTCTTCTGGTATAAGTATGGAGTGGTAGACTACCTCCTCAATGGTCAGATATTTAATCCAAAATCTCTACATTACTTACAAAACTGAAAGAAAAATTCAAAGTTCAACGCTGCGGAAAATGAAAAGAAAGGAATTCTGTTCCTTCAGGAGAATACACCTGTCCATCAAGCCCCTGCGAACATAACTGACATTGCATAATCTAGGATTTCAATGTCTAGCTCATCATTCTTATTCCGCAGATTTAGCTCCGTCTAACTATTACGTGTACTTATTTCCCAAACATAAATAACACTTGAAAGACGCCATTTTAGATCTGAAAGGGGTAGTGCTACGAACAGTGGTGCGAGGAAATCTAGATTTTTTTTAACTTTTCTGCAAAAGCTGGAGCACTGTACAAGGTAGTATATTGACTCTCGGGGGAAGAGAAGAAGAAGTAAAACTTCAACAATCCACGTGCACTCCTTCTGGGTTGGGCTACGAATTTTTCAGCAGTTCCTAGTCAATATGGTAGATGTCACGTCAGTACTTTGAAACAAAATAAGTAAAGGAGCACTAGTATAAACCAATTACTAACTAAAGATCAGCACTCTGACAATACATTTTATTGGGAATCAATTTCATTCCATAAATCATTTGCAGGAAGGGAAAACACAACTCTTTTTATCTCCTTCAAAAAATTAAGCCCTGGTAGTTGCAAACTAAGCTGTTATAAGCACATCCTCTGAATATTGGAAGCCGAGAATAATGTTTCAGAAAAAAGAAGTTTTAAATAAAACAAAATATGAAACTGAAAACTTCAAACCTGGTCAAATACAAACAAGTTACGTAACTGGTTTTACCTTTCTTTTGTTTCCAATCGAAGTTGATCCAATGAGAAGAAAACAAGTCGACCAAATCTACTATTGTTCGCTAGGCACAATTATTAAAAATCATAAGAAAGAAGTATAACTAAAATTTATCTCAAAAGGGGCTAAATTAGAAAACAGAAATATACCCAGACGCTCAAAGAAGAAAGCTTGAGGATTAATCTGCCACATAGTAAATTCATGGAAAGTAGACTACAATTTGTCGATGAGATTGGTTATGATACTGATATATAATACTACATGAAGAATGTTTAAAGATTGTACGAGTCTGGGGGGGGGCAGTCTAGGTGGCAGTCAGGGGTTCAGAAGTAGCTACTAGGGGGGCGCTCGCCCCCCCTTGCCCCCCCTCTGGCGTCATCACTGTATTGTTATGTTTACTTTTTGAACTTAAGCACTTTCTGTACTTTTTGGTGGCATCTTTTACTTTCCCTTTCTGTATATATGTACCTGTAAGGCGCACACAAATGATAGAAAAAATTTATTCGAGCAAAGCACATCTCTTTACAATGAATTAAGTAGAAAGTTCATTAAATATGAGAGAAACTAGTTGCAAAAAATATCAATAAATAGATCAAGATATTTAGAATATTTGTTGTATAATAAATATACATTATACACGATTAATGTAAAATAATCATTGAAATTAACAATAAAGCATAATTTTAAAAAAAGCATAATTAAACAAGAAATAAAGCATAATGTGGGTTGCTCTAACAATTAAGTTGTATGAAGACGAGAAGAAAACGAAAGCTGATTGCTTAACGAATTTCGTTGATCTTTGTGTCTACAAAAACGCATTCCTAGAAACCTACAAGCTAGGTATCATCTCTGTGATTATATCAGTTTCTAGTGCTACATGTGAAAGGTCATTCTCTTCTTTGAAAAGATTAAAGACTTGTATACGCAAGTCAATGACTCATGATAGGTTGAAAAACTTAGTGTTACTTTATATTGAGAAGAAAATTGCTAAATCGTTAGATCTTTAACAAGTTGTGGATATGTTTGCTGCTGCCCACACGAATAGAAAGATCCTCTTCAAGTAGAGGCATGAACCTATAAGTTATTTTCTTTACCTGTAAAAGTGTATTTGCTTCCACTTAAGTCAACCAGCTACACATATTTTAAACGCCATGATTAAATAACTAGTTCCTTATATTAGAAATCAATTGCATTAATGAATCCTAGTTGTTTGAGGTTCTAAATTCTTATATTTTCACTGTTTTCCAAAGAGTAAAATCATGAACAATAAAGATGGAAACATTCACCTTGAATACACACACACACACACACACACACACACACACACATATATATATATATATATATATATATATATATATATATATATATATATATATATATATATTGGAGATGTCCCCCTCAAAATCCTCTTGGGCCCTTCATTGTCCCCCCTGAAAAAAACTCTAGGTACGCTACTGAACACCATGCACCAGAGATGAATTCTCTACCACTGAGCCACCGCGGCCCTGCTTGGGCTTGGTCGTCCATATCCAATCTCTCTTTTGGCGTTGCTTAAACAACTTCTAGTTTTGTTCTAAATCCAGACTCCATATTGGCGTAGATATTAATATTACAGTCGATTGGTAAAATCAATCTTCCACATTTAAAAATTAAAGTACACACAAGTAGAAAAATAAGCATTTATCATAAAAACACTAGCTGCAAGTGTTCAAAATAGATTTATGGTTTCTATAAAAATCAATTGAAAATTGCTTTTTTTAATTAGGCAGCTAGTGAAAAACAGCAGCTTTCGACTCCAGCCGAGTTTAATCTCAACCTAAACTCAGTTGACCAAAGTGAACTGACCCGACTGACCCGACCCGACAACCCGACCCGAACTGACCCGATTGACCCGACCCGACAACCCGACCCGAATAACCCGACCCGACAACCCGACCCGAGCTGACCCGATTGACCCGACCCGACAACCCGACCCGAGTTGACCCGATTGACCCGACCCGACAACCCGACCCGAATAACCCGACCCGGGCTGACCCGACTGACCCGACCCGACAACCCGACTCGATTAGCCTGACCCGACAACCCGACCCGAGCTGACCCGACTGACCCGACCCGATAACCCGACCCGAGTTGACCTGACCCGACCCGACCCGTAACCCGACCCGTTTGAGAGCACTACTCATGAATGCTGCGAAACGAAAAGAACTGAACTGTTTGTTACCATCGTTAACTGAACAATATGTTCGTTCGTACACACTGATAGAGTACAGTATGTTACTAAAAGCTCTCTTTAAATATTTACATCTGGTTTCATTTAGTGTTCAATAAAAAGAAAAATTTGGATTTTCAATGTGCGTGCAAGTAATTTTAATAATGTTGATTGACATACCAGGACAAATTGATCGTAGAAATCTATCTTTGTCTGATCTAGTGTCAGCTCATTAAATTATTAATGTATTTCGTAGGTTAAAGTTCCAACGAGGATCTAACTGTATATTTTTAGATGGAAAAGTTTTCTGTATATGGATACATGAAACTAATCAATTGAGAAATAAATCTGATTTCATGCTGTGAAAGTGTGAAATGACTTTTGCTACCCTGTAACATTTGTTACTTCTTCGTCGTTATGGAAACAACTATTAATTGTTGTTTTCCTTTCTGTTTTAGGTATTCCACAATTTGAGCAAGGGAACAGGATTCCAAATTATGAAGGCCAATTTCCTGTTCCTGCAGGTGGACAACAAATTCCAGTTTATCCTGATCAACAGTTATCTCCTCAACAAATACAAGAACAAATTCGATTACAGCAGCAACAAATTCCAGTACATCCTCAATTTCAGCAAGGGCCCCCATACCAAAACCAGCAACAATTCCCTTTTCAGGGACAGCCTGGACACATTCCAGAGCAACCACAATATAGACAAGAACTACCCTTTGAACGTTTAAGGGAACAACAATTATTACCTTCCCAATTAACAAATCAACAATTTCCTCCTCAGCAGCAGAACGTACCTTTACTACAGCCTAGTGAATTACCTTTCCATCAAGGCCAAGCACCACGACCCTTTCAACCATTGCCAAATCAAGATTTAAACGCAGCACAGCAGTTACAGAATCAAGGGTTAAACCCAAACGCAATTCCCACACTTAATACAAAAGAAGGACATCTCAATAATCAGCAGCTTATTCAACCTGTGATGCAACAACTGCCTCCAGAACTTGCTAAACAAGCTCAAAATATTCCTTCAATTCAACCATTGCCAAATCAAGATTTAAACGCAGCACAGCAGTTACAGAATCAAGGGTTAAACCCAAACGCAATTCCCACACTTAATACAAAAGAAGGACATCTCAATAATCAGCAGCTTATTCAACCTCTGATGCAACAACTTCCCCCAGAACTTGCTAAACAAGCTCAAAATATTCCTTCAATTCCTCGTGTACCTTTATTGAGCAAACCAAATATAGGTGCTACTGAAGCAATACCACAAACTACTGCCTTAAATGTACTACCAGCTTCCAATGTAGCAGCTAATCAAGAACCTTTCACTACAAAACCTAGTAGAAATATGCCAAAGGCAACAGGTGGCGGAGCTTCAAGACAGTCGAAAGAAAACACCTCACAGGAGTCAAAAAGAGGATCTCCTTGCAATTGCATCCAATGGACATGCAAATGCTGTCCTGAAATTCCAATACTGCAAGAGTTATTCAAAAATAAATCAAGTACGTTAAGTTCTCTTTTAGTTTTATACTTAAGATATATAAATAATCTTACGCTAGGAAGAAAGAAAATATGCCACATGAACAAAGGATGTTTACAATATAAAATATCATTAGGACGGTTTAGAAGATATTAGAATCCCATAAGAACAAAAGTAGCTAATCAAATCTAATGGAAACTATACCATCTTCTTTATTTTATTTTATCAACATGACATTTCATTAGATTTCGAAGACAAAGTGTGCTTTTCTCTTTTAAAATTTACATTTAGTTTTCATATGTCAAGATGATAAGTGGATGAATGCATTTCCAAAACTGTAAACTTATAAAATGATTAATCGTGATAATGATAAGTAGAAACGTATTCTTTTTGATTTCTCTAAGATACAAAATCAGCATTCAATTTACAGGAAGTCAATAGCCTAATAATTTACTTTTTAAATTGCTTTTGGGTAAAGTGTCTGGTTCTCTGAAAAATCGTATATAACATGATACATTATTTGTATCGTTATGATGATTCCAGGAACATTTTTAATTTATGCACCTGTAAGCAGAGGCAGATCCAGAACGGACTTCTGGGGGGGGGTTGTAATACTGCTACCTAGAGCTACTTTTAAGAGCTCCAAACTCTGGGATGGGTTTTATTTACATATAAAATAAGAAAGTTTTCTCTTCTGGGGGGCAATCTTTCCCCGTGGATCCGCCCCTGCCTGTAAGTGTACTTCAGAGAGCCAAACTTCAAGGGGCGTGTAGACTTATTCTCAAAATTGAGAATAGTGCCCCAAAATAATAAGTTTTTATTTACTTCTATCGTATATTCTTTGGTAAAAAGAATGCATAAAGATGGTCACAAAGGTGTCAAATATCATCCTGGGAAATTGCGTTCCACATTCTTTGATCTGGTTAAGTACTTGATCAAGGTTTGAAGCACGGGTTGCTTACCAGATCAGACGCCATCCAATTGAATTCCACACGTGCTCAGTGGGGAACACATCTCTACAATTCTTCATAGACAAAAGTTTATTGATAGTTTGTCCTTCAGAAAGAAATTTATGTTGATTAATTCCTTTTCTGTCGTAGAAATACATCAGCATAACATACTATTTACATTTTAGAACGACTTTTTAAAAGCTTTTTGATAATTATTGTAATTTCCATTTAGCAGTTTCATGTTTATATACGTACTGTTTCTTTCATACAACGCAGCAATTGATTTTTAAAAACTTAATTTCTATGAATAATTTGAGAATATCTATTCCGTATTGAAAATATACATGCTTATGGTAATCAAAGAATGTGGCATAAATCAGGAAGTAGTTTTGTTTATCCTTTAAAGCCTTCTAATAAAATTTGAAAAATTTAAAATGTCAATCATTATCTTGGAAAAATCAAACAATGGTCGGTCTTCTTTTATCCATTCTCTGACTGGGTTTACTGATATCATTACGAGTCGATATGTACCATCTAAGTATATATGCACAAGATAGACGATTATCCCCATGCACTTGTTTCTTATTTCCCATCACTTAACACTAAACGTTTCAGTATTGCAAAATTATTTATAGAAGTTAACTATCTGATTGACAACGTTACTTCAAGAATGACATTCTAATATCAGCAATAATAAAATTATGTAAATTATGGTTATTATGTATCTACTGGGTGTGCAGATAAAACGTCCTCTGCTTATAAGTCACGAATAGTTGGAAATAGAAAGATGAAACAACAAATGAGATAGGAAAATATCGGTGGACGAGTCGAATGGAGCTTTATGCTGGGCCTATATAGCGCCCTGGGAGCTTACCTGAAAATTGTAAACGGCAAAATGTGGTACTTGATAACGTGTTTGTGCACAGCACAAACAACTTTTCTAGTGAAACGTTGTCCGCATGCCAACTACCGTAAGTTAATTATGAACCTTTGCACAAATACTGTCAATATTATACAGTACAGGTGGAAATACTAAGCAGAGAGGATACCAAAATACAGATGGTTGTTGTTAGAGTCAATACTCTAACCAGAACACTAAAACAGGAGGTTGAGCTCTTTTATGGGAGGAGGGGATAATTGCAGTTCACCTTAAGTTATATACGAACATCCCAACAAACAACTGAAAGTTTTAGGGGTGGGGGATCATCCGCTGGCCAAGTCCAAGCTACGGATATAACGCACTTCCAACGGAAGCAACTAACACATTCGATCACGCACAGGTGTTCAGTGAAAACGTGAACAATACAAAATGCAACAATCATCAAGTGGCACTATTTGTGCTTAAACGTGGAAGCTATCACAAGTGTATGTAGTGCAGATCAAGGAAACAAAAATAATTGTAGTGATACGATACAAAAATAATTGTAGTACACGAACCATTCACTCAAAACATTTACATTGTACATGTACAAGCTACATACATGAGTCTCATGTTTTCTTCATTTTACCATTAGAGTAATTTGACAATAACTTAAACCAGTGGTTCCCAACCACTTTTTGACTGACAACACATCTTACTGAACGTACATAATACCTCGACACATTTAGTGTAAGACTAAGTTGCTATGAAGAAGTGATTCTATGTAGTTCTGAGCATTGTTGCTGCCGATGGATGTGTTGATTGATACAATCTGTCTCAAAATTAATTTTAAGTACTTATTATACGCATCATGATACTTAATTTATGAAATTTTGCGACACATCTTATGGGACTATGCTACACACCAGTTGGGAACCAGTGGCTTAAAACACCACCATTTTACACCAGGGACACTAATGGTTAATGGAGGAGTCAGCTAGTTTATTCCACTGAGTGCTGACAACTGTGAGAGATGGAGTAAAGCTAGTCAGGCGGTTGAAATCTGTAAATATAAAGGGATGAATCGATGTTACATTTAAATAGGTAAATTGAGTAGAAATATTCATATAAATAGTTCTTTTTAGTTTGTTGAACACGAGGCAAAAATGATTAAGTTTGAACCTGGTACTTTGACATATTGCTGTAGAACTCCGACTAATATCCAGAAAATGGATATAGGTAAGTATAAAAGTTATGTGACTCCATATAAGTGTTAATGTGTCACATGGTCCTAAATATATTTTTAAAAATACTAATGTCCCGGACTTCCCTGGTCTTCTTCCCTGCAGTTATTCCCTTTGTTTTTTCCCCATTACCGTTTCAATGTATCAGATGATAATTACAGTTGTTAGGCGACTTCCAGGGCCCTATGATAATGGAGCAAGGAAAACCCTCTTTCGATATGCCCTCTGATATTTTCGTATCTCACTTTTGGTTCCATCCATTTATATTAAACTTAATCCAGAGTAATGGATTATAAGTTTCTGAGAGCCTCGTGGTAATAATAATAATAGGTTACATTAAAATTAGCTTATAGTACTCGCAGAACTTGTGATTTTCTGCTTTCTTACTCTTAAGTGGAATATTCAAACACTTTCCTATGTAAAATTTATTTGTCATTATTGATGTTACTAAATGTGAATTGTTGAACTAATTATGTTGCAACAATGATAAATTCAACCATTATTGTGAATTCTTTTTAGGTTGTTTCGAGTTTAGCACTAATGCAGACATGCAAAACTTTAAAATACGTGAGTTGTCACCTAATAAGGAAGTGAAGCCGATTTCCTTTCAAAGTAAGTATAGTAACATAGTAATTAAGGCAATTTTATATTTTTGGTTATTACAATACTGATTTATTAATGAAACTTGCAAGTGATACGAAAAGTAAAATTGAGAATAAGAACTATAAAGTTTACAACTATAAAGAGGAGCGATGAATAAATCTTTAAAAATAATTGAAACGTAATTAAACCTATTACGGAAAATTCAGCAACTTATTCAACAAAAGTCACACAAGTTATTGTGGATCTCAAAATCAATCCCGATTACAATAGTCATTGTTTTGTATTAATGATGATTTGCACTGTAACTTATTTTGTGACCACGTTGCAGTTACTGAAATTGATAATGAAAAAAAGTTAAATGTTCAGGCTTGTTAGATGTGATAATGTTTAGCAAGAGAAATTTTTAAAAAATCCGTATAACTCAATCTATCAGCTTATGGGGACTACTTTTAACAAGGTAAAGTAACAAAATCATCCTAAATTTTCCTAAATGACTTTTTTTTTTGCCATTTTTAAACATGGTTATTAGATCACATTTTGTGTAGAAAAATTAAATAAATTATTGTAGATACATAGAAACTCATGTGGTTCGAGTACCACACTAACAAGGTACATTCACGAAGTGTCCCCTCGGGATTCGTGTAAAATTGGTTCAAGTGCAAAGTTCTCTGCGGCTCGATGTGTATTGTACTAATTTTAGCGACCTATACCGGTAATTTGCATATTTATCGGCCTTAATATATCCGGAATTCAATTATACACTATTATAACGCTCGGACACAAAGTTGCTTTTAGTTTACTTAGATGTAACTGGACATGAATGTGGGCTATGCAGAACAAACTGGATTAAGTACTGCTTCTCTGACACATGTTAGCCATCTTAGACGCCATCTTGAATTAAAGTTTCTGTTTTTCAAATGGGAATAGGTACAAGTGATACATCAAATTTAAATACAATTTTCTTTTCTCGGAAATTCACTGGTGTAGTGAATTGCATCGTAGCTTGTAGAACTGTAATTATTTTCGTTTTATTGTCCTGATTCTGACATTATATTATCTTATTGAGCCACAATGAGTAAACTAAATTGACATAATGCAAAATGCCGTTTATTGTATACCTTCTTTTTATAAACATTATGATCCTTAAAAGGTAATGGTCATTATGTCTAATCTTGCTTCTGTTCCCATAGTAAAATATAAACACATCGTCTTGGTAAAATATAAACAACAAAACATACACTGATTTATAACAAAATATTTTTTCTTTTCTTTCTCTTTTTAACCTAGCTGGCTAGTGCATATTTTATAGAAAAGATTACACATATTGCCCAAAGAATACAATTAAAAATAAAACATATCGTTGTATTATGGCGCGCGAACATATGAACTTTCTTTTATTTAGTTTACAAATAAAAGAAAAGAATCCTGGACAGTTAGGATTCCTACACTAATCATCAGTACTTTTTGGACATCCCTCGTATATAAACAAAAATCACATTTCATAATTACTCATATACATCATATTTCGCTCACATATCATTATTAATACTTCATTTTACATTAATCTTATAATCATTTATATATTTATATTTTTTATAATATAACGTCGATAAGGAATTCCGAATTATAAATGTATATTAAGTCCATTCAGGGCCATAAAATGTTTATTAACAAATATAAATCATTTGGGCAAATTGAAAAGAAGAATTTGATATAAAATATATTTTATAAATTATTTCAATTATCTTTTGATTTCATACTTAAAATCATTATGCTATTTATTCTCAGTGCCTTTAAAATCTGAATATTCATTAATCTTATTGTAACATTATAAGAAATAACCATATCACAAATATATTGAAATGAAATGCATACTAATATTAAATTATTATTAAACACAAAAACAAAATTCAACGTTAGGAAATACAATCTACATAGATAACTAAATTATGGGTTAAATATAAGTTTAGAGATAAAATAACAAAAATTACAACACAATAAGCTAGAATATATATATAATACTTTTCGTTTTCTCTATTCGTATTACATACCATCTATCAAACGTCGTTTACATTTACATTAGTTATAACTTCAGAAGAAACGAAGATCTTGACTAAGTCCATCCAACGATTCTTAGTATATTTCGAAGGTCGCCATACCTTAATTTCATCAATATTGCGTAGTCCCAAAATTTTTCCGATTCTTACACACATCAGTTAAAAAAACTTTAGGGTTAACTTGTTTCGTACATAAATAAGGTCCAGCAAACAAATCACAAAATTTATAGATCTTTTTTAATGATGCATCACTTTGTGGATGAAGTTTTACAAAAACCAAATTATTAGGTCGAATCTTAATTTTCCCCAATTGTCGCTCTTCTACTTTCTGATTTCTAGAATTAAAATTTTGTGCTCTTCGAAAATGTACCATGCTTATAAGATGAGAGTAATCTAGTTCACTATTTCCACTGAGTTGAATACCAAAATGCTGTTCAATTGGTTTCACATAATCAGTACCATTATGAATATTAGCAGGCGCTACTCCCAATGTGTCAGACACAGAATAATTTAAAAAGTAGCTAATTTCGGTAACATATTTGACCCAATCTGAATGTTTTTTACGGCAATAATGTCGAAATAGCATCCCAAAATTTCTATGTACATTTTCCTTTCTGATAAAAACGGTATTGATATATAGTATTCGCATTTTTTTATATTGCTAGCTAAGGCTAGCTACCTTTGAGAGGGTTACACCCTCTTTTAGGGAAGTGATGTGAAGGGATAGAGGGTTGTGAATCTCTGGTTGGTCTAAGTGCTTTATTGAATTTCTTCCATAGTAGTAATGGACTTAAGGAACTTTGCGTTCCTTAACATTAGGTGAAGAAAGAGACAAATACATATAAACAACATAAACATACATCCATAGCTGTTATGAAAGATGAATATGAACAAAGATCAACAGTACAATAACTGAGGAACACTATTTAGGTAACATATAGAATAAACATAATCAGAAGAATAGAAACTAGGTGATAATAACGCAGTAGTAGAGTAATATAATTAATGAGGATGAAGTATGAGATGAGCTGCAAGCACAGGACAACACATAGGAACATATTAATGGACGAATGCAGTTATCTTCTTGCCTAGGGGAACTCTAGGTTATGATGAGAGACATGATGAACCCAAGTTAGTATGAGAAAATTACTGTGCATGAAATGATGAAAAAATGAGAGGTAAATGAACATGAGTGACGTAATCGTTCAGAAGCAAGAGTGAGGGATCATCAGGAGGAAGCGTGTAATGGTATAATGTAAATAGAAGAGATAATGACGTGTGAAGATACCGTGTGGGTGTGGGATGTAGGGCTATGTAGTGCATTGTGTCGAAAAGTAGTGGATGTTGGGTTTGAAATCGGCGTCGTATGTAGGAGAGTCGAAGGGATTCAAGATGGTATTGCAAGGTAGGAAAAGTAGTGCGTTGATACAAGTCTTGTGTGGGGCTAGGTAATTTTATGCGAAATGCAATGCGGAGAGCATGACGTTCGAGAATAAGAAGTTTGTTGTAGAATCTGTCTGATGCTGGAATCCAAGCTGTGAAACCATAGGTGAGACTAGGACGGAGAAATACCTTATAGGTGTTTAAGACTGTGTGTGATTTGAGTTCCCATGTCGTTCCTACGAGACGTTTAAGTAAGTTCAAACGATTATGCGCTTTGGTCACAACTGTTTTAAGATGTTGCGTCCAGGTAAGGTGTGTGTCGAATGTGATGCCTAGGTAGGTGACTGCCTTAGTAGCCCGTAGTGGAACCTGGTCCACGTGAAGAGATAGGCAACGGCGATTGCGACGAACCTTAGTTGTTTTCTTTGGCGGTAGAAAGATGATAGTCTGTGTTTTTGTAGCGTTGATGGTGAGTTTCCACTTCCGTCACCAAAAGCTGAAATCTGTGATGGCTGTTTTTGTTGGATATTATTTATGTGCTGGATGGATGTTCCTAGAGCGAGAAAGGCAGTATCATCTGCGTACTGGAAAGAATAGACTTTTCTGGGAGACGTGGCATGTCAGCAACAAACAGAATGTACAACAGCGGGGAGAGGGCAGAACCCTGTGGAATTCCCTCCCACATGGGATGAGATAGATGTTCGTTGATGGCAACATAAGTAAGACGACCTGAGAGAAAGTTAAAGGTAAGCCGGATGTATGTTGTAGGAAGCTGGAGCCTGATTAGTTTATGAATAAGTCCGAGATGCCACACTTTGTCGAATGCTTTCTCGAGATCGAATAGTACGAGACATGATAGTTTCACTCTGTTATAGTGTGTGGTGATAAGGCTTGTGAGTCGTACGAGTTGATCGTTTATAGAGAAAGAAAGACGGAAACCTGCTTGAGTGAGAGGAATGATATTTCTTGTGTTGAGGTAGATATGCAGGCGTTTGACGAGAATGCGTTCAAGGATTTTACTGAATGTGCTAGTGAGTTGGATCGGCCTATAAGAAGAGATCTCATGAGGAGGCTTATGTGGTTTTGGAAACATAACTGTTTTAGATGTTTTCCAAGACATAGGAAAGTAGCCTGTACGGAGTATAAAGGTGAAGAGATTGGCGATGTGGATGAGTAGTGTAGGGGGACACTCCCTGATCTGACGATAGGTGATATTATCGAAGCCTGGCGCTGTGTTTTGTTTACATTTGATGGTATCTGTGACCTCTTGGACAGTGATGGGTGAAGTAACATGTTGATCGACACTGTTCATGCATGGTATTGGGTTGCAAGAATGGAGAAGTGTCAGCTTTGTCTGCAACATGGGATGTAATTCCAGGTGGTGGTGGTGTAAAAATGTTCTGCAGATGATCTGCAAAGGCATTTGCTTTCTCCGTATCTGTGTGAGCTGCGGAGTTGCCGATCAGAATGGGGTAGGGAGTTTTTGTAAACCGTTGAACTTTTTCCAAAATTCGGTAGGATGACTGGTGGTAGACAGATTATTACAGGTTTTCACCCAGCACCGAAGTTTATAGGCCCTGATGTAGTTGTGCACAGTTCTCTGCAATTGTTGATGATGGTGTAAGGCATCAGGATTTCGAGTGCGAATGTAATCTCGATAAAGTTGGCGAGAACGTGTGATCATAGTCAGGTAATGTGGTGGCAGTCAAGGTTGATATGGAATACTTATCACCACACACTATAAAAGAGTGGATATGGTTGATATGCTAGCTGCCTGTATAGTAGAAGTGAGTATATCGACAGTGCTGTAGAGGTCGTCTTCGGAAGTGGGCGATGAAAGATGTTGAGTGCGTTTAGTAAGATAAGAGCGATAGCAGATACAGTTAGCTTTATCTAGGCGAAAACAGATGCGTGAAGGCAATTGAGGACGAGGTGAAGCAGAAGAGTGAAGATTTATTGTGAGTTTAACAGGAGCATGGTCACTTCCCAGGGTATCAAGTACTGAAATTGTGCTATGAGCTATTAGATTGCTAGACGTAATAACGATGTCTGATGTTGTGTCAGAGATTGGCCGAGTGGGTTTTGGTAACTGATGAATGGTTCGAGTGGTGCGTGTGGTGATAAAAGCTGCGAAATTGGTACGATCGTGATCTGAGCGACTATGCATATTAAAATCTGCCATGATGATATAGTGGCGATAGGTGTTTGAAATATGTTGTACAAATTGTATTGGGAGAGGATGGCCAGGCCTGATGTAGATTGTTGCTATGCTAATGATAATAGATTTGAAATATACAGTGGTAATTATATATTCGGGTAATGGTGTATGAGTACAATAGAACTGACGGTAAGGTAAGTAAGGGGAGAAACCAACCACTACGCCCCCATTAGCGCGCTCTGCGGGCTGTAGATTGTCTGCACGTGAAATGGTATATCCTGGTAGGTGACATGGAGTTGCTTTGATTAAGAATGTTTCGTTTAAGAGGAAAACTATTATATGTTCCTCAAGTAGCAGGGTTTGAAACAAAAGTTTGTTTTTAGTAAATGATCGGATGTTCAAATAAAGAAAGTTTAGAGCCATGATGAAATTAAATTCAACCGGTTTGAGTTGTTGGAGATACATGAAAATGCACTGAGTTTCCAGAATATGCTGCTGTGAAGTGAATGTGAAATGTTGCTTTGGCTGCAAGGGTGATTTACTGTAGGATGTGTGGCCGGATGAAAGGATGGATGTTTTGCAGTGTAAGAGTAAGAAAAGTAAGCAGTTGATGTATGGTGACTGGAGTATCTACTGCGGGCGGAGAGGTGGTAACAAGAGATGTAGTACGCAAGGGTACAACCAGTTCTGGATGTTGCGGCGTTGGGTAGGGTTTTGCTTTACATTTATAGCTATAAGTAGGGTGGCTGTCCGGACATGTAGAACATTTCGCTGGTTGGTGCAAATTAATGCAAAAACGAGTTGAGTGTGGTCCTGCACAGTAACCGCATTTGAAGCCATTCTTACAATCAGCTGTGTTATGCGTATTATATTTTTGGCAGCGTTCGCATCGAACTGGTAAGGATGCCATTGAACGCGATGGTTCGACTCTATGTTTGCAATTGTATATGAAAGATCCATGTGCAAGCAAATCGTCGATTGTCTCTTGATGGGGTGTGAGAATGCGAACCATGAAGGTGGGCCCACGATCGTTGCGAATTCTGAGTACTTTAGAAATGGTGTAGCCTTCGAGTTTTAGTTCATCATGAACTTCCTGGTCTGTGTAAGACGGGTCGACACCTCGTATGACTACAGAAAGAAGCGAGGGTCTCCGTGGTGGAGGGGGTTACTTGCGTGTCGAATTAGTAAGATGGGTGATTCGGCTTGTGCTCCGAAAGTATCGATAGGCACTTTGTTTCGAATCGTCGTGTATAGATCAGGGTCAGATGTAACCATTTTAAAGATGTAACCATTTCTTGTGTGCACAATTTCATTGATGGCAGCACGTGGAAGATACTTCCTTAGCTGGAGTGCAACAAATTTCTCATTGGAGAACTTGGAATCGTAATTGCGGAGGAGGATGGAAAAAGATGACTGAACAGGTGGAGGAGTAGAATCTGTTGGTGGTCCTATATCCATGGCGTCATTGGTAGAGTATTCGGTATGATCCTTTTCTTCGGCGGTGAGTCTTGAACTCGGGCAGCAAAGCTAGCCGTTGATCGATTCGACCTGGGTCGGACTGATGTAGAAGATTCGACAGATGCACAAGAGGTCTGAGAGTCTTTCCTGTGGCGAGAGCCAGAAACATTCGCTTGTGTCTTTGATTACCCCTTCCGTGGCCCCACCTTCGTGGGACAAACAGAAGGTCCATCGACAACAGTAGGTAGATTCGTACGACGACCGCTAGTTCGATTACCAGGTTTCGTCCCATGATCTGCCATAGTGAAGTCTATCCGGTGGGCAGATGCCCAAATGCTGTGTATATGATGTGATGTGATGTGATGATCTGATAGCAAGGTTGGACTACCCGTTTGGATAGTAGTCCAGGTAAGGCAGTCCCCTATTAATGCAGTGACACTGTGCACCCTTGGCTGAGATAAGTCTGATGAACAGTGTCCTGTAAAAACGCGGAGAAAAGCCCAGGATCAGGAGTAGGAAGGTTTTTAAAAATCGTCACCGTTCTAAGTAGGTGGTGGTTCAGAGGCAAATCTCTGGAAAGTGTCGTAGTATTCGCATCTATAATTTTTAATTTAGTCTCACAATCAGAAAAGGATTCAGGTACATTTAACGCTGACGAGGTTTTGACCCGTTTCACGTCAGCCAAATCTAGTTTAAATTGCAATGATCCATAGTTTAAATTAAATCACATTGTGTCCCGCAATCTTGCGTACTTTGTTGTTTATTAAATGTTGGCACACTTTGATCTCTATTACCATAAGTTCTGCCACCTATGAATCGATTCTGAAAAGCCATACGATTATTATTATTACTGTTGTGATTTCGGCCATTTCTGAAATTCCAATGACCATTTCTACGATTAGATTGCGTCGTATTACCGGTAGCATTTCTACTATTTCTTCTGTTGTTCGAATGATTGATATTATTAATATTTTCATGTTGTACGTTATGATTGTGAACAGAGGCATAATTAATATGACTACGGCCAAAGCTATCCTGTTCTCTGTCTTGCCCTCTGTTACTATTTAAAAACTGACTTTCAAAATGTTGTACAAGCATAATTAAATGATTAAAGTTCATACAATGTGCTGATATTAACATTTGCTGTAATCTAAAAGGGAATAGAATACGTATTGAAGCGATTATTCTGGTCTCAGGATGATTTGGATTGAGAGATTTTAGTTCGTTATAGGTTGAAATTAAAAATTGGTAATATTTTTATGCACCTTAGGATTAAAAGGTCTTGTAATGCGTCCCTATTGGCCAAAATGAAATCGTTTTCATAGTTGGACAACAGTGCCTCCTTAAAATCTGAATATTTGTTAATCTTATTCCTAATAGCTTGAAACCACGTTAGGCGTGGGGGCAATAAGATATGCGGTAAAATTTTCAAAAACTGAGTCTTATTTACACCCATTAATTCGCATTCGTCTTCGAGCTTTTCAAGAAATACTCTAGCCCTAATGTCCTCTCGCAAGCCACTGAATTTTCTTAAAGATTTGACCTCACTAAATTTTATTGATTTACCTGTTTGGCGGTACTTAAAGTTTACAGGACTGATAGTGCACACCTTTACTTCTATGTGATAGATACTTTGATCTTCTTTCCCTCTCCGTACTGTCTTCTTGGCAGTCTGAAGTGTCACTATCTTCTAAAAACCTTCTAGGAGAGTGTGCATTTTCCTCCCTAATAAAAACGGGATGACCATCATTCCTGTGCCCACCATCACGTTCTTCATTCATGATTATATACACTTCCTTAAGGGAATTGATTTCACCGTTTATATCACGAATATGATTAACATGTTCATTCGTGATCATTTCAATGGCTTCGATCGAATCCTGGATCTCGAAGAACCTCCGTGACATTTGATCCATTTTATTATCGTTCTGCTCAAACTTCGCATCGATTTGCTGATTCATCTGGATCAACTGCTGCTGTATTCTAACTAACTTAGTATCAAATTGCTGCTGTTGTTTGTCCAACTTGCTATCAAGTTGAGAAAATTCCTCCTTAAGTTGATTCATTTTTCCATCAAATTGTTGTGAAAATTTATCCTTGAGCTGTTGTTGTAACTGTATATTTTGTTGAGACATTTGTTGTGATAGTTGTTTGAATAGATCAACCATACTTTCAGTATGATTTGTTCCGGTCTCACTCATACTGTTATCAACCACTTCGTTTTCGATATCACTCATCTTGACACGTCTATCTATTTTCGTGCCACTTCTTAGAATAGTAAAATTAATATTAGGCTCAATTCCGATCGTTTTGCTAAAACTTCTGAACGATACACAAGGTTTCTCGGCGTTTTGGCACCATAACATATATAACTGTTATTTTCGTTTTATTGTCCTGATTCTAACATTATATTATCTTATTGAGCCACAACGAGTAAACTAAATTGACATAATGCAAAATGTCGTTTATTGTATACCTTCTTTTTATAAACATTATGATCCTTAAAAGGTAATGGTCATTATGTCTAATCTTGCTTCTGTTCCCATAGTAACATATAAACACATCGTCTTGGTAACATATAAACAACAAAACATACACTGATTTATAACAAAATATCTTTCCTTTTCTTTCTCTTTTTAACCTAGCTGGCTAGTGCATATTTTATAGAAAAGATTTAGATTTTGCCCAAAGAATACAATTAAAAATACAACATATCGTTGTACCATTTGGAAGGTGTTGTATGTTAAAATCCTCCAACACTTCGCGAATAGACATTGCAGAGTAATATCAGTTGCGCTTAGGTTTTTGATATTGACAAATCAAAACAATTTCTAACTGAGAAAATACTGTAGTTAAAACAAACTCTTAACAACATTGGTGCCATAATCTTATTACATTTGTCTGAGTAATTGTTAACATTCCATGTTATACTATAACAATGAAGTATTGTGTTATGGTCAAATTGCCTAACGTAAATCAAGATGAGACCAGATTTTCGTGGAGACCTGCCATGTTCGTATTGACGTCTGTGTGTCTGTATGTATGTACATTCAGAGAATACTTCATCAAAGAGAAATCACGTAAAATATTACATATACACACGTGGATATGCATAACTTAATATTTGGTTCAATATTCGTGAAGTGTTTGACATTTAAGATGCAATACATTCCAAACGGTACAAACTATGGTAAAACTCACTAGTCCAATGAATTTCCGAGAAAATTGTATATGAATTTGATGTATCACCTGCATCTACTCCCATTTGAAAAACCGAAAGTTGAATCCAATATGGCCGATCCAAGATAGTGGCCGGGATGGGTAACATGTGTCAGAGAAGCATTACTTGATCCAATTTGTTTTGCATATGTCCACATTCATGTCCAGCTACATCTAAAGAAACTAAAAGTAATTTTGTGTCCGAGCGTTACAATAGTGTATGATTGAATCCCAGATATATATGAAGGCCAATGAATATGCAAATTACAGGTCTGGACTGCTGAAATTAGTACGATACACATTGGGCTACAGAGAACTTTGCATTTGAATCAATTTTACACCTTCCCCGAGGGGACACTTCGCGAATGTATCATGTAAGATGTAGATAATGTGTCATATAGCCTCAATGTTAAATGGGGTGCTGAAGTCCAAAATAACCAACTAACAAAACTAAGTTTACGAAATATAATGCCAGTGTCTACAAGGGAAATTAATGAAATTTCTCAAATTCACCTTTTAGAACAAAGCACAATAAAAGTTAATTTCCATTTTAGGCGTTTATTTGACTTTTAATCAATCATAAGGACCATATATATATATATATATATACAGGGTGAGTCAAAATAAGTGTTACAAGCCAATATCTCGCGAACTATACATTATATAAGAAAAATATTAAGAGACAATGTACAATACAGAGGGGCCTAAGAAATGAGTCAAACATTAGGTTTCCCCCGCCCCCCATGTTGGGGGGAGGGGGGTGAACGTGAAATTTTTAAATGGGAACATAGGTCGAGTGATACCTCGTTCGAAAGAGCTTGAAAAATTGAACAATTTTTGTGGGAAACAATTTTTGATATGGGGCACCATTTTCAAGATAGACCCCAAAATTGGTCCTGTATCCGATAAAACTTCCAGTACTTATAAATCGGAAACGTATGAGTAGTAAACGATTAAACAAAAAATGAAAAACGAAAACATCATAGGCAAAGTGGAATGATGTTGTCGTGGTGTTCCCAGGGCCCTAATCATGGGGCCCCGGGACCTATTTCAAAATTTCAAATGGGAATATACCTGTAGGTTGAGTGATACCTTGTTTGATAGATTATGGAAAACCAAACAGCTTATTAAAAAAATTATTTTGATTTCGGGCAGGCCTGTTTCAAAATGGCCGCCGGAAATGGTTCCACATTCAGATAGAAAGTGCAGTGTTCAAACTGAGTGTTCACTTATATTCAGATTTGAAATTTTAAAATTGGTCCCGGGGCCCCATGAAGGGGGCCCTGGGGCACCACGACAACACCATTCCACGTTGCCTATGGCGTTTACCTTTTTCATTTTTTGTTTCATGTTTTTCTACTTAGCCGTTTCCAATTTATAAGTACTGGAAATTTTATCGGATACAGGACCATTTTTGGGGCCCATCTTGAAAACGGTGCCCCATATCAAAAATTGTTTCCTACAAAAATTGTTCAATTTTTCAAGCTCTTTCGAACGAGGTATCACTCGACCTATGTTCCCATTAAAAAATTCCACGTTCACCCCCCCTCCCCCCAATATGGGGGGCGGGGGAAACCTAATGTTTGACTCATTTCTTAGGCCCCTTTGTATTGTACATTGTTTCTTAATATTTTTTTATATATGATGTATAGTTCGCGAGATATTGGCTTGTAACACTTATTTTGATTCACCCTGTATATATATATATATATATATATATATATATATATATATATATGTATGTATGTATATGTGCGTGTGTGTGTATGTATATGTGTATATATATATAGTTTACGAACTCAGCCGAACTAATCTGATCTGGCAAGATGGTAGACCCTGAGTATTTTAGTACGCACATGAATATCAATATACAGTTTTTTTTCTTCCGAAGTTATGAACCATCACAAGTTGGGTTTCAAACTTAGTCAAATAAAAAGAAAAACTTTCTAGAACAAAATTACAAGGGATAAATCTATATTAAATGTTAATTTGTAGTGTAAAACTACAAATGACGAGAAATTGATTAGGTATGTTGTAAATACGGTTGTGTAAAGATTTGCTTTTAAAAAGCCTCTGAAAGACTATTTTTTTAAATAGAAACTACTAGTTAACCCTCATATACAAACTAGGATGCAAGAATACTATTATTTTTAATAAGTACGCCCGTTGTTATGAATGATATACTGATGGATACTTAAAAATGTCTATGTTTAGGCAATCATTTATAACTTTTACAGTGATATATATTATTATTAATAATAAAAATTTAGTTATCATGGTATTATATTGAACAAACATGGAATATTACTAGACGTTTTTCTAATAAATTATCCTTCCAAATATTTCAGCTGATAGTTTGAAAGAGATTTGCACAGATCCGGTACAGAAGAAACAACCAAATGGCACATATGCTATCCGTTCATGCTTCAAGTTATACGATGTAAGCAAAAAACTTTCAAATCTCTATTCGTGTTTTAATGTAGATTTACGTGTGGAAAAAATAGCAAACGGTAAAGGAATAAGAGCAAACAGTAATGGAGAATCCAAACAGCCAGCAAAACGAAGTGTTGGAACCCAATTGGACTGTATTCGTGTAGCACAGAATGGGCTTTTTCCTATAACACCAGAAGATTTGAAATCAGACGATAAAACAATGAAGGATTTCTTGCAAGAAGAGGATGTGTTTGCTTTAAAGAAGGCCAGGAACAACAAAGCGTTGTTCACTAGGTCAAGGAATATTGGTCTTGATGGTGACGAGTTGAGAAATGGAGAATTCCCGTTGGATTATAACGGAAACGAAATGGGTAATTTTTATTATTACAACTGATCGTAAATTAAATTTCCCAGTTATTTACAATCAGAAGTAAAATACTATAAGAACATCATATTTATCTCTTATCTCGATAGTATTTAATAAAGTTCGAAAATGTGTGTCTTTTAGAATATTTTAAAAACATAAATTGAAGACTTAGTTTAATCTATATTTGCGTAATGTAGAACACAATCCAAATAAATGTAACCATTGCGATATGAATAATAAACTTCGTCATTGTTTATTTATTTATTTATTTTTTAACTGATCACAATTTTTAGTATAATATATAAACAATCATTGCGTTGAAACATCCTGTATTCACAATAAAATAAAAAATATATAAATTTAAAACTAATCAATACCTATATGATGTTAATATGGTTGCTCTGTCAATACGATAAGTCTGTGGTTAGTTTTCGTTTGTATTCCTAACCAATATCATTGTACAGCCAACGACAAAGTATCTCATTCTGACTGCTTGAATTCAATTACGTCGGGTACTTTTGCTGCTATCACAAATGAGTGAAGAGGTGTAACCCAATCTGCGCCTTATATAAAAGTAACCAAGAAAGTTCTGTCGCTTTTTCACCCACCACCTTCTAACATCGATATATCAGCTAAGACGTATCTGGAAGATCAAAAATGGTCTCCATCAGCATCAACGACCTTCTGCCAACATTCTGGAAGGGCAAAAATTCCTTCGTGGTAGAAATCGGTGGGCGGTGAAGTGAAGAAAGTATCAAGTGCATTTTGCACTTCTACTAGGGATTTGAATTGGTGTTCTCTAAGGTGATTGTCCAAGGAATGGAAAAGGTGATAATTGGACAGTACAATGTCCGGGTGCAATAATGTTTCTTGCTATTTATCAATAGTTATATGTTCAGGTGCAATAGCTATATATCAATGATATTGTAATTATGTGTGTGTATAATGTATCAAATTACTACATACGGCATTAAGAAGAAAGAAGAAAACATTGATCATACATGGGTTAGAAAATATTTGAAATTAACTGAAAATATAAAATCTGGAACGATTGCTTAGGTAAATGTTATTGTAACTGTATTGTTTCCTTTTCTTCTTCTTCTTCTTCTTCTTCTTCTTCTTCTTCTTATTATTATTATTATTATTATTATTATTATTATTATTATTATTATTATTATTATTATATTTAACGATCATTCCAAACCCCCGTCAGTTCAGGGATTGCATTTTACATAAGTTATTGTGACGTAAAACGTGACTTGTGGGAAAACATTTTTTTTACGTTGCAAGAGCTGTAACTCATAATTATTCATCATTACCGCACATTTGCAGTCCTTCGTGTAATCCACAAAATAAACACAGTATGGATAAACAACTAGATTAATTTCTCCCTCTCTTTACCTTACTGACTTAATATTCTAGCCGACCACAGATGAAGGTGGCAGTCCCATGAGTAGGGGAAGAAGGGGGCAAGATGATACAATTGTTTTTCTTTTATCACGTACTGAAACTACTATTCATCGCAAGTCACAACTTTTATACCGACAGAAAAATTGGTATTTCTAGGAAAAATGAACAAAGTGATCTTGATGTTCCCACAGTGGTTGCCGAGGAATATTTCTTTTTAATGACTAGGTTAAAATATCTTGCCCCACAAACCGGGGCAAGGTGATATTAATACTTGTGCAAGTTGATATAATATTAATGCTTTCCTTACATACAAATAATATATAATTTTGCAATCTAAATTTACAAAGAAACATATATCGAACATTTTAAATATGTATTAGTGATAAACACAAATGTTACAGATTTCAACGATGCAGAAAAAAGAAACTAGGTCAATACTGCATTTGTAATTTGAAAATAGAAACTGAAAAGGATTAGTCTACTCATAGCCTATATTCTTCTAATCTTATAACTTTAAAATTAAATTGTTATTACATATTCTTCGTTCGCTAATAGTAATTTTAATGAAAAGCGAAATAACTAATTCTGTAGTCATATAGAATGTAAATGATAACAATAAAACTAAAATAAAAAATAAATGGGAGGTGAAACTTGAGGTGTGAAGAATTCCTATCCCTAATCATTCACTACTCATTACTACAGGTATCACTCATCACTACAGATAAAATTACTAACATCTTTATCATTTGTACAGTTCTCATGAAACCACTGTTTGCAGTCACAACATTAAATCCAGTCAGTGGACGGCGGATCAACACATTTTTCTGAACATATTGGACAGTAGTATTCACGTTCGAGTGCTGATACTTCTTGATACTCTTCCTCAGAATGAGTTTCTTCCTCTTATCCTTTGATGCAAGGCATTTCTCTATCATTTTATTAGCTATTAAATGAATCACCTACAGGGTGACATGTTCTCAAGGAGAAAAGCATAGGTTTCCGAACTTTAAATACACTCTCATGAATAATTTACGCAGTGTAACTTAACGTACTTCTTCCTTGTACTATTCACATACATAATAATGGGGTAAGATGATTCATGTACCATTTTGCCCCACGTCTTTACTTGCCCCGAAGTAAACTTGCACATATTTTTCGTTATTTTCAAACACTTCTTGCAGCTATGGTGCCACGAGACCTATATGTCTTTGTTAACAACACACACCTGTTCTTGTCGTAATGCTTATAATTTTTGCATACACACACTACGTTTTTTAAAACACTTTAGTACTCATCAACAGGAATTTAGAGTCACACTACTATTTTTCTTTTACATTAGTTAAACAAATCTGTTTTTAAAGCAAATTCGCCGACATTCGTCCAGTACCTCAGCCTTGATATGTTCTTCTTCCTCAACTTCTACAATCGCTTGCTGCTTACAAATATAGCTACTAGAGGGAAAATACCATCTTGCTCCTTTTTAGTATGTTCCCCTCCCTTCGTAGTCTAGAATTTCGAAAGGAGAAAGATAATACAGAACGTAAAGAAAAGATTACACTGTACTACAGAAAAGAGTTACACTACAAAATATATTACTCGATTATTCTCTGACATTATGCAAAATTGTTGTAGTGTGAGAATGAAATGCCGTGAGTGAAATTGAAGATATTAGAAAATTAAATGAACTGAATGAAAAGGTTACGTGTATAAAAAGGTTACGACACAATGAAATTACTATTTAGATTAACATTATGCAAAACTGAATAACCTTCAGAACGATACGTATGGTTTTAAATAGTTTATTATATATTATTTCTTTTACTTTTGCTGTGAATTGAACTGGGGCATGTTTAAAGACGTAACAATACATGTACTTACAAGTTTCGAAGATCGGTGAAGCTTTTGCCGAATATTTTAATAATCACGTGCACTCACGTAATGACCTTTTTGCACTAGATAATAGTAGGGAGAAACTGAAGGAATGCGGAAGCTACTTTGCTCTTCTCTTCCAATAGATGCTCCAGTGTCTGGGTTTTAGGTTGCCCACGAGTCCGCTGAGGGTTCTTGGATTATTCTCAGTTTACTGCACAAGTACAGTTCCACTATTAAGTCTGTTGTTAGTAGATTATTGCACTATTTCAATATACTGCAGCTACTTCCAAACGATTGTCAGCTTTTGACACACATCTCAAATACAATACTATCTTAATTCGTATTAATCACTTCTGGTGCTGATCACGGCAATTCAATGCTACAGGCAACTAACTAGCTTTATAACAGAAGGCTATGGTGTAGAGACTGTACGATCGCATAGGGCTCGTTGGTATGCAACTTATTGGTGAGAGCGCATATCGTAACACACTTGGTGTTGTTCATAGTCTATGAAGACTGATTGAAGCACTTTCAGCCATGATGGATTCACGATTACTGCCGGCTTCTGATTGGCTGAGCCGATCAGATGACATAAGGAATAGTCCAAAATTTATTCGTAATCTAAGGTCTGTTCCTGTAAAAATCCCCTTACTTCGTGGGGAAGAAATGTTTTCTTGCGTAGTTTAATAAATTATCCCATCGTTCGGTGCCAGTTCGACGGCGACGGAAGATAGTACATGTACGGTCGACTAAGAACATGTACTGTCCAAGGGATATGAACTGAATAAACTTTAAGTTAGCATTTTTCTCTTTTGAACCACCCCAAAATCACGGTCTCGTTATTACAAAATGGTATATGACTAACAAATCTTACTGTGAAATAGGAGAGAAGGAAAAATGGTGATCTTGAGAAAGATTGAATTCGAAATTTCAACGGATTTACACGTTTCATGGACCTATCTCCCGAAAAAAGTTATTATGAATATTCGTTCAACCGTCCCAATTTAAAGTGTTCAATTACCTAGAAATTATATCGTTCAACAATCCGCATCAAATTTTAAATGTAAGGTCCTCTAGGAGAATTTCTCGAATTTTCCTCCTATCTGAAGAATAAGGGAGACTTACAGATGGTGAGAGTAAAGAAATCGATTTTCTCGAAACCTATTCTCACGATTTTGTTTATATTTCACATATCAATATTGTAGTAACAACTCTATACTGTGGAATATGTCATTTTTCTTGGAAAAATTACGAGTTTCAGTTTATTCATGACGATAAGTACTATTCGTACGTTTTTTTCTAAAAAATGACTAGGATGACTTTGTTTATGTTTCACAAATATATGTTTCATTTATAATCTGATAGCTTATAAATTATAAGTTCTGAATTTGGATCTTAAAATCGAAATTTCCGTAGAACACGAAACATGATAGGCAATTATTAAAACCGACCACAATTTTCAGACCTTTAACTGTAGGGTTTGTAGCCATGATTCGTATATGGTTTAATTTCATTGGTGAAAATATATATTTAGTGAAACCTGATTGGTTGATCCCTTTCTGAAACTAATTCCAAATTTTGTACTTGAAACCCCGTATGACATTATTCAAACCTATTGATATACATTAAAACTTTCACATTTGTAACTTTAGTACTGTAGTTACAACTCATAATCTAAATTCGTTGGTGAAAAAAAATAGAATTTGAATCCTCATAGATAATTATGAAAACCTATTGATGTGCCAACCAAACACTTACCTTTCAAACTTTACCTCAAGTCATAGTCTAAAGTAATTGATAGAAATTTGTCCTTGGTGCAATTTGATTCCTGTAAATAAATTTCAAATTTTCAAAAATATGTGATCCAAAGGAAATTTGCAATCTGTAAATTCCAAATATAAAATCCCAAGCGAAATTGATTCTGCAACTACAAAAATTTTCCGTTTAAAAGCTCAACTACATTTTTTTAGCAAAAAGAAAAAATGCCAAGTAGGAATATTTTGATAAGAAGAACGTTTCACAGTTAACCGTTAAACTCTATCGGTTTACAACTGTTTAACTATCAAAATAAATGGTTTTCAGCTATCCGACTACACAAATGGTCGACTACCAGTTGTGGCTACAATTTTAAGTTTCAAAGTGTTAATTAAACAATCAATCAGATTGTACAAAAATACTTTTTCACTAATGACCTCAGATGGAGCCGTAAGTGTAAATCTAAAGTGTGAATAAGGTTTAAAGTGTGGGATTGTTATTGTACATCGATAAGTTTTAATAATTACCTATCAGGTTTCAAGTCAAAAATATGTATGTCAACTTCACAATTACCAAATTTGGATTTTAAATTTTAGGAGTGAACCTGAACTCAAACCTTGATGAACTCGATGTCTGAAAAACGGATTTCAACAAAAACTTCCAAACACCAATGATCTTGGACTATAAGCTGTGACTAAAATTTAAAACATAAAATTGACGTTGTTGCATATTAATCGACGAGTGCAAATTCTTACACAAACACAAAAATTAAAAATGTAAAATATATTTTCAAAAAATTTTCAATGAATGTAAACATTTTTAAGCTTGAAAAATGTTAAACAAAAATATACGAACTAAATATTTTAAACAAAATCTTTTGAAAAATTTTAAACAAATATTTGGGTGTAATCAACCAATCAATTATACTAAGGATAATTTTCCACCAATGATCTTTGACCGGGTTGTGGTTAAAGTTCAAAATGTGAAATTGTTGTTGTTGGATATTAATTTGTTTTAATAATTACCTACAAAGTTTCAAATTCTAAATTTTCTCACCAATGACCTTACACTATGATTTGCAACTACAATCCTAAGATAGATTTTCAAACTAAAAAATGAAACAAAAATTTTCAAACCTATATCGAAAATGTTTCTCAAGCTAAAAGTTATAAATACAATTTCAAACACTTCTGAGAAAATTAAAACCTATATTTGAAATTGATCAACATGAATCAGATTCTACCAGGAATAAATTTCCACCAATTACTTTAAACTATGGGTTATGGTTGAAGTTTAAGAGCCGGCGGGACTCAAGTGACCTTGACAAATCGAAGATAGAGTTTCTCCTTGCAGTTCAAAGTGTTTCCTTATTTTGGCAACAGATGGGGTTGTCGCTGAAATGCCGTCAAAGCAAATGCACCCGTCCTTTTCCTTCGTTTTCCCCTGCATGTGGTCAAAGTTGGGCAGCGTAGGAGGGGGATGGTTACGGCTGTAAATGGGACAGAAGAGTGAAATTCTTTTCTTTTGGCTAAAAGAGAAACAGAACTGAAGAAACAAATAAATAAGAGGGACCAACATGATATCAGCCGTCAGCTCCCTGTCAAAGAGCCACTCAAATATCTACAACGGTCACAAACATACCATAGAGAACTAAAGCACTTGTCGCCTGTCTCTTTCTCAAAGGATTCTACCTATGGTAAATAACAGAATAGTGCGGGAAGAATCTGATATAAAATGAAGAACCATGCCAATATTAAAAAAAAAAAACACGGGAGAGTCGATATTCTAATTTATTTGGGGCCTTCGTGGTTTAAAAAAAAATTGGAATTGAAAGGCAGAAAACCCAGACAAAGATTTGAAATGTATTGACAATGTGGATAATTTTTTTAGTGGAATCCATTTCCTTATTTTCTTTTCAAAATTTGACCACCAGATTTACCCTCTCTCTCGCCTTCACATTCGAATGGTCCTGGGTTCGATACCAGTTGCTGACCATCCTGAGTTTTTCCTATTATAACAGAAAAAAGCCGCAATGTTACATTCAGCCTTGGGGGCCGGCTTAGAAGGACAGGAGGGAGCACATGCCCTGCTTGATGTTGGTTTTTATTGGGGGAAATAGACCACTTCATTAACAATAGAATTAAAAGATGTGTCACTCATGTCCAAAATTATTGTCGCATGTCTATAAATATGTTATTGTAGGAATATAATTTGATAACGAATTCACCCGGTATTTCTTATAATGTTAGTATGCGTACAATCGGCAAAGGCAGGTATGTGGCAAATTTCATGTCAAAAGAGCAGTAAATAAGAACAATAAAACGAAAATAAAACTTTCGTGTCCATTTAGCAACATTTTATTTTACTCATTCTAATCTTCGTATTTATAATTACTGTATTTTCCTATGAAATTTACCACATATATTTCCCGATTGTACACATAGTATCAGTATTAAAAGTCTCCTGCAAAATCATTATTACATGATATTTTTACAAGAAGACACTTATAGATATGCGACAATCATTTTGGACATGAGTGTACAAGGTTGTTACAGGTGTTTGTTTCAAACATTAAATAAGTGTTCGTATAAATTGAACTTATTTCCTGACGTCATAGAACTAAGAACTGTTGCAGAGCGATGTAAGTCCGGTGACAATACAATATTCAATTCTTACTTTCATACTTTGCAATATATCTATTTATTTTAAAAGCAAATTTTAATATGTTTTTATTTTCAACTTCCTTATCCTAAAATAAATACTAGCCTTTAACCAGCCCTGGTATCCCTGGTTGCATATCACTTTAGGATTTGGAAAAGGTGTCCAACGAATTAAAAAAAAATGATAAGACACCTTTTAAAGACATTCTTTTGTTAATAAATTCCCACTAAAAAGTTAAAAATAATTTTGTTTATGCAAGACTAAATAAAAAGAATGGAGCGCGTCATTTTAAGAATTTATAAAGTAACTGTAAGCCTATATAAGAGCGCATCCCTTTTTTTTAGTCACGCATAAACATTTTTTTAACTTTTAGGTGCGACTTGACTAATGAAAGAATATCTTTAAAATGTTTGTTATTATCTTTTTTTATTATTGTTAATGTTTGCGTCCTTGGCATAGGGTGTTTATTTTGGTAAGGTACCGTATGGTACGTTTCTATACTACTAGGGTATATTAAAATTTAGTTTCCTATGCGTTACTACATACATTAAAAAACATTTTTTTTTAAAGAATTACTACCGAATATTACTACCGCTCCGCTAATAAGAGGGAGACAGATTGAGGATACCAAACACCCCAACCGTTGTTTGAGAAATATTTAGGTGTCGACACTGATGAGCAACATCTACATATGAATTTGAATGTTTTATGGGCTTTAGACAATTGATTCAGACCGGGAAACATGGGGGACAGAATGTTGGAAGCAAGTAGTCCAGTCCCTAGTTTGAATGCCTGGAATGAGTAAGGACTCTTCCCCCCTTGGTAAAACCTGCCGAAATTGGAAGCAATATCAAAGAAGCACTGCTTCGAAAAAAGAGGGAGCAAACATGCATAAATAGTCAGAGTCGGATTTAGGTTTAGTGGGGCCCCAAGCTGTTGAAGGAAATGGGGTCCTTTATATGTCCAGATGAACATAGGCACCCTACATACAGCAATGAAGAAACTAGAGATAATTTAGGAAGCAGACTGGTAGAAGGAGCCCTATTAATTACACGAACGTAGGCTACACAGCAGGAAGCAGTGTTGCTACGTATATATAAATTTTCTTTATTTTTTTAAATTTTCTTATATTTTAGAAATCCAGTTTTTCTTTAGATTTTGGAGCCCCCAAGAGAGCGGGGCCCTAAGCTATAGCTTGTTTAGCTTACACGTAACTCCGGCACTGTAAATAGTATACATATACAGGCGCGGATCCAAGGGTGGCTATAGAGGCTATAGCCCCCCTCCCTTGACGCTCAGGTATACACTGGATAAAATGGGCTTCAATCCTGTTTACTCTGGATAAAGAGGCAAACTATGGTTTAGCTCCTCCCTTGATCATATCCTGGATCCGCCACTATATATATATGTACTCCCATGAGCAAAAAATATTGCGCGTATACTGTAACTCACGATTTTTCGCAATTATTCCATTTTCCTTATGTTTATGGGTAAAATTCAGTTATTAGTATGTGGAGATAATAGAAAGCAATCCATCTAAGGAGATATTTCCAAAAAATATAATAAAATAATAAAAATATAAGCAAAAAACAAAATTATGTTCGGTTTTGTGTATACTGGCAATAATGTTTTCGAGGGATTTTTTGCAGTAGCACAGCACGATTGCAGAGGGAATAACTTTAGTTGAATCAAGGAACTGGAAAGTGGACTAATATATTGCATTTATTGGCTTAAATCTAGGGTGTAAATTGTCTACCAAATATAAATTAGCTTCTGTAACCAAGATGTTATACGGAAGTATAGAAACAAAGAGAAAAACTGTTGTCTTAAGTTTGGAAGTGACATGCTCTATAGCCATGAGCATTTATTTGTTGAGAAAAAGACAGGCAACAAAAGGTAGTCTGTGTGGTCAAGTGGGTAGAGTGGCGGACTAGCAATTCTTATATTGTTTTGACACCAGATCGAATCCCATGCGATCCCATCCAATTTTTTCTTTAAAAAAACATTGTAGAAAGTGTATAATTTTTATGTTAATAAGAACCGAAACAATATAATAATGAAATAACTTTTTGTTTTTTCTGATGACGTATTTATTTAGAATTAGTGTATTATTACTAATAGCGATTGTTTTCAGTTTATGGTATGATATGCTTAATCATTCCCTCTCCGTCAGCAGAAGTAACTTCAACTCACTGCGAGAGTCAGGAACAGGAATAAAAAAAAGAAAAAAAAACATGCGTGACCTGCTGCCTTACACACAGCGTGGCGAACACAGTCACAGCGATAGCTCGTTGTCATGAAGAAAAAAAAAAGCTGATGTTAAATTACTGTTCTAGTGTTTCAGTGTGTGTTTCTTTTTAGAGTATTGACTCTCTCTCTCTCTCCTTTTGTTTCATATCCACAAGTGCAACAAATGCAATCATAAGTCTGTGTAAGGAAATAAGGGATGCTTTCTTTAAACAAAACAAAATTAACAGCTCTATTTGTGAGGAACACGAATGCTTCCAAAAGATGCCATGGGTATTAATTATAATCATACCGAATTATACAGTAGTGTGAAAAACTGATAATAAAATGATGTAACATGGATAAGCTTTTTTTTTTCTAGCGTGACAACACATTAAACATAACAAATTAAATTTTTGGGATTACAAATTATCACCTTACGTGTCGGTATAGGCCTATTCGTTTTCACAGTCGAGCGACGAAAGAAGAAAGTGTGGTGATAGTTATAAAAACCGAATACCAGATTTCAATGAATTCAAGCTACAATGCTCCTACATATCGAAAAAATTATTTTTCGATGTCTGTCCATCTATTCGTCTCTCGGTTCGTCACGCTTTTACATGCACTCAAATAGAGGCCATACTGTTCAACGTATCTGGACCGAATTCTAGACATAACGTTTTAATAACATACTATCTTTCGAATTTTATATCCTTCGACACCTAAAAGTAAGGGTAATTTACTGAAGGATTAAAATTTAAAATAATTCAATTTTCTCAAGAAAAAAAAGCTGTGACGATGTTATTTACTTTTTATAAATATATATTTTATTAACAAATATCCACCGTATATGAATATTTTTTCTGAGAAAATATATATGGTGTAATTTACTGTATGGTATGCGTTCTTTTTCCACAATTTTCTCAACCACATTTCATAAATAAACGTATTATTAATAACCTAACAATATGACAACTCGTTCGAAGGAGTAGTTTACTCTTAGGGTGAGCTTTCCCCCGATGGTTTTCCCATTAATGCCTCAGGCAATTTTGTTCATATTTCGTAAAGAAATGTTTCATTAATAAACTAAGATACAGCATAAATCGTTTATTCCGTTAACATACAGAAGATGTGGTTTTCTCAAGGGTTGATTTTTTTTTTTGACAATTTTCTCAGTAATAACTGAGACAAATTTCTTCTAATTTCAGTAAAAATATTGTCTGTAACACTCTTACAATATGCATAACTCGCTTGTTCCGAAAAGAAAAATCCAAAAGAGAGAGTTTACTTTGACAGTGAAATTTTTTCCCGACGATTTACTTAAAAATTATTCGATATACTGTCAAAATTACAGATAGAAGAGTTTAACTTTGGGGGTAAGCTTTTAACGATGACCTTCCTAAAAACAACTCAGGAGATGTTTGTTGTTCATATTTTATAAATACATGTTACATAAATAACCTAGCTATATGGTATAATTCCCTCATCCGGAAAATCTAGAAGTGGTATAATACTTTTGACAGTAAGTTTTACCCTGCGATTTTCTCAAGAACGACTCAGGCGATTGTGTTCGTATTTCATAAATAAATGTTTTATGAAAACACTAACAATATAGCATAGCTTGTTTGTCCTGAAAAGATCCACAAAGGATAATTTATTCTTGGGGTGACTTTTTTCATGATTTTCTCAGAAATTACTCAGCTTTTGCTTATAGTTCGCATACAATTATATCCTTAATAATTCTAATATATGGATCAAGTTATTTCTAACCAAAATATGACCAATGGGTACTTTACTTTTGGGCCTGAAGTTTCTTCTAGCAAAGTTTTCCAAAATATTATTTTATTCGCAATTTCCCAAATAAATGTTTCAATAATAGTTGCACCCTAACACGAGTCAGTGTAAGAAATTCAAGCGAGAAAGTACAGTGCGTTTGCTCCGTACCCTTTCTTAAATGTATTTTTAATGTTACACCTAATCACAATTTTCCGAACAAAATCGAAACCTCTTTTTAAATGTGCCTTGTGGTCAAATGGTTCAAGTGCATTGGTTCTGGATTTGATTTCCAGTGAGAGCTAGTGTATTTTCGTCCAAGAGATGTTACACGTCGGTGCAAAGAAAAAAAGTGTTTAAATAAGCCTAACCAAGCTAATCAACAAAGAAATAATACAATGTTACGAAATTATCGTAGAAACATTGTTAATATTAGGTAGGTGCGACTGAAATGTCCAAACGATGATTGTCAATTCCAAAGGTAAAAAAGTGAAAAATACAATGCCAGGTTAATCAGTGGCCTCTAGGTAAAGCTATCCTACTAACATAAGAAGTGATTGAGACGCCAAAAAATGTTGTAATCGCTGGGAGACATGTTAGGAGAATACAGAGGTGAGAGAGAGTTTAATACTGCGAATCATGGATAGTCTTCACTTTCGTTTGAGGGCGAATATTGAAGTCCGTAGGCCTACATAGGTTTGCATTGAAATGAACATTCTTTGTTTTCGGCCGGCGGGAGCTCAGGTGGTTCAGATTCCACTTTAATCAGTAGGTCCACGTCTCATATAGCCTCGCTGCTGAAAGAGACGATAAACTCAAAATCACATCACACATCTTTGTTTTCGCCTTTGTTTTAGCCCATAAATGTCTCTGTTCATGAGCTCCTTAGTGGATATGCGGTTAGCGCATGCGCCTTTGGCGTGGAAGACACGGCTTCGATTCCCGGCGAGAGCTCACGTGGTTTAGAGTCCACGTTAATATGTAGGCCGAAGTCTCATATAGCTTCGTTGCTGAACGAGACGATAAACTGAAACTCAATGTCTTTGTTCATAAATTTCTTTGTGTATGGTTCTGCATATACGTGGCATGGATATTAAATTTTGATTTCTACGCCATATGTATCTAATTACATACACACCTATAAAACGAACACAACAAACTTGGAATATCTACATTGTTTGCGTATGGAAAATCATCACGTTCTGCTGCACAGGAGAGCCGTGTGTATGGAATTCCATACACGTGGCAATCAACCTATTAAGAAATGTATAATAATAATAATAATAATAATAATAATAATAATAATAATAATAATAATAATAATAATAATAATAATAATAATAATAATAATAAACAGAAAACGATACGATCATTTACATAATTTATAAACATAAGTTAACATTTAATAAGCATATAACTGCAATGGAATTAAGTTGTTTCTCTCTCTCCCTTAACGCAACAGCCCTTATTGTGCTAAGGCGTAGAAGAGAACTTGTAGCACTCACGATTTGGGGCGGTGTGCGGTCAGAACATCGGATCCCTTTGTTGTTAGTCCTAGCTTTCTAGACGGATGCAGTTATTCCCGATAGAATATACAAGCAAATAGACTTTTGCATTATCCCTCAATGTGATACTTGTGGTTGCTTAACCGTATACAGACAGCTGTCCATGGAAGAATCGTTGATAATAATAATAATAATAATAATAATAATAATAATAATAATAATAATAATAATAATAATAATAATAATAATAATAATAAATAACAGAAACTCGACAAATATTCTTGCAAATAATAGGAAACAGTTTGCGTCACACTGTTCACTTTGCTAGACACACCAGTGTGCCGCGTTATACCAATTGTGCCACACTGGAATATAGGGTATGGCTTTTTAATTTTTTCCAACTATTCCAACTGCTTCAATTGAAATGGATCTATAATAATAAGAGAGTGAATTTAGTCTTCTTACCCTTCGATTTAGAAATAAGGTTCGCGAGAATTTCATAAAAGAATAATATACTCAGAATTGTATATAGTAGTTTGTTTTATTCGAAATTACATACTTCCTACAACTGTTTTTTGATTGAAATGATTTGAAATGAAACCTTTAAGTTTTACGTCCCACGTTATGCCGGCTAGGCTAAAGGAGACAGTGATGATAAGAAATGAATGAAATGGTCGAAGGAAGAAAGTGGTATAAAACGGGAGAACCCCGAGAAAACTCACGCACACAGTGTCCAGCACAAGGTTCACTTTGCGCGAGCATAGATCGAACCAAGGACTCCATGCACAAGAGGAGAACGCTCTACCACTGAAACACCGTGGCCTCTGAAATTGCTTAAAGGAGAAAGGGACTACTTTATGAAAACTTGATTACAAACACATTTGTTAAAAAATACATGCTTTTCGTGAAATATTGCTTATAGACATGGGCGGATTAAGGCTTTTGGGGATCTAGAGCCGACTATTTTAAGGGGGCCCTATGTTAAGAATAGTTCCAGTGCATAAATTTTCTTTGCTGCCTTCCACAGCCTCATAGGTTTATGGAACTACCGAGAACTATGCTGTAATATTTGAATGTGCTCCAAGTTTACAATAATTAGTTTAGTTAAATCCATTATTAACAATTAAATAATTGCATTCATTATTAACAGTTAAATGTTGCTGATGGAAAGACTTAAATCTAGCGATACCGCGAGCGTAACGAGCGGAAAAAATTAGCATCGGTCTGGAGCCTATAATATAAGTTGATTACTATATTTTACAACGGTATGTTGTATTATTATTTACCTGTACCGATTTTAGAATGGTGATCAGAGGTGCGACAACGGAGCATATTTTGTAAAGAAGAAAAATTGTATTGAAAAGATTTTTAGTGCTCACAACGGTATGTTGTATTATTATTTACCTGTACCGATTTTAGAATGGTGATCAGAGGTGCGACAACGGAGCATATTTTGTAAAGAAGAAAAATTGTATTGAAAAGATTTTTAGTGCTCCTTAGTTACCAAAAGATAGAATAATATAAATAAGTGAGATTGTTGATTATTAGATTGCAGGGTTATCAGGAGAATTGATATTTAAGAAGTTAATCGCTTGTAATAAGTATATTAAACGAAGGTATAAAATAAAATGATATTTACGCTTTCAAAGTTCTGTTTTTGATATTGTGGCTCAAGAACTATTTAATTAAGAACCAGTGGTGTTACATAATTAAATGGTGCCTTCATACCGGGAGTTAGTGTATCGTTCTGAAGTACAGTAACAACGAACACAATTGAGCCCAATATTTATGTTACTATATTAAGAAGCGGTAAACGAATAAATCGAGGTATGTCGGAAACAGAAGGTATACAAGACCGACCTATGCAAAGTGGTAGTCAGGCTCCTGATACCATGACAGACCTTTTAAGACAGATATCGTGCCAAATGAACCAACTCCAGCAAAATATGGTTACGCAACAACAATTTGAGGAATTCCAGAATGTAACCCATCAACAATTGGAGGACTCCCTAAAGCAATTACAACTTAAAATTGAGGAACGACTGGAGGATAAAATGGATCAATTACATCGTAAAATAGAAGGTCAATTGGAGGAACAGATTTCCACGAGATGTAAGCAGTATGACCAAAAGATGGAACGAATATCCCAAAATTACACCGAGATGCAGGATGTAGTCAAAGCCATGGAATCGGTAATTAACGAACACACCTTTCACATCCGAGAACTCAGGGAGGATATGAATTGTTTGCAAGAGTGGTACCATACTACTAAGGAAGAGCACGACGGTGGACATAGACATCAGTCTCACAGTGGACATAGAAACCAGGCTATGTATAATGGATTAGAACCAGTAATCTCTCATGATGGTGGTTATAGAAATCAGTCTCCTTTTAAGGAACCAGAACCAGCAACAGCTCATCGAGTTTTGGAGGATAGTGAGTCTTCGGGATACAGTGAAGGAAGTACCGAAGTTGGAAGAAGAAAGAAATATTCATCCCGTAGGAATTCAAAATGTTACGGTAAATATTCAAAATCTCATAATAATGACAAACCTTTGCGATTTAGCGAGGTAAAGTCATTGACCAAATTTAGCGGTGGACCTGATGATATTCCTGCACGGGTATTTATCGAGAAGTTCGAGGACGAATGCGACTTGATAGGAATCAAAGAATCAAAATTCCTGAAGATACTTCCACACGTCTTACAACCTCCATGCTTAACGTGGTTCAAAGCCATTCGAGAAAATCTCCACGCTTATTCAGATTTTAAAGCGGCCCTACTATCCAATTATGAAAACGACTTTATGCTTGCTAACAGGGATGCTTTATTGCGTACCAAAGTTTTCGATCCCCGAAGCCACAAAAATGTTTCGGAATTTGTAGTATCGACATACAATGAATTAAAAGCACTAAATCCTAATCATCCGGAATCACGTATAATTGCTTCAATTCGCATACTATTGCCGTTTAGATTACAACAAATGTTAATGTCTGCACAATGTGTCAATTTCAGTCATATGGTCATGTTAGTGCAGAACTTCGAGAGTCAATATTTGATGCAGAAAAATAATAAAAATCCCAATAGAGGTCAGGGTAATGTTAGCCGTAATCCTATTAATTATGCTCATATTCGCAATATAAGTGTACAGAATGGAAATAGCTCTAACACACAAGGAAATGGCAATCGTCGTTTTAATGAACGAGCGTGTAATCCAAATAATACCGGTAACGCAACTCAACCTAATGGAAGAAATAATAATAGGAATTTCAGAAATAATCACCGAAATTATAATCGAAGTAACAACAATTATCGTAATTATGCACAAAGTCGGTTCATAGGTGGTAACAATTATAATAACAGAAATCCAAATTCTGTGTATGCATACAATCGATCCGATTCTACTCAAGAATGCGGAATACAATGTTCCTTAATTGCGCCCTTTGAACGAATAACTTGAACCATTAAAAAGGCGTCCGACAGATTTGTTTTAGATCGACTTTGCTTATGTCTATGGTTAATGTGTTCTTTATTCAGTTTATTATTTTGGCAACCTACCGAAAATACTAGAAAGATATGAATGGACTTAGTTAAAAATGTAGTCCCTCCTGAGATCATAAGTAAAATTAATATAAATTATGTATAATAGAGGGAACTCAATCTCAAAACGAGATAAACGCCGTATTTCATAATTATATAACTTATTTATTGTATTTTTCTTCATGTTATTTTATCTTCAACTATTTTTCTAGTGTAACAATTATTTTCTTCAATGTTAAAGTATGTTATATTGTTTTATTATGTTCACAACACAATAATTACTCATTAAGCCCTTTATGCGATCTATATGTATATTCACGTAGAATGTTTATTCCGTGTTTACATCTGGATCAATTCTATTAGAGAACATATTTATATTTAATTCAGTGCAATTATATTTAACTTCATGAATAAAACTATGCACATTATAGTAAATATAGTCCAATGAATAAAAAAAAAAAAAAAAATTGTGGACCGTATTATTTTTGTTATTTTTCTGTTGAGGTACCTTGATATTTATATTACAATGTAAGGCCAAAGAATATGCTTAATTATGTGATTGATTTTATGATACAGATGTAAAATATAATTTTATGTATATACAAGGGCTGATCAAAATGTGTATACTTGTACGGTCCAGGATTCTTTTCATTTATTGTTAATGAATAAATGAAATCCATGTTCGTGGCGCCAGATACAACGGTATGTTGTATTATTATTTACCTGTACCGATTTTAGAATGGTGATCAGAGGTGCGACAACGGAGCATATTTTGTAAAGAAGAAAAATTGTATTGAAAAGATTTTTAGTGCTCACAACGGTATGTTGTATTATTATTTACCTGTACCGATTTTAGAATGGTGATCAGAGGTGCGACAACGGAGCATATTTTGTAAAGAAGAAAAATTGTATTGAAAAGATTTTTAGTGCTCCTTAGTTACCAAAAGATAGAATAATATAAATAAGTGAGATTGTTGATTATTAGATTGCAGGGTTATCAGGAGAATTGATATTTAAGAAGTTAATCGCTTGTAATAAGTATATTAAACGAAGGTATAAAATAAAATGATATTTACGCTTCAAAGTTCTGTTTTTGATATTGTGGCTCAAGAACTATTTAATTAAGAACCAGTGGTGTTACAATTTTACTGTTAAACAGAGGGATTTTAAAGAGCCCTCTGAGCTTGGGGTCCCGAAGCCTGGGCTCCATTGGCTCCGCCCTTAAACCGCTAATGCCTATAGATTATAAATTAAAGGGGACGGGCAGGGTCCGTTCTAAAAATTCCGGCCCGTGCAGACCGCTAGCCCCTGTGTATATGCTATCTTTGGAAATACAGTAGAGTTTCGTTTATCCGACATAAAACAGACAGGCAGAATGCCGGATAATATGGGTGTGTTATGGAAAGACCTATTAAAAGTCAAACTATGATATAATTTTACATATTACTCATCTAATAATCATGTTTTGCAAGAAACAAATATAATGCATTGACTCAGGGACGTATCCAGCGTGAGGTCCTGGAAGCTGTCCCTTTCCAAACCTCAAACACTTTTTAATAAACCTGCTTTTTTCCTTTTGAGGTTCTTTTATATCAGATTACTTTGAGTCAGTGTTCAAACTGTGGGCAATGCATTGTTGTTATAATTCTAACAAGTAACACTTCCCCAGTGTAACACTCCGATTTTGATAAAATTTGGCAGGTAGATACTACACATAAAGTAAACAAATAAGTGCTTTTTTTATTTTTTGCGGAAAAACGGTTTTAGGGGGCAAAAGCCCTCACCCAAAATTTTGAAAGTTGACGCCCGAAAGGCAAAAACAAGTGGACCAAAGTGAACGAAATTGTGCACAGATATTGCAGACGTAAAATTAGGGAATACGTATTTTGTATTTTCCTGGAAAAAACGTTTAGGTGGGGCACAGACACCTCCAAACCTTTGATCATGAAATATCAAAAGTGCTAGTAACATGTAAGATGTGTGTAAAGGACATGAAGAATTGCAACGACACTTTGTGTATGAACAATACGCAAAAAATAAACGAATACGGTTTTTGTTTATTTTCTGCGGAAAAACGGTTCTAGGGGAAAAAGCCCCCACCCAAAATTTTGAAAGTTGACACCTGAAAGGTAAGAAAAAGTGAACCGAAGTGAATGAAATTGTGCATAGATATTTTAGACGAAAAATGAGGGAATACGGGTTTCGTATTTTCCTGGAAAAAACGGTTAGGTGAGGCACAGACTCCTCCAAACCTTTGATCATGAAATAACAAAAGTGCTAATAACAGTATGTCAGAAGTGCCCAAATTTACATGAAGAATTGGAACAAAACTTTGTGTTAGGACAATAAGCAAAAAATAAACAAATACGGCTTTTTTTATTTCCTGTGAAAAAAAACGGTCTTAGGGGGCAAAAGGTCCTACCCAGAATTTTGAAATTTGACGCCCGAAAGGGAAGAAGAAATCGACCGAACTGAATGAAATTGTTCACAAATGTTGTAGAGGTAAGATGAGGGAGTACGTGTTTCGTATTTTCCTGAAAAGAAAAATACTGTTGAGTGGACCGTGGTGTTGAGTGTCGGAAGGAGTGGACCGAAGCCAATGAAATTGTCTATAGATATTGGATATGATAAATAAAGCCTCTCCTGTTTCACAAGTGTCTCCATCAGATTTATTCAAATTTGGCAGATCAACAACAATCACAAACAGTATAGCGTATTTTATAGTATTTCACGAGGCAACTTTAACCCTTACAATGATTTTCCGCATAAACAAAAACACGTGCCGATTAATTTCCTGTTTGCTGTTGATGTGCCAAAATTGATAGGGACATCTTAAAAACACGAAAGTCCTTATTTTACATACAGTCTATACAATATCTACACACAATTTCATTTGCTTCGGTCCACTCCTTCCTGCACTTTTACGGTAATATTTTTTTTTTTTCGGAGTGGCTCTAGGCTCCAACACTGTTTTTCCGTACAAATTAAAACACATTTCATTTATTGTTTTGCAAATTGTCCCTATACGAAGTTTCGTTGCAATTCTCCATACTTTTAGGAACTTCTGACGTATACTTATTTGCACTTTTGATATTTCGTAATAACCAACTAAGAAGATCCGTGCCCCACTCAACCGTTTTTTTTTCCAGGAAAATACGAAACACAATTACCTCAATTTACGTCTAGAATATGTGTGCACGATTTCATCCAATTCGGTGCACTTCTTGTTGCCTTTTTGGCCTTAAATTTCAAAATTTTGGGTGGGGAATTCTTCCCTCTAAAACCATTTTTTCGCAAAAAAAAAAAAAAAACGTATTCGTTTGTTTTTTGTGTATTGTCCCTACACAATGTGTCGTTCCAATTCTTCATGTAAATTTGGGCACTTCTGACATACTGTTATTAGCACTTTTGATATTTCACGATCAAAGTTTTGGAGGGGTCTGTGTCCCACCCAAACGTTTTTCTTTTCTTTTTTCCAGGAAAATACAAAACCCGTATTCCCTCATTTTACGTCTACAATATTTGGGCACAATTTCTTTCATTTAGATTCACTTTTTCTTACCTTTCGGGCATCAACATTCAAAATTTTGGATGGGGGCTTTTGCCCCCAAAAGCCATTTTTTCGCCAGAAAATAAAAAAAACAGGTATTCGTTTAGTTTTTGCGTATCGTATATACACAAAGTGTCGTTGGAATTCTTCGTCCTTTACACACATCTGACATATTGTTACTAGCACTTTTGATATTTCGTGATAAAAGGTTTGGAGGAGTCTGTGCCCCACCTAACAGTTTTTTCCAGGAAAATACAAAACACGTATTCCTTCATTTTACGTCTGCCATATCTGTGCACAATTTCGTTCACTTTGGTCCACTTGTTTTTGCCTTTCGGGCGTCAATTTTCAAAATTTTGGGTGGGGGCTTTTGCCCCCTAAAATCGTTTTTCCGCAGAAAAAAAGAAACATGTATTCGTTTATTTTATGTGTAGTATCTACCTGCCAAATTTTATCAAAATCGGAGTGTTACTTGTAAGAATATACCGTAATGCCATTGAAACCAGGTGGAATTAAAGCACACTTTTAAATGGGATTATAATTTCGTTTCCGTTTTGTTTATAACATTACTGTATTAGAACGATACACTCATAGCCATTTGCTATTTTTTTATGTGATATACGTAGCAGACAGTTTTCCTTACATGTCTCTAGAAAATATTTTTTGATTTCGTTTGTGTTACAATGCAGTTTGACCGGTTCATAAATGAAAAGTAAGAAACGTTTAAGAGAAATACAGAACTGTTGCATTGTTATTATTATTATTATTATTATTATTATTATTATTATTATTATTGATATTTTTGAAACATTAGAATTACATGCTTACGAGAATTCGTGTTGGGCCCCCTCCGAAAAGAAAAGCTGGATACGTGCCTGCACTGAATGATAGACGTATGAGTCATGGTATAGACGGGCGTGCTAGGCGATCGAGTCCGGAGCATCGAAAACAGACCACAACTTGCAGTTCTTCTTGCCAATTGATGCTGCTTTTTACCTGCTATGATATGTCGGATAATAATGTGGAATAAACGAAGGTCGAGACCATGGCGTATTGGTGTTCCATGCACCTAAACCTGTAAAATATTTGTGCCGAAAACATCTTTGACTCACTAGCTAAATTTGTGGGTATGATCGCACATCTTCCCTTACGAAGTATAGTCTTATAAAGAATATATATAGCATGCTAAAAACCTAAAGACCAAATTCAATAATTTTCTATAGTTTTCTTTTTTAACAACGGGAAACTTGTTTAATTCATCACGATTAATCACGTTTGATACTAAGATGTCTGTTTCTGTCTATATATATTTTTCATACTTTATTGGAGACAATTTTTTTTTTCAAGAAAAGAGGATGATAAAAGAAGCTATACAACAGCATACACTAATTCTAAATAAATACGTCATCAGAAAAAACAAAAAGTTATTTCATTATTATATTGTTTCGGTTCTTATTAACATAAAAAATATACACTTTCTACAATGTTTTTTAAAGAAAAAATTGGATGGGATCGCATGGGATTCGATCTGGTGTCAAAACAATAGAGGAATTACTAGTCCGCCACTCTACCCACTTGACCACACAGACTACCTTTTGTTGCCTGTCTTTTTCTCAACAAATAAATGCTCATGGCTATAGAGCATGTCACTTCCAAACTTAAGACAACAGTTTTTTCTCTTTGTTTCTATACTTCCGTATAACATCTTGGTTACAGAAGCTAATTTATATTTGGTAGACAATTTACACCCTAGATTTAAGCCAATAAATGCAATATATTAGTCCACTTTCCAGTTCCTTGATTCAACTAAAGTTATTCCCTCTGCAATCGTGCTGTGCTACTGCAAAAAATCCCTCGAAAACATTATTGCCAGTATACACAAAACCGAACATAATTTTGTTTTTGCTTATATTTTTATTATTTTATTATATTTTTTGGAAATATCTCCTTAGATGGATTGCTTTCTATTATCTCCACATACTAATAACTGAATTTTACCCATAAACATAAGGAAAATGGAATAATTGCGAAAAATCGTGAGTTACAGTATACGCGCAATATTTTTTGCGCATGGGAGTACATGTATGTATGTATATAAATGTGTGTGTCTAGTATGTTGTACGATGGAAGCTGATGAAAGAGCTTTATACCATATTATTCTTGATTTTTTGACAGGTAAACAAAGAATATTTCGGGAATTAATCTATCCTAAAGATTATAATAATGTATCTTATTTTTTCTCTTGGATGTATATTCTTAGTCCTGCAGGAAGTTTTCATTTCTTTCTTGGAATAGATAAACGAAAACTTTGGTTCGGCTTCTCCTTCACAAATTTTTGTCGAAAGGTTGACCTTATCACTACAAACACAAATTACTTCTTCTCACAGAAACCATCTACAAACACACTGTACTGCTGAAACAGAAACCATCAACCAAAGAGGTCATAAATTTTGCCATTCCTCGTGTTTGAAGTTCCCGTTCTTCACAATGATTTCCTTCCTCCCGCCCCTGTTTAGAAGTTCAAAGTAGATTTTCAAAAGGACTGGCTCCCGCTGAGAAGGAAAGAGGGATGAGGAATGACTATAGTACCATCTAGCAGTTATACGGCCAAGTACGTGAACACGAAAAAATCTGATTTCTGATTTCTGTAGATTCAATTATGAAGGATATAATTTCTCATCGATTGTGAAATGGATGTCTTTGGAAACAGCGAAAAAATAGTACAGTAGCGCACAAATACAAAGATTGTACTCCATTCTCAAAAAAGTCCGGAGTTTTTAGCTCTTTTCCTTACTGTAAAAAAACAGAAGACTTTTCCGTCTGATTTTGATCATTTTCGTATGGGAATTTGGATTATAATTATCTGTATTTATAAGAAGAAAATATCACGCACAGTGTTCAAATTGCACCTTTAAAATGAGATGCATCATATTTAGTGCGCTACAGAGACATTTTTGTGAAAGAACGAAATGAAACCGTGATTTGCCTAAAAAATGGTTGAGATCCCATGTTAAATTGAACACCAATATTCCGGCCGCTGTGGCGCACTCCTTCTCCCTCTTAAAGAGTGAAATTGTTAGGTTTGCACATCAACGAGTTTCAATAATTGAACTGCTTACTGCAGAAAGCAAACATGTCAACACTTCGTAATGTTGCAGGAGAGGTAAAAAACTGAATAAAAGTATCTTTACGATATTTCCACCATAACAAATATTTTTTCTTTAGTGATAGAAGTATACCTGATTAAAATACACATGGAAAATTTGTGTAGTATTAAGGGGATAGAGGGAGTACTGTTTTGTTTTCTTGAACATGTTTCCTTTCTGCAGTAAATGTGTTGTTCAAAGAAATTATCGATTGAATTGATTATAGAAAACAATAATGAAATTGTTAAATTTCCCTTATTTGGAAGAAAACTTGACTGTTAAACATTCCTGAATAATATGCGAGTCCTGGAACTACAAATTAATCAGTCATTTTTGTCGTCAGAACGTGTTTCCGTTGTGGTAGGCTAGGATGTTATTGAACTCCAAAATAACATCTTTTCTTGAGGTATGTACACACACGTTTTTTTTATGTCATCCATTTTCTTGTTTATAGGCAGGACATAGTTGTAGGCTTGTCTGGAAGGCAGATCAAAGTGATTCGAAGAGTTCATTTTGGTGATAAACGATCTACTGAACTATTACAAACCATTATCGTCACAAAAAAGGAAATGTGTAAATGTTGGACATGTTTCCTTTCTGCAGGAAGCGGTTCAATTGCCTATCAAGTTTCAAGTTCTATTTTTTTCACCAATGAAGTTAGGTTATGAGTTGAAGCTAGTACTAGAGTTCAAAGTATGAAATTTTTTATGTATATCAATAGATTTCAGTAATTACATACGGGATTTCAAGTCCAAAATTTGGAGTTAATCACAGGCAGCGATTAACCAATCAGATTTCACCAAATATATTTTCCATCAATAAACTTAGACCATAATCCGTAAATCCAAAGCATGGTGTTACTAATTAGAGGCAGGGATCAACCAACTATATTTCACCAAAGACATTAAACTATGGGTTGTCCCTCAAATTCAAAGTGTTCAGATGGAAAGTACGGTCAAATTCCATCGAAATAGAATTTTGGCAACTTTTTACTCGTGGAAGGACACAGATTGGACCGCTCAAATTTACGAAAAATACTGAGTTCTAGAGAACATTTACCAAATTATAGTTTCTGAAAATTCTCAAGGTTATGAGTGGGCCAACTGCAACCCTCCCAAAATTTAAACTTGACCATATACCCATTCATGATAAGACCACATCATGATATACTGCCTCTTCATAAATAACACCACATTTTGGAAATTTTAGGAAACGAGTTCAAGGAACCCTGTATCTTGTGGGTTCCTGTCAAAACGGCATGGCGTGTCCTCAGTTTCGGATCGAGGCGAAGGCTGTGAATATATTGAATAAGCAAGTGCGGACAAGCGACAAGGGTGGTTCTCCAAATTGAGCGTTTTTGTGAACCTAACAACCTCAGCCTGTAAAAAGGGCACTTGTTCAGAAACATTCAAAAAAAGCTTCAGAGGAGATTGGTAACTTTGCATGACCTCAGCGAAGTAAAAGGAACATCAAATTTGTAATATGGAATATAATAAGTCTTTATAGGGTAATCGCGTAAAAATCAGTAACGAATATATTAGGAAAACATAAGATTTAAATACTAGGAGTTCAAAACCTTATACGGAAAGGAAAAGGAAGAATATAGTCTGGAAATTTTACGTTATTTTAAGAGAAGGAAATAAAAGTCTCCAACTAGAAACAGGATTTTTTGTTTACAAATGAATAATATCAGCAATTAAATGGGTTGAATTTGTTAACTATAGGCTTTCTTTTAGTACTCTTAAGGATCAATGATGAAATATTCTAAATGTATATATTCTATTACATTTCCAAATGTACATACCCCAATAGAAGATAAGGATGACCATATAGAAGAGAGTTTTTACGAAGAGATAAAACGGGTATTTGACCAATCACGCGATTCCATATGAAAATTCTTTTATATTAGGGTATTTTAATGCGAAGGTAGAACGAGAGGATATCTTCAAATCTATTATAGGAATGAAAGTCTGCATAAGGAAAGTAATGACAACGGCGCGGCGTTCGACTCTTGAACTTTCCAACATCTGAAAACTTTATCGTGAAGCGTACAAAATTTCCGCATCGCGAAGTTCGTGAATATGCTTGAACAAGATACACAAACTCATTCTCTTTATCTTGCACAAGGAAGAATTACTGAATGCACACTGACCACAGTTTGCGCCAAGTGGGCTTTATGGTGCACAAACACCGTGTGCGTGGATTTTTTTGTGGTTCTCTCGTTTACTTCCACTTTCATCATTCCATCATTGCATTCATTTCTCATCATTAACGTCTCCTTTAGCCTAACCGACATAACCCGTGAGACGTAAAACTGAAAGATTTCATTTCATTTCATTTCAATCACTGTTCCGATTTACAAGAAAGACTACAAAACTGATTGCAATAAGTATCGAGGCACTTGTCTTCTGTCAACCTCCTATATAATCCTTTCAAACATTGTATTAGTAAGATCAATCCTACGCACCAGAAATTATTGGAGATTATCCGTCGGGATTTAAGGAAACTTGATCAACTATCGACCAGATATTTACTGTTCGACAAATGCTCGTAAAGAAATGGGTATACAATATTCCGATTCATTAATTATTTATTGATTTCAGAAAGGCCAACGACTCGGTTAGACGAGAAACATTGTACGATATTCTTACAGAATTTAAAATACCAAGAGAGATAGTGACATTAATTACGATGTGTTTAGACGAATTCCAAAGAAAAGTCCGAGTAGCGAAATTATTGTCCATGAGCTTTCACGTCAAGAATGGGCTGAAACAAGCAGATGTGTTGTTACCACTATTATTTAACTTTGTTCTATTGTACGCTATAATGAAAATCAAAGACAGTAACCAGGGCTCAGAGCTGAGTAATATTCACCAGGTTATGGTATATGTTGATGATGTAAGTATAATAGAGGATGATAGCAGAACAATAGAGAGAAATACAGATATCTTATTAAACGCTTCCAGACTCATGGGTTTGGAAGTGGTACAGAGAAAATTAAATACATGGAGGTTCGTCTGGATCGTAACACTGCAAATTATAAATGCGTCAAAATATGAAATAATACTTTCGATAAAGTAGACACTTTCAAATATCTAGGATCAATGTTAAGAGACCAAAACCATATCCAAGAAGAAATTAAATGTCAACTGAAAGTAATAAATTCTTGTTTTTATTCAGTTCAATTTCCTTTGTAGTCATGAATTCTGTTGAGGAAATAGAAGCTTAAAGTATACAAAACGATAGTCATGTCTGTTGTACTGTATAGTTGCGAAACATGATCGCTTAGTCTTGCGAAGAACGCAGACTGAAGGTATTTGAGAATAAAATCCTGAGTCAAATATTCGAACCCAAGAGGAATAGGAATGGGAAAAAGCGGAAACTTCATAACGAGGAATGGCATAATTTAAACCCTTTACCAAACATTGTTCGGAGCACCAAATCTAGGAGGATCAGTTGGGCAAATCACGTAGCCAGACTGTAAGTTAGTAGAAATGCTTTCAAAGTTAAAACTGAAAATTCAAGTGGAAAACGATCATAGGAAGATCTAGGCGTAGATGGGATGAAAATATTAAGATGGATCTCTCAGAAATAGGAATACAAAATATAAACTGGATCCTGATGGCTAAAAAAGGCAGAAGTCAATGAAGAGCTTTTGTGAATGCGGAATTGAACCTCCGGATTCAGTAGGCCATAGAGTTTGTTAGTTAATTACTTCAAAGAACCAGGACCGAATAAGGGCTCATCGTAAAAGATAAACAATTTTGGCAATTTTAGGAAACGAGTTAAAAGAAACCAAGATCTCTGGCTATGGATTCTAGAGTACAGCATTCAAAATTTTCGCCTCATGCCATGTGATAGAAGGAAGCGTGATTAATTCAAATTTTCTTTCAAAATTGAAAAACAATACATTTTATCAAAAAAACTCTAAAATATCGTTTATTCATTGTTGGGAACGAAATGGATTACCCAAATGTACAGATGTAAATTTTTTAGTTTTGTCAATTTTCAAAATCTGAGAATGGTGATCTTAGGCACCACTCCCGAAATTTGGAAAAGTGGGCGAGGGTACTCATTGCCAAAATTTGGTGAAAGTTGTGCTAAGAAATTCTAGTCAATGGTCTTTGATAAAGATATCTGGATCCTGAGCCAGGAGCCACAAAATTTTTGCTGGCTCAGTTGCGCCAACGTCTAAAGGCACCGCTTCATGATGTTTTCTAGATGTCATATTTACTTTCATCATATTAAAATGTACTCACTCTCCAAATATGTACATATTCATATTGATTTTAGATTTTAGCAACATTTGTTAAACTATTTAGTATTGCAACCTAACTAACAATATTCAGTTATACAGTATAGTAGGTGGTTTATTGCGAGAATCAGCAAGGAATTCTTTTTCCCTTGTCACGATGAAATTATTGTCGCTATCAGATTAAATCCTTTGCTTTTTGTCATGATGGAACGGTTCTCTTCGGAAACCGGAAACCGTCGAAAACTGGACTTTTCTCTTTAGATTCTCATCAACGACTCGTGTCTGGAAAATGAATTGTACTATAGAAGTACAGTATCACTAGACGTGTACGAAAAGCAGTAAATGGTTCAAAATATCGCCATCTGAAAACAAATATGGCCGAACAAAATCCTGAATCAAACAGCTTGTACTACAAAAACGAAATTTGGTGTAGAGGTCCATTACCACTAGTAGGTGAGGAAAATAATACAAATGGATCACAATTTCTACATCGTGTATCCAATATAGCCGCGAAATACGCATATAAAATATACACTGTAAACAGTTCAGGTGGTTCCGCATGAAAATCACCTACAATTCACTGAAACAGATTTTGCAGGTGAAATGCCAATAAGTTAAAAATGTTGCCAGTGCCTGTGTTATCTGTTTGAAGTGTTACACGTAAACATATACTGTTCATTTGGGAAGGTGGAGAGTGCACTAGCCACAAATGTCCTAGAATACGCGTCTTAAAGTTTGCAGACCATATCATATATAACAAATATCGCCATTGCTAACACTGGCACCGTGGCTACACAGGTAAAATCGTGGTTTACGATCCAAGGGTCCTATGTTCGAACCCGGCGCAAATAAAAAACATATTTTTCGTTACTCACATAATTATTAATTATTCTATACATTGTCACAGCAAACTAAATATGTGTTGGTCCATTTATCATTCATGGAATGTTTCTGTTGAAAGTCATGCAATTATGCCGATGAAATTACGGCATATGTCTTGATGAAATTTCGTTTCTGTAGTACGAGCTGTTTGGTTCAGGATTTTGTTCGGGCATATTGGTTTCCAGATGGCGATATTTTGAACCGTTTAATGCTTTTCGTACACGTCTAGTGATACTGTACTTCCATAGTACAATTCGTTTTCCAGACACGAGTCGTTGACACATTGACATTTTGATCGGCCATATTGGGTGCAATACATCAACGTCCGCGAAATCTCAAACCAATAGATGTGTAGTGTTCATACATATATCAATCGGCAAACCATTAAGTCAATCTGCACATGGAAAGTGGATGAGAGGTTAAGTGGATGACCTTCGGGCAGCCTTATTCGATTTATCCTTAGCTGTTGGCCCGGCATATTTCACCAGTATTCCTTCGTGGCCCTCCTCTATCTAAAAATATGCGCAGTTTCCGGATCCACGATTCTTGGGAGAGAATCTTTACTTGTTAGATGAAGTACTTATCTAACCAGTCTTTCGAAGTACAACCTCTTGAAGATAGTCAAATTTTCAATTCTTTGCAACTGTGCTTCTATTCACTCGAAATATGTCGTACAGTGATAGTATTTGGCATTACGGTACTTCGGGAGTGCATTGTCCCATCCATTTCTATTGAAGTATCCCAAAGTTGAATGTTTGTGATACTGTAGCATCCTTAGTTTGGAACACTCAAAAATAAGTGTGGTATTTTAAGTTTTCGTTTTACATGTGGATTTGAAATATAAAATAATATTATGCAATGCAATTAAAACACACACACACACACACATATATATATATATATATATATATATATATATATATATATATATATATATATAACTATGCTGGGTTGGCAATACTGTTAATTTGGCGGCATTATACAATATGTCAAACAATTTCAGCTGTCGCTATTTGTATCGTACAAAATTTTAACATTAGTTTATATATCAGTTTAAAAGAGAAGTAAAAGCACATCAAGTTTAACAGTCCACCCTATACAGGCATTGGCTTTTTCTTTCCAAATTTATCTTTCCCTTGTTAGTGTTCTGGTATAAAATAATTACTGTTGTACCTGAAACTTTGTTAACATATAAAAATACAAATGCAGAAAAGGAAACACATAATCATTGGCTATGAAGAATCGTAAGTCTACCTACCATATTATCAGAAGATGTGTAACTACATACGATCACGTCTGTTTAAAAGGCATTACTAAAATAAACAAATCATAACAAAACTTTAACACACTGTTTACAATAAATTTTTAAAACCAGGAACGAAAATAATCTGAAAGCTGTTATGCTAGACACTTAAGTTTTTAATTTTCACTTGAAAATAGAGAATGTCTGCCAACAAGAAAAGAATCTACGTTTATTGCCAGTACGTGACATACAATCACAATGACTGCCAGCACCATAATCTAATTTTTTTAACGTGATCTTTAAGATCAACAAAGTGCATTTTATAGTTCCTCTACTAATTTTCGATCAATAGATAACGTTTAATCCTCCTAATAAAAAGAGAACAAAATGAGATTGTTAGTGGAACTTGCTGTTTCTTAAATAGTGTGAATGATTTTTTTTAACATTATACAAATATATTTCTTAAAATTAATCCCCTTACTACGCTACCAGAATAAATTGCAGATCGATACAACCATGCCAGAAAAATATATACAAAACATATTTCAAAATCATAGGAGATGCAAAGCAGCAAAATATACGGATTTATACATCGGTGCAAATTGTATTTCTTTCATAAAAAATACCAATTTCGCTTCTATTTGTGTAGGTTCTATGTGTGTCATATTATTGAATAGCAATAATAGAATTTTATTGAAAAATTTTTAGACTACATGCAATGTAAGGCAAATAATGATAGCCTAAATAATTTTAAAGAAATGAAGTATTGAGAATGTCATAGTGCAAAAACTTTCTCAAACAGAACGACAAGAAATTCAATTTATTTTTCAACTTTATATTAAATATTTCTTGTGAGTGTTGTATGGAAATACTGCATTATATTTACAATATTATTATTATTAAATGTTCTTCCTTTTTTTTTTCAAATTTAGGTTTGGACCTAGAATGTGTCTTCCACGTTTCTCCATCTTCAGATTTCTCTCTTAACTCCGAATACTTTCTTTTATTTTTCAAATCATCAATCGGTTGTGTTATTCTTCCTGCTCCTCCCTTTCCTTCCATTTTTCATTCTGTGGCGGTATGAAGAAGACAATTTCTTCGCAAGATGTGTCCAATCGAATTGCCTTTCTTATGAAGGATGCTGGTTAAAAGTATTCGTCTTTTCTCTGTATTCGTTTTAAAACATCTTCATTTATTACTATCTCTGTCCATTTTATCTTCTATATATTCCTCCAACACCACATTTCGAAAGTCTCTAAATATTTCTTCTCTAACTCCCGTAATGTCCAAGTCTCTGAACCATATAGCCCAATACTCCATATATAGCATCTGATCAACTTCTTCCTTAGACCAATGCGTCATGTGAGAACCAAAGGAACGTAACTCCATTTCTGCAGGTTTACAGGAGAGAGGGGAAAAATTTGTTTTTTCAAACAATGTTTTTTCAATTTTTCTTGTTGAATATATATATATATATATATATATATATATATATATATATATATATATATATATATATTTGTATATATGCTAAAGCAATTCTTGATCCTATCTCACTGGTGCGGCAATCGTCTCTCGCCAAAATACTTCCCATATACTTGAAATTATCGACCTCTTCAAGTTTTCTTTATTCTACTGTGAGCCATGAGGGCGAGTTTCCACGGGCTATTCTCATGACTTTCGATTTTTTGTTGTTAATTTTCATTTCCATTTCCTTCCCTGTGTCAACTATTTTGTCAATCAACTCCTGGAATTTTCCTTTATTTTTAGCTGTAATAACTGTATCATTTGCATACCTGATCTTATTAATGATCTTTCTTCCAATCTTGAAATGTCCCATTCCCATAAATGCTTTCTTCATTAAACATTAACTGTAAATGTTGAATAATTGGGCGACATACTATATCCTCACCTGACGACTATTCCAATCTCTACATTATTGGTTTCTCCTTGACTCAACCTCAATTTTACACGTTTTCCTATGTACAGGTTACGAATTAGTCTTTGGGCTCAGCAGCTGATCCTGATTTCTTTAAGTATTTTCAGGAGTATGGTCCAATAGATCCGATCAAAAGCTTTTTGCCAGTTGATGAAGCACAAACACAACTCTTCTTTACGTCAAGAACTTATTTTGATATAATTGTGATCAACCCAATAGCAACTCTGGTGTCCTTTTCTTTCCAAAATTAAAACTGTCCTTCTTTCAACATTTACCTTATTTACGCCTGTTCAGTGTGAGCTCAATAATCTTTCCAGTATATGAAATAAGACTAATGGTTTTGTGATAGTTGCACTTCTGCGCTTGTTTTTTTTTTTGTGGGGGGGTAAATCATTGTAATATTAAGAAATGCTTTGGCCATTCTATAATCAGAACACTTTCACTGCATTCTCTCCTAATCCCTTGAGCAAATCTACTGGTATGTCGTTGTCTCCAGTGGCCTTCCTCCTTCTCATGTCCTTGATGATTTGTACTACCTCACTATTTAATAGACTGGGTCCTTTCTCTTCATCATCCACCTATTCCTCTGCTTCTATCGCAATATCTTTGGGGCGATTGTTCTGATCACATAGATTTTTTATATATTCCTCCCAAATTCTTATGATACTTTGATGGTGAGTGACTGCATGACCTTGTTGATCTTTGAATCCAAATTTGTGTATAATTTTGTTAGTTTTTCCTCCTAATTCTTGTGCTTTTTATACATGAGACCATATCTGCCACACAGTTGAAATTCCATTATTTCTTCACATATCTGTTCCATGTACTTTTCTTTGGCTTTGTCCCTTATCTTCTCAATCCATTGTTCAGCCTTCTGTATTATTTTGTGTTCATGGTTTTCGCCCTTCTGCGTTCCTTCATCTATTAAAGTACCTTTTCAGTCATCCATGGTTTTCTTGAAGCTATTTAATTTCTTCCAATGTTATTGTGGCGTGTGTCAAGTTGAATCGTTTACTTGATTTACTACATTGCCTACCATATCACCCATTGCACAGATTTTTTCTTCAATTTCTTCTTTTATAAAGGTAACCAAGAATGCTAGGTCGCTTTTTCACCCACCACCTTTGAACATCGATATGTCACCTAAGACGTACCTGGAAGATCCAAAATAGTCCCCATCAGCATTGAAGACATTCTGCCAACGTTCTGGAAGACTATGGATTCCATCGCGGTAGAACTTGGTGGGCCGTGAAGTGAAGAAGGTCAAGTTTTTTTTGCACCTCTACTATGGATTTGAACTGGCGTCCTCTAAGGTGATTTTCCAAGGAATAGAACAGGTGATAATCGGACGGTGAAATGTCCGGGGAGTATGGCGAATACCATAGCGTTTCGCATTCAAGGCGTAGAATGGTGTCCCGGGTCATCCTATCCACGTGGGGCTTAACGTTGTCCTGTAACAGGATGACCCCTTTGCGATTAAGAATTACTGGCTCCAGAGTTTTGAGATTTTCTTGAACAGAGCTCAACTGCTAACAGTACACAGTTGCATTGATGCTCTGACCAGCTGGTATCAATTCCCGCGCGCAGTCCACCAAACACACAGGAGAACCTTCTTCTGGTGCAGTGCTGGTTTCGGCTGTTTTGGAACTGTTTATTTGATGCTAACCAATGATGGCGGCGCTGGAGCTTTACAGGAGCCACTTCTCATCACATGTCAACACCTTGTCCAGAAATGGCTCCTTCGTCAGGCAAGACAGCAAAAGAAACACTGATGTGTGCTCGCGTTGCCTTCTGGCCCAGAGTGAAATCATGTACGACCTATCAACCCAACCTGTAGTGCTTCCCAAGTTGACGTAGGTGGTGCCGAATGATTTCTCCACTCACTGAATTGTGGTCCCAGTTCCTCACAAGTCTAGCCACTGTTCTCCTTAATTGCTGCCTTAAAATCGTCATTTTGTACACATTTTTTTCTTCTGCCACGTAATGTGTTTTCGAGTATTACGTCAACGTCCTTAAACTTGTTAAACCACCGTTGCACTGTCCACGTAGTCATGACACAGTTACCAAAGGTCTGGCATATGTTTCGCCTCGCAGCAGCGGCGTTTGACCCTGATTCGTACAGCACACGCGCCCTTAGAACGCTCAATGGAGGTCCCATGTTTAAATGTCCTTCCGCAAGTTTACCGTGTAACTGAACTGGCACAACCAGGTAATATGTTGGATATCCCCACACTAACAACTGATCTTCGCCTTATCTCCATTCGCATTCAACTCGCGGTGTGAGGACCAATTGAACACAGACCTCCACAAAAAGCGACAGAACTTTCTTGGTTACGTTTATACATCACTGTTCATACTTTTTAGTCTCTCTACGTTCCATTTTCTATTTTTCCTTTCTTTTTCTTGGGCGAACGCACACCTCTCAAATTTTGAGAAGGAAGCATCAATGTACGTCGTATACAAGAAAATAGATCTCTGTACTCAACCGTTTAACCATATAATGTGATAAAGCATCATGGAAGAAATTAAATTAGGTCAGTAACCGACCATGTGATAATATGAATCGTCATGGTAATATGAATATTTTAATGATATTTCGCTTATAGAATGGAATAAGCAGGTAAACCGAAATTTACCGAGTTATATATTCGAGTTCTGGAGAGCTTAATTTTATTTTTTTTTTTAACAATTTCCAAATTTAACGGGTAGTTCTATATGTCTCTCTTAAATTTTGAGATGGAACAACAATGTACCCATATCCTGTGAAAGAGAATGGACTCCTCTACTCATCCATATAACCATATAAGGTAATAAAGAATCTTCAAGGAGAATAAAATAGATAAAAAAATCACGAAATTTGAGTTTTTGGCAATTTTTAAATCCATAATAGAGAACGAGATGGGACCACCCAAATTTATATATGTGCATAGCCTGGTCCTATACTACGATACCAAATTTTTAGTTTTTGCAATTTCCATAATTTAAGGGAACTGGTCCTATGTACCCCTCAAAATTTAGATGGTGAGCCAAGATATACTTGTCAAAATTTAGAGGAAATTGTTCTATGTGCCCTAATTTATAGACCTTAGGCTCTGAGCAAGAGATCACCAAAATGTTACTCGTATCTATAACCCTGGCCACACTACTTTAATATATAGACACATGGAACATCTTAAATAGAAATAACGGAACACGTTTTTCGGTGTTTTCCGAATTTCTCTTCCTAGGAGAGAAAAGAGGGTATTTTATATAATATCCAAATTTTCCTTTCTCTATTGAGAAAGTGCTAAATGTGAGGATTGGCTTAAGTTGGAGATGTGAAAATTGGTATATAATCTCTTCAATATTTATAAGGGAATACTAGTTTCAGCGTTTGCGAAAATTCCGCTTCTAAATTGGAAGAATTTCTATAATATTAACATCTTCCACTATTTATTCAGAAAATACTTAATGTATTTATTTGCTTAATTTGGAGTTGTGAAATTAGTTGTTTAGAATATCAATTACAAATAACAGAATATGTATTCCAACGTTTACGAAAATTCCACTTTTGAAAAGGGAAAAGGGAGTAACCAACACTATTATATAATAGAGTGAAAGTGACTCACTAATAGATAGCTTGTCCATATAATTTTGTGTAGAAACCTGAGATTTGGATAGAAAACTTGTTTTATTAGGAGACCAATGAATGAGAAATATTTTTTTTATAAAAATACGTATGCTAAGGGAGGTAAAATTATTCAAATGTTTTGCCCAGAACAGAGCACCAGATGAATTCCTGAAGTTAGGGAGATGAAACTCAGCACATAATGTTCTTCTCTACTATTTCCTTCCTTTCTTCCGCATGGAAAGCATGTTATCCGTTCTTTGTGTTCGCATTACGAAAAGAAACCTTCGAAAAGAATTTTGGAACATATTTACAGTTAGTGCATACCTCGAAAGGTCTCAATCGTCTTTTTGATTAAAAATCATATCGAAGGGGATAAGGAGTGCAAAGCAGTATGTCACGAGCTTGATCAGTTAGGAGGACGGAACTTTGTATATAAACTCCTCATTACAAATCAGCGGACACATGAACCAGCATTTTCCAAAATTCCAGTTTGTGGGGCGAGGGACAACTTCTATATTTCCGCCACCACTTCGAGATTTATGTTGTATGTTGTTTGCGATTACATTACAGAAACTTAGTTACTCATTTGAAATGTATTGTAGAACATAGTGCCTAGTTCAAGAGTATTTTGCCATGTTACATTGATTAACGGGCGTGTCCTATGGGGGTAATGTAGTTCAAAATTTATACCAAAATAGGGAATTTTATGTACAGATTGTTAGAATTAAATTTTCGTTTAAATGTGTATTCTACTCTCAGTGCTCACTGAATTGTGATAACACTAGTCAACAAGGTTTTTGCCACATGAAAGAAGAATGCTGATCTTTAAGGAACTTTGGCCGCTGAATTCGAATCTGCAATCCGTGTTTCTCTATCACGCACAGGTTTCCCGTGACAGAGGGATTTTCGGGGAATTTCCCCCCAAATTTACCTTTTTCTTCATTTTTGTACCTCTAGCTCGGGTACCCTTAGGCATATAAACATACAAATTATATTTTAGGTTAGCTTGATTTATACTTAGTAAACCCTGTAAGTTTCATCTGAGTCGCATCATTATTCATTGAGAAATAAATATATTTCTATAAATATATGCTATGTGTACTGTCCATTTTACCATATACAATAGGTGCAGAAAAATCACATGTAACTTCCACCGGAATTACAATATCAGCAAGGTTTATACTTTATTAGATTTGTAATGAAACATACTTTACAATGATGTATACACCATGTCCGCCATTTTTATAAGAGGGAAATTCTAGAGGGATTTTTCGGGAAATTCCCTAAAAAAGTAGATTTTTTATCTCATGTCACTGTTCATATAGTGATACAGAAACGGGAATTGCGCCAGATTAATCCTATTGAAAAACTGATCTTTAACTCCAAAAGTATACAACAAAATTCTTAATTTCCACGCCTTTTAAACCTTATTCAAGATAGTAAACAAAAAATTAATATTGACCTACAAAAACAAATATCAATAACTCACAATGGATCAAACGCACAACTGCTTTACAAAGTATGAAAATAAAACATTTGTACTTACAATTAATTCTTCCTTTTGTAGTGCCAGTCCCTTTCTCTAACTAAAAACCAGCAGTAGTCGCCCATCATATGAGGATCCCATTTACCTTGATAACGTTGCTCCATTTTTTGAATGTCCTGATGGAATCGTTCCCCTTGTTCGTCACTTACAGCTCCTAAATTCTCGGGGAAAAATTCCAAGTGGGAATGGAGAAAGTGAATTTTCAGGGAATTCTACATCCTAACCTTTGATAGCTATCCAAAAGCTCTTGAACCAATTGACGATAATTTTCTGCCTTATGATTTCCCAAAAATCCATACACCACTTTACTGAAAGCTCTCCAGGCGGATAGTTCATCATTATTTAACTGTGTCTCAAAGAGGTTGTCCTTTAATAGTTTCCGAATTTGGGGCCTGACGAATATCCCCTCTTTTATTTTCGCGTCATTAAGTTTTGGAAACTGACTTCTAAGGTACGCAAAACCTTCTCCATTCTTGTCCATGGCCTTAACAAAGTTTTTCATTAAGCCTAATTTTATATGTAAAGGCGGCAGCAGAATTTTTTCTGAATTAACTAAGGGAGAAGACTTAACATTGTGTTTCCTTGGCATATATGTTTCTCTTGGGGACCATTCTTTTTGAATGTAGTGTGATTCAGTTGCCCTACTGCCCCACAAGCAAAGAAAACAACAGTATTTTGTAAATCCTCCCTGAAGCCCCAGTAATATAGCAAAGACCTTTAAATCACAACAAATTTGCCAACAGTACTTGTTATAATGTATCACAGCTAACAACACAGACAAAATTTCATAAGTTTCCTTCATCTCTACGGAATATGCCATTGGAATTGATGGTTTAGTGTTCCCATTATGTAGCAAAACAGCCTTAAGGCTTGTTTTAGAGGAGTCGATAAACAACCTCCATTCTTCAGGGATGTGTTGGAAACCTAGTGCATCCATTAAACAATCTATATTTGTACATGCACAGAGGGAATTTTGCATTATATAGTAACCTGAAAATTGTTCATGTCGGTTTCTGAAAATTGAAATTCTGGTGGTAGGAGCCAGTAAATTCCATTCTTGAAGTCTCGATCCGAGCAACTCAGCTTGTTGCTTACTCAGATTTAGATCCCTCACTAAGTCATTCAGACTGGACTGGTTAACAAGAAGAGGTGTGTTTTTGGTTGGGCTATAGTTTGGGTAAAGGAAGTTGATGGTTCGGCAACTCACCTGCTTGCTCTTCTGCTGGAGAAGATTCTTCTGACTGTGCGTATGGATCAGGGATTGGGAGTTCAGGTCCATATGGTATGGGTTTTAGAGCGGATGGAACATTTGGGTACTCAATATTAGATTTTGTTTGTTTAGAATGACCCCAAATTTTTGTTAGACAGAAATAACAGTCTTCAGCATGACTGGTTGGTTCTCACCAGACCATTGGCACCGCAAAAGACATAGCTCGAGTTTTATCGCCACTTTTCCACTTAATAAGAGTAGAATAGCATGTTACACAGCACACATGGGGAGCCCACACTTTGTCTTGATCACCCACATGACACCTAAAATAGCTATAATAAGCTTGTTTTAACGTTTCTGTTAATGCACGGCGCTGACTTTTCACAGTATATTTTCCACACACGTAACAGAAAGTGTTCGGTGAGTTTATACACGCACGCCGCGATCTCTTCATAGCGGAGAAAGAAAACAAATACGCACACGCACTTACGACCACTTGTCACAGGTAAATTCAAATTAAAACTAAACCTACAATATGCATGCGGTTATACAACACTTCCTTATCTATTTTCCATGGACGTGACAATTTATCAGTAGAGTCCGATTTTGCGCAGCTTTATTGCATCAGCTAAACACGTGTTGTTGTACAGCTGCATCAATGCAATCACATTCCAGGTGGTAGAGAACCACAGACCTCTTACTCCATGTCGTATACTCTCATTTTTCGTATTTGTGCCTGTATGGGTAAATGAAATTGTGTTTTTTTTTCTTTCGGTGCAAAGAACGCAACATCACGTCTTAAAATAAGTAGTATAAACAACATACCTGCAGCTATATTTATTTCTCTAGAAATAATAATGCGATTGTTCTCAAACTTGCGAGGTTTCTTAAGCATAAATCAAAGTTTTATATGGTGTCATTTTTGTATTTATATTTCAAGGGCCAGTGGTACGAAAATTTGGAATATTTTGAGGGAATTTCTCAGCCCCCTCCCCTTGTCACGCCAAAAACTGTGGGTGATGGAGAAAAACGGATTGCACTTTCGAATTCAGCGACCAAAGTTCCTTTAGGATCAGATGTTTTCTTTCATGTGGCAAAAACCTTGTTACTAGTGAGCTATTGATTTATTGAATTGATATAAATCTATATTCTGGCGCAATTCCTGCTTCTGTATCACTATATGAACAGTGACAAGAGATAAAAAATCTACTTTTTAGGGAATTTCCCGAAAAATCCCTCTAGAATTTCCCTCTTACAAAAATGGCGGACATGGTGTATACATCATCATTGTAAAGTATGTTTCATTACAAATCTAATAAAGTATAAACCTTGCTGATATTGTAATTCCGGTGGAAGTTACATGTGATTTTTCTGCACCTATTGTATATGGTAAAATGGACAGTACACATAGCATATATTTATAGAAATATATTTATTTCTCAATGAAGAATGATGCGACTCAGATGAAACTTACAGGGTTTACTAAGTATAAATCAAGCTAACCTAGAATATAATTTGTATGTTTATATGCCTAAGGGTACCCGAGCTAGAGGTACAAAAATGGATAAAAATGAAATTTTGGGGGAAATTTCCCGAAAATCCCTCTGTCAGGGAAACCTGTGAGTGATAGAGAAAAACGGATTGCAGATTCGAATTCAGCAGCCAAAGTTCCTTTGAGATCAGGTGTTTTCTCTCATGTAGCAGAAAAAAAGTTAAAATTTGTTGACTAGTGTAATCTCTCTACATAAGAAAGCGTGGCCAGCAGCCTAACTGATAACATGGCAACCCAGTATTGCAAAGAAAAAACACACTCGATACTACATGTTGGCAGGTAACACGCTTTTACAATGAGGGGTGCGCAGAATTTATAAGCATTCCAAAACTGCATGATTGTGGGTGCCCGAGAAATAGGTGCGTCAATAACCCAGACAGCAACATTTGTCAGATGTGCTCGTTCCATTTAGTGAAAATGTACAAGGCGTGGCAAGAAAATGGGGTAACGGCCTCCAAGAGACGGAAATGCAGAGCGAGGCTCACGCCGTGGGGCGAGTGTGACGTCAAATGGCTCTTGACAGCTAAATGAACCATCACTTTTCGTGAATTACGTGACCAATACAAAACTGGATGTACAACATCCTTATTCCACGCAACTGTGAGGTGTACACTGTGAAACAACCCTTTCCCCCTAGTCACGCCACACGAATCCAAATCGAGAGTCTCTACTAAAAAAAAAAAAATCAACAATCGATTTAAACTCGAGTAGCAAACCCGAAAGAAGAGTCTTGACCGAACAGACACATAAACCCAAAGCAGCTTTATCAGATTAGACGGATTGAAATTCCTTGTGAATATGTTAATGGCAAACACAAATAAATAGGATATGCAAATAATCATAAATAATTGAACAACCAGATTTCAAATTTTCAATAACAAAATTTTATTTCAAAGCGTTGGTTGTGCATATATACTAATACGTTAGATTAATATAAATGCACAAAGCAGCAATGACAATAATAATAATAATAAAAAAATGTATATAGATAAATATTTCGCGTAGTAATACGTAAGAGATCCAATTCAAAATTTATAATAATTTAATTCAAAAATATTAACTGTTAAGGTAATCGTAATATCTAACAACAATCTCAATATTTCAATTTAAATCCAAATTCGCTAGAGTATAAAATAAAGTCCGAAGGTATTTTATCAAATATTAACAAAATTTTTATTAATAATAATATAAATCTGAAATTAACCAGTCTCGACAATCAACTTTTAATTCAAGTATACTATTCAAAGAATTTTTATCGTAATCAGTAAGCAAAATTCAATGTTTACTAGTAAATATTAGTTTCATTAACTTTTGTCACCGACTGTACAAAATTGAGAATGCAGCTCAATAATTCAATGATTCTTCAATCAATTCGGTTAAGAAAGTAATATCACAATCATTCTTTTAAAATTCTTTAGAATTAAATACCTATTCGAATTATAACACTCTTTACTAAAGTTGTACCTAGTCCTATTTTATTGGATGTGACTGTACCAACTAAAAAATAAATTTTTGATAATAACGCAATATTTGTTAATTCCACAATTTCTAATCTTAAATACGCACAAAATATCGCACAATGAACCTTCAGTATTCAATACTTATCAGAAACCCAAATTTTTTACTCTTAATGGCTCGATAAAGAATCTCAATGGAAATCACTCATCAAGAATGAATGCAACAAGAACGTATTAACGATTCGAAATTACGCTGTAAGGTTATAAACATATCCACAAGGAAATAATCTCGATCCTCTTAATATTCTCTGGAATTATTCGGATCTATACTCCCGGATTATCATTCCACTAATTTCAAAATTACAATCTGGGGAGGATTTAACTAGATTAAGAAACAGATCCCTACAGTGGCAATTTAATACAAATGATAATAGCGTCCTAACCAAAGCGGAAACGACCTTAACCACAACCAATCTGGAATTGTTCACAAAGTGACCCATATACTACTTAAATCAAAAATTCACTCACCCAAATTTTCCGTCTTCTTATTACCTTGTCTTGTGGTGTTACAGTAATGGGATTGGCTTCGTTGTCTGACTGAGATGTAACTCGAAGCGAATAAATATATTGGTCAAACGACACTTTTGTCTAGAACCCTTTTTCAAAACTCTCCCCAAATTCAAACTAAACTTAGTTTCAGCGTGCAAACAGTTACTTGCAAAAACAGTTGAGCTTAATAAGGGTAAAGCTTCCTGCATTACAAAATCAGAGCAAGTAACTATTGTTTCTCAGTTCTTTTCCTTTCTTTTCACAGATAATTGTTCCACCAAAAAAAAAAAAAAAAAAAAAAAATGCAGAGTTCGTCCTTTGGGGCTAAAATGCTCCACAAAGTAACCAGACAATTAAGATTATAGTAATCAAAAAGATTACCCTGGCTATTTGAACAAACTCGGAACATATAGGCCTAAACGGGCACAAGTTGACCTCCTTTTGGTCCCCCGTTCAATTCCTGCCTCGGCTCCAATATCCCTATTATCTTTCTGCTTAAAATAAGAAAGAAAAATAACAGAAATACTAGCTTCTGAGAAACTGTGATTATACTCATATAAATAAGCACTTTTTTCCACACCTTTCACTCTTTTTGCCGTAATGCCCAATACATTCATTGCCCCAGTTCAACTTCATAGCTAAACTCTGACACAAACAACGACACCACGCAATGACTGGTACACATTTCGTTCCACAACCGTCACCACACATACAACCATGAGTTAACAATCCATGCTGGCTGACAAACTACAGCTACGAATTCACGTTCCATCCTGTCCGAAGAAACTACGAGAATTCACTATCCGTCTCGGCTGAAGAATCACAAGAGAGTATGCGGGCGGAAGGCAACCACATACCACGAAGCTAAGAACCATCACGTGACGCGCTACCAAATTTGAATGATTTCCATATTAACTCTATTTTTCGCGCACTCCTACTTTTTCCTTTATACTTTTGTTTTTAAAAAAAGAAACTAACAGAAAAGATACAAAGAATAAACATATAACAGTTAAATTTAGCTTGATTTAAACAACACTATAATGTATTTATATTTCCTTATTTTCAGTTTCTTTTTACTCTCTCTTGCTTCTCGTTAGTTGTCATCATAATGGGACGAGTCCATTGAGTCACGAGCCGGGGGGTGTCCTCAAGGCGACTCGTTACAACTGGCACGCATGAGGATCCACAGCAGACGATCCACTCCTCACGACTCGTCACCACCGACCTTTTCGAACTTGGATACAGGATCACGCTAATTGGATCGCGGATGATTGGAAAAGGATGTGTTGTCCCGATGAATCAATGATTGTGCTACATCACTTGAACAGGCATATGCCTGTGTGACCCCAAGATCATGAAGATATGGGCTCCCTGTGCTTCATGCGTACTGTATAAGTAGTTGGAGCGGCTGTATGGTTTAAGGATGCTTCTGTTGGCATGCACTGGAACTGTTGGTATGTATGGATCACAGTGTGGCATACGTTGTGTATCTGTAGGTATTAGGGGATCACGTACAACCTACAGTGCAACACTTCCACCCACACGGAGACGACATTTTGCAGGATGACAATGCAGGGTGCCACCGAGCCAAAAGTGTACTTCCTTGGCTTAAGGAATATTCCAAAGAACTGCAGCATGTGAATGACCCTTAATTCACCGGATCTTAATCCTACAGAACATCTATGGGATGTTGTGGAACGAGCTTTTTGTGCTATGACTCCTGCACCGATATATTTGCAGGAATGCTATATATGCTATCAGGAAAATATTGTGTCAGATCCCAGTGAAAACATATTAGCAATCCATGCCATGCTGTGTCCACGCCCTCCTTTGAACAAAATGTGGACCAACAAAGAGTTAGGTAGGTGCTCATAATTCAGGAAGCACTCGGTGTAAATGGAAAGAGAGTTTAAATATTTTCCATAAACCCATCTCCCTGTGAATACATTTAGAATACATTTAAACTAGAATGCAATATATTATAAAAAGTACAGGTAATAACTCCATAATATATGCATTACAAGTGACATTCAAATGTTCCATCTTTAAGTGAAAATCAGAACAAACATTGGAAAAGGGAGCATCCCACTTAAAACCCGAGGTCCGGTTACTTTAAAATATCTACCTCTACATTTAAATAAATTATTTATCTGTATTTGTCATACTTTCAAGATAATCATACTTACATGCCTGTAATACAACGAAATTTCTATTGATAACATTGAAATTTCTAAGTAATTCTTGTTTTCTCATCCTCTCACATGTGAAAGTATCATGCTAGGTATATTTAAGTGTTAATTGAATAAACTCACTATATATATATATATATATATATATATATATATATATATATATATATATATATATATATATATATATATATATATATATATATATATATTAGCTTATCTGCGAGATATCTCTTGACATTGACCTTGTCCATCTTGAAATTCTACTAGTTTCTTTAACAGATACAATGACATTGGCCCTTTATTGAAAGTTTAAACTTTCAGCTTGCTTACAAATTATGCTTTGAGCATAACACATTCCGCCAAAATATGCAATTGCCATGAAAATTATGTAGCTATTCTTCCCCGTGAAGTGAAATATTAAGCAAATAAGTGAAATTTTAACTGGCGTTTCCTTATTGTATTACAAATCCTAAAACAACCCTAGATTTTGTTAACGATTAATATATCAAAAAGTGGTTGAACTCAGAAAATGGCTAGAAATGGCTAAAAGCAAAAAGCACATGGCTAGAAAAGCTACTAGTGGGTTTTCTGAAAATTTGTGGCTAGCCAGGTTCTCAAAATGGCCAGATCAAGCCACAAACTGGCTGAATTGGCAACACTATACAGTGTTAACAAAATATACACTTTTAACCATGATTGGTGACTATGAACCAATTGTTGTCGAATTTACACTCACAGACACAAAAGCACATTACTACCTTATTTTCTTTTAGGTGTCAAACAAAAGACGCCGTCTTTCAAGTCAAAGAAATAAGTACAAAGTTTAAACGTTGGCCTCAACAGAATTCCTAAGACACTAGACCAAAAAGGCAAATTCTCACTTTGATAGCGTCAAAATATTGATATTGGATTTAAAAGGCTAATGTTCACTTTGGCCCTAATGCACAGTATTTTTAGTAGATTGGTGAAAGGCCAATGTGTACTTTGACCTTTTTTAAACACAGAAATACTTCATCCTCCGCAAGGGCTTATAACATTATTTGAAAAACTATCCTAAAACTATTCCATGTTGATATTTGCCCTTCTTACACAAAAAAATACATATTTAGAGACATTCAAATTGCTGAAAATCTCATTTTCGAAAAAAGTGACATTGGCCCTTTTAAAACTAAGCCACAGATATTAATCCAACTTCATAAAGTTCACTAAGGAAACCTAGGCGCAGATGAAAGGACAATATTAAGATGAACTTCGCAGAAGGAGAGACTAATCCTATTAGCTGAGGACAGAAGCCAATGGAGAAGTTTTTGAATGCGGCATTGAATCTTCGCGTTCCATCGACCATATATTTAATTAGTCAGCCATATATTTATTTATTTATATGTACTTAATAAAGTAAAATTATAAATTTGTTGAGTTATGTAGTTTCAGATGGATATTGTCAACCAGACGGTGAAGGTTACAGCTAGGGAAAATAAAATCTGTATTTAAGTAATACACTCTCATTTACAAGTAATACAAGGATAGTGTACTAATTTTGGTTAAATGAACATTACACAGAAAATTTTACATTAAGCTGTCTTACTTTTGATTGAATAGGTGAGGGAAAGAATACCTTTTACAATTGATAAGATTCCTGAAATTAATAAATACTTTATTAAAGATGTGGTAGATAGTTACTGGTAAAATTCTACAGAATGAGAATAATCCATCTGGAAAATTAATGTAACAATAATTCTAAACTGTTTAAGTTCTAGATGAAGATATTTGAAATTCATCTCAAATTGTTTGCTGAGTGTAATGGATACGAGTTTAGACTGAAAAGGTTAAATCTTTCTGGAGTCTTAGACTTAGAGCCTATGAAGATGTTTTTCGGCGTAATGAACCATCTACAACTTTTGACTATCTGTTTTTTCTTCACTACCAATTCTCTTACCCTTCTTCACATTCTGTCTGATTTCTCCGTTTCTCGAATGGCTATACTACCATATTTTCTAATGAGGATGACGTAACACATACAACATTGCAAGGAGTGATGTCAATTGGTCGATTCATCGGAAGTTACACAAAAATTATACTTTTCTAGACTCATAAATTGTGTTCTTGTAACGAATGAAAATCTACCTATCTACATATTGTAGTCACACGTTACTTTGTATCATTTTTCCGGTATTGATGAAGATATCTCACGTACATTTAGAAAATCAATCTGGTCGTTATACATACAGGATCAAATATATGTACAACTCAAGGAAAAACTAACTTTATCCGATTAGATAACACAACAGAAAACTAGTCTGTAATAAACGGCATGTTGATAAATTTAAAGCGTCAGAACCAATATTCTTTATACTGTAAATAGAAAATGGAATTTAGAATTATTAGATTTCAACATCAAACCATAAATTTGGCTTGTTCTTTAGGATAATTTATTACGCCGCAATGTAACCGAACAATTTTTACATTAATTTGAAGAAACATTAAAAAGTTACTTAATTTATGTGCTTATTTTATTTATTTTTAGCCCACAGCCAAAAAGAGAGAGAGTACCAGTAAATCTCTTAACTGACAACTTTCTTAAACAATGCCAACTCAATTACTTTACCACCAGGTCCTTTTATTATCAATCTGTGCCATCTCCACTCTTTCTTTATACATTAGACATAATCACGTAATACCTTATTCTTCTTCAACGTAGCTTCTCTTCGTTTAAATAATCTTATTATCGGCTAACTTTTCATTGTTTGCACATATATCATAATGCGATAACTTGTCTTAAACTCTGAAACATTCCTTATCATAAAGTAGTAATATAGTATGAGAGGTTTCAGCTGCTCTTCCCGTTGAAACTGTGGAGACTGTGGCGCAATCAATCAATCAATCAAAATAACAACTTTTCTCTGCCAAGCAGGCAGAGACGGGCTTCTAGCAATTGATGCTATTTTGCCCAGTGCAATGTGTAAAATGGTATGGCAAGGAGTTAACGAAACAAGTCACTAAATGTGTTGCTTCATTTATTGTGTGTGATTCCGATGTTGTGCGTTACTGAAGTGTAAATGATATGGTCGATTATAGTGGCTCTGTACCTGTGGATCTGAGTTTTATTGTATGAGGTTGATGTCATTTTTCGTGTGCTAGTTTGGTTGTATTTGTAAGAGAGTTAGTGTAGTGTGTGTGTGTGTAATTTTGTGTTAGGGAGTAAGAATGTTTTTTTTCTTTTTTTTATCTAGATTGAAAGGAGGGTCGTGAAGAACGTGCCTAAGTAGGGTTAGGGTTTAGGAGTATATTGTATGTTTTTTTACATTGTTAGGATAGCATGAATAGTAGTTTTGAGTGGATTCGTTGTAGTTCTGTCTAAGTCGGTGATATTATCTTTGAAAAACTGTTTTTCCAAAATTCTATCTCTGTATTTTCTGCTGAGTTTGATTATTGCATCTTTGATTGGTAGTAGTCGAAATTGTTCGCAAAATGGCTTGACATCATCATCTTGGAAGTTGTTGGTGATTTTCCTTATCCAATAGCGCTCCGCTCGGCTATGTTATGTCTAGATTATAAAGGATGGCCATAAAGGAGCGTGGGACGAATGATCATTTTATAGAGATAAATCTTAATTTTGAGGTTCAACGACGGATTTATACCTAACCTATTGAGGTCTAAAATAGTGCGAATGGCACGCCTTCTAACATCCTGTATGTGAGCGTTAAAAGTTAGTCTTTTATCAAGTAGAACTCCAAGATATTTTGCTGTTGTCATGATTGGGACCTGTTGGTTTTGAATTTTTATATTATTGCGGGTGCCCTTAATGGAATGTCGGCGTCTGCGAGGTGGAATGAGGAGAATGAGTTGAGGTTACCTGGGTTAAGGTGCAATTTCCATTTGAGACACCATTTTGCAAATTCAGCTATTTGTTTTCGTAATCGTATGAGTACATTGCGCATGAGTAGCGTGGAGGTCCAAATGTCGTATTAGGCGGTGTCATTTGCAAAAAGCCCAACTTGTGTGGTGAACTTCGGATTGATGGGAGTGTCGTTGACATATAGGAGATAAATTAGATGTGTGATTGTCGATCTTGTGGAACTCCTCGTTGGATAGGTATATTATTGGAGTATAGATCGTTAAGTTTGATTCTGGTAGTTCTGTCAGAAAGAAAGTTATGTATCCATCGAATAATTGTTGTAGGCAAGTTGTAATGGGTAAGTTTGCACACAAGACCATCGTGCCAAACGGAATCAAACGCACCTATGAGGTCCAGGAACGCTGCACCAGTGATGTGTCCCTTGCAAAATGCTATTTCGATGTGATGGTGCTGTGTTGATGTCGGAAGCCTGTTTGCTGTGGTATTAAAAGGTTGATGCTGTTGAGGTATTGGTGAAGCCTTGTGATCAGATTTTTTTCCAGATTTTAGAGAAGATATTAGTAAGTGCTATTGGTCGTAGATTGCTAGTGAGATTGGTAGATTTTCCAGGTTTAGAAAGGAGAATGGTGTATGATGTCTTTCAAGCAGAAGGTACATATCCAGTGAAAAGACTAGCGGAGTATAATTCGGCAAGTTTGGCGTGAAGTAGTGGTGGAACAGCTTTGAGATGCTGTGTGATGATCTTGTCAGGTCCCGGGGCCGTGTTCTTCCTGCTTTTGATGACTTCATCAACTTCTATAGGATGGATAGGTTCGAGCAAATCGGCGATGGAGGGAGGATGGTTATCAGCAAGATCAGCAACGGTTAGGTCTTCATGATTGTCCATAATTGTCTTGATTGTATGAGATAGTTCCTCAATAGTATACTGTTCTGGTGTATTTGACGGAGGTTCCTGGAACTTGTTAGTGAAGGCGTTAGCTAGAGTTGGAGTTTATCTTGTTCAGTTGGTATGTCGACATTATCAATGGTGGTTGGGATTTTTAGTCTGGTCTTGGTTTTTCGTAGTTGTTTTTAATTTCGAACCAGAATTTGGAGATGTTGTCCTTCTGTGGTTGATTCAGTTTCTCACAAAAGGAGTTGAATTATTCTTCACGGAAATCTTATCATAATTTTGATTGTACGATTTAAATTGTTGAGTTCAAGTTTGGTGACCGATATTGATTGTAAGTTCTTTGAAAATATCGTTTATGTCCTATATGATTGAGGATTTCTTGTGGTAATCGGTCCAATCCTGGTATAATTGTGGTAGTGGGTATAAAGTTCCGATCAGCTTGTTGAAAGGCAGTGGCAATGGCATTTGCAGCTTCTTCGATTGAATGCGGAGTTTGTAAGATGTCTATTTTCTGAAGGTTCGTAGTTATGCTAGCTTCGCCACTCGAGGAATTTGGGTACTACGATCTACTAAAAGCAAGAACGAATTAAATTATTCAGAGCGCGAGAGTGTGATAGAATTAGCCAATGATACACTTAGCTACTGCCAGGAGCAGACGATGCAGTTAGTTACAACCCTAGCCGGTAGTGTCACAGAGTCACTTTTGTGGCATTGTGAGAACGATTTGAATTTCCATTAGGAATATAGGGAGTGGTTTATCGAGGTAATCAGTGTTCCTCATAATTCTACATCTTAATTCCACATACTACTTCTCTTAACAACACATAGTACAGTACCTAATTCACAAGCGCTTCCAACCCCACCTTCATACCTATAATAATTCCAACAAATAATTTCAAGTTACCAATCTGAAAAGTACTAAATCCATTATGAGAAACCAGCGCCGTACTCGGTGCAAATACATTAAATAAGATTTTAAAATAATCAATTATACAAACTAACTAACTCTATAGCGTATGAAACCCTGAGATTTAATGTCACGTTCATGAAAGCTCTTCATTGTTCTTTTCTTATCATTGACAAACTGCGTGTAGTTTCAATTTTGTATTTTTATTTCTGCGAGGTCCATTTTAATATTGTCCTATTGTCTTCATATACTTTTTTGTTCTAATACTTTACGTTGTAATGTCGACTGTGAGTCTACCTTGTAAAATTTTCCGTTCACTTCTATGTCGGGATGCTCCCGACATCCAATTTGAAATTATCTGTATTCCAATGTCTTGTGTTAGCCGACTTGTTTTCATTTCCCATGTACTTCTTTGCTTCCACAACAGCTAGCAATAGTTTCTAGAAGTGTAATCATAACGCTCGTGCTTGTTTTCTTTCGGTTGAAAGGAAATCTAACACATTTCCTTCATGTCTATTTCTACGATGGCAGGAAGAAAAATGTTGCAGGGCGAAGAGATAACCGATCTTATAGCTGAGATTCTGAAAGTGATTTCAGTGAGGAAAGTGATCAGAAATTTATCTTAAATTATTTAAGAAAGTGAATCTAGCTGTAGTAGGGAGGATACAGATGAAGGAAATTAAACCGGAGGTGCACACATGAAATGCTGGTATTAGTGATGCGCCTTCAGCAACTAGTGATTGGAAGTGATATTAAGCGAGTAGTCCTGAGATTTCCTTTTAGTATTTTAAAGCGATATTTACAATTAGGCCTAGGCGTAAAAAGTAGGCTAGAAATGTGTTAGAACAAAGAGAGAGAAACAGAGAAAGAGACAAAAAATAAGAATAATTTCTGTGGTATTAAAATGGAGTGCAAAAGGTCGTCGTACTTGAATTCCTTGTATAAAGTGGCTTTAATATTACTCATATGTACGAATGGTCAATATATTTGCAACTTCAACTTTTCAAAAATAACGAAAAAGTAAATACAAAGTATATATGGATGGAAATAGTGTATAAGTCAGTCGGATGTTGGCTTCTGATATAGCGATATTAACTCAGTAGTATCACACTCTCCAGTATTCTCCTGTATATTGACTTGTCCCTGGCTTGATCACAGGCCACACGGGTTTGTGGTGGACAATATCGTATCCATGGGTTATCTCGTTTCCTCAAACACTTGCATTTCATTTTTATTCACTTTCATTGATGACCTGTCTTCTTCAGAATATAGTGCATGAGCGAGAGACGTAAAATGAAATATTTTAATTTCGATTTCAAATAAATAGTGTACGTATTTTGGTTTTATGTTTTGTACATTTTTAATATTTTTAAAAGGTTTTCTGTATATATATATATATATATATATATATATATATATATATATATATATATACTGTTGCAAAATACCGTTTACAACGCTTGAGAGGTGAATCTATGCATGAAAATAAGGTAGGCAGTCTGTGTACAAAAATGCTGCAGAGCACCCATTCCAAGATACGAGCCGCTGAGATACTGGAAAAATGAACTTTGGGGTAGCTTATTGAATATACCAATGATGCCAGAGAAAGCAGTACAGTGAATTTCTACAAAATGTGTAATGCTCCGTTGTATAAAATTGATTACCTTAAAACGTCTTTTCATATATATATCATAAAATTTACTTATTTTCCTCCAATTGTTTTAACTCATTAGAAATAACAAATATGTCCAGATGTTATTGTATCAACCTCGTACAACGATGTTGAAATTCTTTGGTGCAGTTCTCCTTTTCCAGCATCCTGAAAATCACGAAGAACTGAACCTGTGGCTCAGTCAAACGTCGCCATCTCGACTTGCGGAATCGAGAAAAAATAGGTTAGGTCGGTTCGTGGCAAACCTGCAAGATCACACGAAACAAAATATTTACAATGCCATGTAAAAATGCTGAAGTGAAGACATGATATCATAATGAATTTATGAACAAAGTTAATATTAAAATAAACATAAGTTTACACACAAATAGTGATATTTTCCAAAACAATATATTATTGATTCTATCAACATATGCAATTGATCAATTGTTTTACAAATGTTTACATAATAGTATTCAAATACTCAGATGAACTTCCAAATTTTTACATTTTACATCTCCGTAAATGAGTGTTGTTACATATAATTATTATTTACCTACAGAATTCAGGTAAGTATTATCAATTCCAAGTAGAAGTAGGTAAGGTTTAAGCTTTAAAAGGATAAGTTCAGATAGAAAGTAATGAAGTAAGTTCCAGACGAATTTCAAGTAGACTAAGGTTGATTCCCATAAGGTAAGTATTTAGCATGAATCCAGGTAAGTAATTTCCAAAAGGTAAGTATCCAGTTTGCAGGGGTAACAATTAAAAAGTAAATATTAATTCCCATATAAGTTTGTTAGGATTGAATGGTATATATATTCTAATCATTCTAATGTATTTTCATCATTCTAATGTACTTCTTATCATTCTAATGTATTTTTAGTTGACGTTTTGAGCAATTATTGCATAGTTTGTCTTTCTAAATATCCAGTAAGTTGCAAAGCTGGCTGTTTTCTGATTTTATTAAATTATTCTAATTTTCATGCATTTATAGTTATTATTAAGGTGGTTGCTACCTCTTCGCTGAGTCGAGTTTTTCCCTATCTAATAACATTGGAACGTTTTTTGTGTTTTTCTCAGCAAGCAATGAACAAATCCTTACAAAAATTTGCATGGAGTCAGGTCGATAATAAAGGATTCGTTATATGAGCTTATAATTTGACTAAAAGCCTCCAATTAAGTTATTCATTACCCCTTTTTTTCATGTGAAGATTTGCAACAGTGCGATCTCTGTTTCTCCCTGTTTGCGTTAGCAGTGTGAGAGAAATTCGGGCTAGCCATTTAAAACAGGATTTTAAACTCTGTCCATATCACATCTGTGGAATGAAATTTTCTAGCCCTCTCGTCTTTTTCGAGGACAGATTTATGGCACTGAGTAGTGGGCACTCTTTACTTTCTTTGCTAAACCTATTGCTTTTAGTATATTCGTTTAGTCTCATTCGGAGTTTTTGTGGTTACTTTCAAACGTAGCAAGGTGCCTCTTGCATCTCATATATTTCAGTCTTACACCAGGTGATTGGTTATACAAATATAAATTAGCAGACGATTGTGATAGCAGATAAATTTCCTGTGTGGGGGCCGCGGTGGCTGAATGGCAGAGCGTTCATCTAAGGTGCATGGGGTCCTTAGATGCATGTGCTAATAAATCAAGAGTGCATATTATCAGGCGGAACATAAAACTTCGGGAAGATTAGCTTCCCGAGCAAAAATTACTTAGATCATAGCCATTCTTTATTTTACTTTCCACCTTCAAAATAAACAATAACTTTTTCTAGTAATTATCAAGTTACCTGTTAGCTTCTTCAATATTATATTTTCCCGCACTTTTATAACATATTATTTACGAATTATATAAAATTACCTTGAGTAAGTTTCTTTTCGATGTTCAAAAACTTCTTACATAAGGAAAGTTAATAACTAATTTAATACATTTTCTTCTTTTAATTTCTATTTTTCCGGACGATAGTGACCACAAAACTTATTGCCCACATCTAAATATTCAACGCTAACCATAATTAAAATTTTAAAATTGAACCTTTCAGAAAATGCAAATAAAATTTAACTACAGAACCACGAATTACAATATATGTAATGCACGGTATAGACTCAGAATACCGGGGCATTACAATTGTATTACCTGTAGTTTTCAAAAATGCCAAAACCAAGATAAGTGAGAATGTGTATAAGAAATTCCACAAATGAAGGTTACTTTTACTTTCAGAATATTCGGGAATCCCTTCCTTCCTTTCTTTAGGGAATCTCTTGCGCATGTTCCCACTCATTTTGGTTTTGGCATTTTCGGAAACCACAGATATCGCAGTTTGTAAAAATTCACCTCACCATTCTCTTTGGCATCGTTGGTACATTCGATATGGTGCTCCAAAGTTTATTTTTCCGGAATTTCGGCGGCTCATAATTCGGAAAGGATGCCTCTGCAGTGTTTTTGTACATAAACTTCCTGGCTTGCTTTTATGCATTGATTCAACCCTCAAGCATTGTAAACGGTATTTTGCAACAACTTGTATAAATTTTATAATTCTATTTATTCTTGTGATGAACAAATTCAAGTTAAACTTTTTGTAAATAGGACTCAAACAAACGGATTTCAATAATACGGACGTTTCTTGAGAACAATTATCCGCATTATGCAAGGTATTAGAGTATTGTGAATCAAAATTATCAGAACAATTTGCTTGCCTCAATGTTTATAGTTTCATTTTAAGTGTTTTATTCAGTTTAATTGTGCTAATAAATATGTAAGTCTCTTGACAAATAATTTATGGAAAATTAATTTTGGAAAATGCATAGTAATATTCGCTTAGAAAACTACGCAAATTTTTGTAGTTTCTCCATTGAAATTCTTCTTCTGCTTTACTCTAAGGCATGGAAACAATCGCTTGTGTACTTGTGTAGAGTAATTTCTTGCCATGACTTGCAGCTTAGACTTATTCAAGAAGGAGCAAAGGCCTATGTGACAAAGCATCAATAGTTGCTTAGTTTATAGGACCAGAGGAACGCCATTCCATACCAGCAGTAGTAAATAAGGTAACGAAATAAAATTACTCATATATTTTAACTATCTTGAGAAACGAAAATATCTTTCAACTTAGCACTAATGAACAATCTTCAGGTAATAAGAACATTTTAGGTATGTACGTAAGTTTTTCTCTTGCTTCATGCTATATGGCATGTATTGATGTTGTTCAGTGTATAACAAGCACGTAAAATATCAAGAAAGACTCTTTATTATCAACGGGATTATTAATAAGGGACAAGAGGAGACTTAGTTCAACCAATCTTACCGTTGTGTAATTAATGAATTTAAGGTAATAGACACTGAGAATTAAACTACGAACATTCTAAATACGAAATAAGTAACTGTTACTAGAGGCACCCCAATATGAGGGAACAGCTTTTCACGTAATTAGTTTCAGGAATAACAATAACTAGCAATTATTACATGGTTTTGTAACGTATTGGAATCACCATTTAAAATGTAATGATTTATTTATATTATGCATATGTTTTACATTACATTTCAGCGCACAGTCCGTGTAATTCTTAAAATATATTAAAACGATCAAATCACATTAAATCAGGGACGACAAATTACATCACTATTACCTTTACTCTCCAAAACATCATTAATTATACTTTTCTTTTTCAGTTGTCATAGGAACGTTTTAAACAAGCAACTATAAGCTGTTTTGGTATCTAAATGTAACGATTATACACATAAAATCAACATATATCTTCAGCTATTGAGATTAAATCTTATTTCTTTCTATTTTAGAATGAACAACATATATATTCTTTTCTTCTTCTTCTACACGACAGATTGTGTAATCTTATGCACCGTTGCCCAAAACCAAGATATAAAAATAGAAGAAATTAAAAAATAGATATACAATATCGTATAAATGGCTCCTGACGAGGACTTCTTAAATTGGTTACAATTTAAGAAAGAATCCTGGACCGTTACATGATTTTACATATAAGGCTACATTTCTTTTCGAATAGTCTTCGTATATATATATATATATATATATATATATATATATATATATATATATATATATATATATATATTAATTTCATTTTATCTTATTCGTATATTCATTTAACAATTAATTCCATTTTATTTGTATAAAATTATCGACGAAGAGGATTAATTCAAAAAATATGATCAATTTGTTAATTATTTATGTCCAAAAATAGATTCTTTAAATCAATAGTATGGGAGCTCATTAACGAATCAACTCAGTATATGCTGACATACTATATAACTTAGGGGAGAGTTCCCGAAGTTGGACCGGTTCCTAGATTGGACCGCCTTATATTTTGAAAAGTAGATATATTTGAAATATAAGAGTTAGCTACACTGTTTGCAGATAAGGGCAGGAACTGTTTGTTTACAGTTTCGCGCCACCTGCACGCAGTGAAGCTGAGAACGGCCAACATGTATGTTATACAGATCTGTTAGTGTTGGTATCGCAAGTGAACTTACATCATTAACAGGTAACTATCAAAGTTTTAAAGTATACACTCGTCAAATGTGTTGTTTTAACTACAACGTGATGCATGTGCTTTAATATTTCAATGTAATAGAAAATTTGAAAACACGTCTTTTTGTTTCAACGTAGCAGTTGCCCAATTTGAACCAGCACGTGTTGCCTGAATTGGACCGGTCCATTGCAGGCAACCATTTTAAAATATTTTCGTGCAGAGTCTATGAATAATTTAAAATAAATTGTATTACCTTGGGTAACTGAAAATACATTAAAGACGTGTTTCTCCATTATTTCAGCTCAGGAATGGCCCAAAGAGGACAATATGGCCAATGGACGGAAGAGGAATTACAAATGACCATTGCTGCTTATCGAAATGGAGATTATGATTTAAATGAATGCAACAGAGTATATAGAGTTCCTAAAGCAACGATTAGGCGGCATGTTCTTCAGAAAAATAGTATCGTTAATGGAACCAAGGGACTAGGAAGGCAGGTTACCTTCAACCCAGACATGGAGAGGACTCTTGCGGAGCACATGATAGCATTAGAAGAGTGTTTTTTTGGACTGACGATTACAGAAGTTTGGCGATTAGCGTTTGACTTAGCAGAAAAATTTGGTGTTTCTCACACGTTCAATCGGGAGAAAGGTTTGGCTGGAAAAAAGTTGTTCTATGTATTATGAGAAGAAATCCTGAACTTTCCGTGCGTCAACCAGACGCTACCTCATTACAAAGAGCAAAGGGATTTAATAGAGAAAACGTAGGACATTTTTTTGATCTTTTGGAACGCAATGTGGACCAATTTCAAATCACAGCTAGAGAATTTACAATGATGAATCAGGATTCACTACTGTCCAGAAACATCTACCGAAAATAGAAAAAAGGAAAACGTCAGGTAGGTGCTGTTACAAGTGGAGAGCGCGGAGTGAATACTACTATGGTTTGTGCAGTGAGTGCGGCAGGTGTCTACATACCCCCCATGATATTTAAAGCCAAAAGTGGAATAGTGATTTTGAGATTGGTGCCCCTGCAGAAAGTATTGTCAAGATTTCGGATACACAATACATCAACTCTGATTTGTTTGTGGTATGGCTTGAACATTTTAGAAAGAATACAAACTGCAATAAAAGAACATAAAGTCCTGTTGCTTGATGGACATACCACATACAGCAAGGACCTAGCGGCTTGGGAATTTGCAAGAGAAAATTGCATTATTTTACTGCAGCTACCTGGTCACACTACGCACCGTTTGCAACCGCTTGATGTTGCATTCTTTGGACCTTTGCATACGTATTTTGTCCAAGCCCAACAAAAGTTCTTAAATACCTACAAAATACATCAAATCAAACAATCAAATATTCCAGCTCTTTTGAATGAATCATACGGCAGAGCAGCTACAGTCGCTAAGCCCACAATGCATTTCGTGGTACACAGATGATCCAGAGGAAGAAGCAGTTGTTTCGAATCAATGAGGAGCTAACCAGTTGGTTTTGCTCCCAATGTAAGAAAAACAGGCAAGAAGATATGATTCAGTGCTTGAAATGCCACCATTGAGTCCACACTCGTTGTGCAAAGGTGAAACCAAGTAAAAAAATATGTACTATTGTTCAACATCTAACGTTTCTCCCACTTCTTAAACACGCAAAGCAGATGCAACTTTTCATTTTGTACAGAATAGCAAATTGTGTTAAGACTTATTTCAGTTTCGTAATTGAGCAGTGAATATTACTTTCATTATTATTTTTATTTCTTCATTACGTAATGGTTCTGTAAAGATAATAAATTCATCCTAACATTTATATTAATTGGGCAAGTACTTCTGCGTTTCAATTGTCAAGTATTTTCTTTCTTGTTTGAGAGTAAATTTATTTTTTCGTGAAAGTCTCTGCGAGGTCCATTCTAAGAAGCGCATGGTTCAACGTAGGAAACTAGTTTCCTTAAATGGACCGATGTCAATAATTTAGTTTTTGGTTAATAATATGTCAATAATGAGTTTTTCTGTTACAATATGCACACCATTTTAAAGCAGATACAATATATTTTGAAATTAAAACATCATTCTCTTATTTAATTGTGTATTGTCTAGTTTATATGGTAAATAGTGGTAACTGGTTCAAAGTAGGCAACTCTCCCCTATTTCTTCCATTTGGGCATAGTTAATATAGCTTTGATTAACAATATCTGTATCAGTGCGTAGACGTAAATAGCATAGAATTCAGAAGTACGAATTATAAAGAAATTATAACAATACACTAAATGTAATAGATAATCAATATCATGACAAGAAATAATACAAGTAGAGAAACTATTATATTAAGAATCTGTCTGAAAATTCAACATTATCTATGTTAATCTTGGATGAAACTTCTGAACATCTGAACTGGAACTATTAATTTATATTATCCGTATAGAATTCAAACAAAGTACGAATAACAAATGAAATCATAAATGTACTCAAAGTGAAATAAAAGAAAAATCAATTGAATATATTTTGCCGGACGCCAAAACATTAGCTTAAGTTACATTACCAAAGGGTTCGGTTATGTTGCATTGCACGCTACAATCTTGTGTATCGCCATGCCTATTATGCACTTCAACAGTATTCTGATTTCTATTTTGCGAATTCCTGCCATCTATGAATCTATTACGAAAACCATTTTGTGGAAAATTACACTTATTATTCGCTTGGTTTCCAAATGCATTATATTATTGTTCCTGTCTCTCCTAAAATTAGATTCTGTTCTATTACCGGTACAATTAGGTTCAGTTCTAATATCGTTACAATGGAATCTGTTATTACTTCTCGTATTAATATCTCTTTCTTCCCTGACGCTAAGGTTGCGAACAGGTACATAACTAACTTGATTACGATTAGTATTGTTTTGATTACGATTACTATTAGCCTGTAACATAGATTGACTTTCAAAATTCTGCACTATCATAATCAGGTGATTGAAATTAACTCATTGTGCAGAAATCAACATTTGTTGCAACTTAAAAGGTAACAAATTCGGATTGATGCTATTATTCTTGATTACTGTTGGTATGGATTAATTAACTTCAATTCATTATATACGTATATCACAAAATCAGTTAGATTCTTATCAATTTTGGGATCAAACCGTCTGTTTCGAACCAAGGCGTCTCGATTTGCCAACATGAAATCGTTTTCTAAATTAGAAAGTAAAGCATTTTAAAAATCTAGATAATTACGTAAATTGCTTCGGATTGCCTTAAACCATACTGAACACGGTGGTAATAAAATATGAGGCAGAATTTTCAACAATTTAGATCTGTCTACTCCCATTAAATCACACTCTTCCTCGAATTTTTCTAGGAAAGTACTGACGGGATGTCATATGATCCTCCACTAAATTTTGTCAGGGATCTGATTTCACTAAATCGAAAATGATTATTTCTACCAGTATGCTTATGATGTTTGGAATTTACATAGATGTTTTTTCGGCGGTGAGAGGAGTGATTTCTTCTACCATCTCTTTCTAGACTAGCTTCACTATCGTCCTTTTCGGATGAATTACTATCCTCCACAACTCCTCTGAATTCACATGGTATGGGTTCAATATTGAGTGCCGGAACCCGATCACCATTTGCCGTACTAAATTTTTATTTAATCGCATTTACTTCCTCTTGTAATTCCCGTATCTGATTGGTATGCTCATTCGCTAAAGTTTCCACCACCTCTACCGAACTTTGCATGTCAGTGAATAGATGTAAAATCTGTTCCATTTTATAATCGGTTTGTTTCAATTCTGAATATATTTGTTGGTTTATTTTTTCCAATTTACTGTCCATTTTAGTGTCCACTTGCTTAGTTATTTGCTCAACATTTACATCCATCTGTTGTTCTAATTGCTCCAGCTTGGTATCTATAGTTTATTGTGTAAGAAGTGACATTTGCACCATGTGCAGAAATGACATTTTTTGCTGTTGCTGTGTTATTTTTTGGGACATTTGCTGACCAAGCTGTCTTATAATCTCAGCCACGTTCGTTGAAGAGTTCATACCTGGTAGCTCTACATTCCTTCCTCATTCATATTTTCATTTCCAGACACACTCATTTTTATGTTTCTATAGATTCTTTTTCCACTTCTGAGTAAAGTATACTCCGTGTTGAACTCTATGCTGAAACTACTTTACTTTACTTCAAAACTAATCTCAAGGTCCTGGTCGGTAAACCATCATCTAAAATGTAATGATTAATTTATATTATACATATATTTTACGTTACATTTCAGCTCACAGTCCGTGTAATTCTTAAAATATATAAAAACGATCAAATCACATTAAATCAGGCACGACAAATTATATCACTATTACCTTTATTCTCCAAAACTTCATTAATTATACTTTTCTTTTTCAATTGTCATAGCAACGTTTTAAACAAGCAACTATAAGCTGTTTTGGTAACTAAATGTAACGATTATACACATAAAATCAACATATATCTTCAGCTATTGAGATTAAATCTTATTTCTTTCTATTTTAGAATGAACAACATATATATTCTTTACTGCTTCTTCTTCTACACGACAGATTTTGTAATCTTATGCACCGTTGCCCAAAACCAAGATATAAAAATAGAAGAAATTACAAAATCGATATACATGATCGTTGTAGTTTCTTTAAGACATTCATAATAAAATTCGTATAATAATTAAATATAGGTTCAGTCGTAATTGATTGAAGATTGACACAAGACAAAATTAACTTATATTGGAATATTCTTTCTATCTAAACACGTCGCTCGATCTACTATCGTGAAGTCAATTTTTTAGACTGTATGAAACAAATTTAGTCTGGAATTAACCATAAATATAATGCATCTTTTCTTTGTAGTAATGTTTATCATTCAAAGTTACTGATGTTTAAGTTTTGTTAAGGGAATTACAGGATATGCTCAGTATACTTATGTTCCTGTTGAATATATTTTTCCAGATCATACGTGCGTTCAGATGTGATAAATGGTTGATTGATTTGAGGTGGAGTTTAGCGCCGCGTGCAGCACCGAAGCTATATGAGATGTGAATCGGCAGTTTAAAGTGGCTCCGAACCATATGAATTCCCGCTGGGAATCGAACCCGAGTCTCCTCGTCGGCACTCTTCGTGATATCTCAAATAACGATAATGTTACGTAAAGTAATGGAATTCAAATATAATTAACAATTATCATTAATCGGTTTATGATAAACATACCTTATTCAAAATAGCAACTGTATGAAAATTATAATTGCGGTATGTGAGGGACTCAAATAGTTGAACCTACGTTCCTTGATGGGACACTTAAATAGTCATGTATGGCTCCATGTTTTACTCGTGAATAAGAAAGTATATTTAATATTTATATTTCAACATAATGCTCGTCTTCCCATTTTTCTGCAGATGTATCCGAACAGTTTAATACACAATTCTAAGACTATTGGAATGAACCTTTAAAATGGGTAAAATGACCATTAGTGTAATATGATCTTGTACACTGAGAAAAATCCATTATCCGGACAGCGGTATATTGTACAAATACAAGGATTCGTTATGTTTACTAAGGAAATCTGTATGGAGCGTACTTTATCCATATACTACACAGGTATTGCCTTTTACCCGCTTAGGTGTTATATCATGTCGCTGCAGGATGTCTAACATCTAACTATCTTCCGTATTTTTCATACGTATAGAAATGTTTCATACGTCAGCTATATGTTATATACGTCCATCTGTATGTGAGATCCTGACCGCCTATAGACACCGCTTTCTTGTACCATAGATGACGTCAAGGAACAACTGTCGTTTGCTTCCAAGTTGGTGTATAAACGAGGTTGTTTACAAAAGAAAAAGAAGAGAGGAAGGAAACAAAAACCTTGGTAAGTACAACAGTAAACTATCACTTTAGCTAAATATTCCATTACTTATATATTTCTTTAGTATAACTTGCTTTAATATAGTACTAAACAAGTAATGTGGTTAATGACTACAATTCTTATTATTGTAACTCGTTAATGGTTGAGGAGAAAGGAACAGGTGAATCTGAATTTTGAGAAATCTTTGAATATTAATGTTTCGTAACTTTTTACATCTCAAGGTACGCAAAATGAATGTCATGTGTTTATTCATTCAATTTATATGTGACGGTTTATTACTTGGTGGAGAATTACTACAGGAGGACTAAATATAATTGCTAAGAAACCGTTTTCAGCGCGAGCATTTTCTTGTGTAGTGAAGATTTAATATTAAGATTTCTGGGTTTTCGGCATCAATGACCTTGTTAGCCCGTAACATATGAGGGATGACGTCCCTCGGTGAGCACACTATCCGGGGAAAGGAAAGGATGCAAAGGGCCTGGGACCTATATGTTAGGTACCACTCCGGCATTTGCCTGGTGTGAAATAAGGAAAACCCAAGAAAGCCTCATTTAGGATGGCTGGACTTAAAAGCTTTTGATACTTTTTCGACCGAGTGCCCCCACCGGAATCGAACCCGGGACCGCTCGTACCGAAGGCGAGAGCGTTACTAGGATATTTGAAAGAAATTTTATTTCATTTCTTTCTTTCTTTCTTTCTTTTTCTTTAGTTTTTAGTTTAACACCCCATGATTGTACATTAGGGTAGAGCGTTTTGCACTTTTGTTGGAAATTCGATGACGGATAGTGCGGAAAAGGTGCCATTAGTGGCACCGACCTTACTGATTTTTTTTAAAAAAATTATTGGACAACCCCTTCTCCTTCTCCAACGGACTTAAAGTTTTTTAAGTGTTTGGTTAGGCAACACGCACAATACCAATGACAGAAAAGCTACTTGTGGTCGTTTTTAGTTACCTGATGGCTATAATACAATTATTTTATTAAAAGAAACTTGTGGCAATGCCAGTAAATAATTTTAAAATGTTTATGAGTCAAAGTACAGCAATATTAGCTCAGTTGTTGGAATTAATGCCCAGATTTTGTTTGGAATGCCACGTTAACGATGATTATAGGCATAGCCCTTGGTATAACACGATTTTCTTTGTGCAACTCTTCGCATATTTTGCTCTGTACGCAAAATAACCCAGAACTCACCACGGGGAGGTGGTTGCACATCGAGTTCCGTCCACCTACCCACTCAATAAGTATACGTTGACATTTGACCTTAGGCCACGTAGTTCTTTTTGGTCTTGAAATGGGGCATTCTTGTTCTAGACTTCAGTTTGGCTCTAACCTAGATATCTCTTGCGTTCTGGCCGCACTTTTTCGACGCTGCCTCGGACACCAGCTTTACTGTGCATTCCATAGCTTGATTATGGCAAGCAGTGTTGCCACAGTCTTAGCCCTGGAGTGGGCTGAAAAATAGTACCAAATAGAAACAAAAAGGGCTGAATTCATTATTTTATATCACTGCAATACATGGCTTTATAACACGAAACTAAAAGAGGTAAAGTTCTAGAACACTTTTGCCCCCCCCCCGCCCCACACACCGCCCTCTTCCAAGAGTCCAAACCAAGAAAGATCTCTTTTTAAAAACATCCAAATAGAAGGACCCCGAGCAACCGTGGAAGTAGATGAAACTTTTCTCGCACGTAGGAAATATAACAGAGGTCGCAAACTTAAAGGGAAAACGGTTATCATCTTTGACATGTACTGTAAAGAAACCAAACGCGTCTCTATTCTATATATAAAACGAGAAACAATTATGTCCGAGTTCGTTTGTAAACAGTACGTTATCACAAAATATCTTAACTATATATAAAACTACATGAGCTGACATAAATTATTGAGCACTTCCTGTAGGGCTACAATGATTAAATTCGGCATGATTGTAGCTTTCCGAAACTAACCGACAGGAAAATTGCCAAAAGTGAATATCTTTAATTTTTAGGGGGTCTAAAGAGGGGATTGAAAAATTTCCCCATGTTATTTAAATGGACTCTTTTTTTTAACCTATAATCTCATGTTTTAGGTACTTAAAATTGAAATAAAAACTTGAAGTTCGGTGTGCTTGTACATTTTCGCTAGCACTACCTAAGTAGATCAATAAAAATAAAAAAATCCAACTTTAGAGTGGTTTTATGGGGAACTGAAAAATCTTTCCCATGTTATTTATATGGGACACCTTTTACACACCCAAATTATTGAGCACTTCCTGTAGGGCTACAATGATTAAATTTGACATGATTGTAGGTTTTCGGGACAAACCCACAGAAAAATTGCCAAAAGTGAATATTTTTAATTTTTAGAGGGTCTAAAGAGGGGATGAATAATTTCCCAATATTATTTAAATGGGCCTTTTTTGGACATATAATATCATATTTTAGGTACTTAGAATTGGAATAAAAACTTGAAATTCCGTATGTGCGTACGTTTTCGTTCGCGTTACCTGAGTGAATCATCAGAAATAAAAGTTTCCAACTGTATAGTGGTTTTATGGAGAACTGAAAAATCTTTCCCATGTTATGGGACGTCGTCTACACCCCAAAATGTTTAGGCAATTCCGGCAGGATTAGAATGATTAAATTTCTCACGATTGTAGCCTTCAAGGACTAACCGACAGGAAAATTGCCAAAAGAGAACATTTTTAAATTTTAGGGTCTAAAGGGGGATGAAGAAATTCCCATGCTATTTAAATGGGCGTTTTCTTGGGATACAAAATCTTAATTTTTAGACAGTTGAAATAGGAAAAGAAACGATAGAAGTTTGGGAGCGAAACCCCCGGATGGGCAAATTCAGAAAATATGAAGGGCAAGTTCAAGAAATTCACTAAGGCCGATAGATAAGAATGCGAGGTCGTAGACCGAGCAAACCTGGGGGTCTGGGGCGGAGCCCCCAGGTAACCAAAGGCGAGTTAAAATATATTATTGCATTTTATTCTCGCTTATTTCACGACCGAAGAAGAGTAATAGATTGTAAGAAGAATATAAGGTAAGTATACTGGCATTTGTAAAAAGTGTAAAACCGGTTCAGGGTCCTAGAACCTTCCCTGAAAGGCATCACATCACATTATTAATAATTTGACAAGTATTTATTAAATGGTGCTGAATTGGGTAGAATTGTACCAACTTTTTCACAAAAGGGGCTAAAAATGGTACCATGGTACCGTGGTACCATGAATGACAAAAAGAGCTGAATTTGGTACAATTTAACGAAGTGTGGCAACAGTGATGGCAAGGAAATGTTGTTAGAGTAGCTGAAGTTCGGATGTTTTCTTCAAGCTGCTGATCCGTTATGTTTCGTGTGATTGGCGGCTCTGTTAGACATTTAGGCCAATTAATCATGTCGTAGTAATTTTCAGCTGCAAAGTTTAATTTCGGAACAATGAAGTCACGTGGGCGGCTTGGTCTCCGAGTCTTCTGACTGCGGCATTGTTTCTATCCTTCTCCAGCCTAAAGTTCGAATATGCGAATTTTCATCTGCTGTCAGCGCTATCAGTAGGTTTTCATGATGAGCGTAGTATCCGTTTGTTTGTAGAACAGAATGAACTATGTGTTGTAGATTTTCTGTCAGAAAACGTGATAGCTTCGCTACGCTAAGCAGATGCTTGGCGCCCATTTCGCACGAAGGATTTCGCCGTATTGAAAACCAGACGGGGGCGTAAACTTTAATAATGTACTGGCAAAGTAGACACAAACTTGAACTAAGTTTATCAATACTGATGTAGTGACGAAGCATCCTGAAGGCCAATGTAAGCCATCGTGAATGTGATAATGGTCCTGGTTTTCTGTTTCCTAGATCGGTAGTATACATTCCTGTAGCGACAGCCTTACAAATTTCAAAGAGATAATTCTGGTCGCTGCTTAAACCATCTGTTTTTTTTTTTTTTTTTTTTCATTTCAGACACCCATTCAACGTTGGGTCCGGTCGTCCCACCATCCAATTCGGTAACCAGGTGTCGAAATTGCAACTCGTTGGTATGCAGGCAAATGTGATGCTGCAGTTCCTTTCCTAGGGATCTTTGTATCTGACTTATCACGCCGTTACACCATCCTGTGTTCGTGACTTCACCATCGCTGCCTCAAGACTTGACACGTCGTACTGGTTCTTGTCTAAAAGCTCCAATATAGAGTCGGCAATATCCTTGCCAGTGCCTGACTTAGGTGTGGCATGACCCAAGTATTCTGAACCGGGCTCTGATAGAACTGTGATATGCTTTTCTGTAACCTCTCGTCTTCTTAGTTTGCCGTTAATTTTTTCTTGCACAAGAGTTGCAACATTTTTTCCGTCGAAGTAGATACTTGTAATCGCCCGGCCTAGGTGAGCCTAGTGCACATTCTATGACTGGTAAAGAACAGTATATCGCTTTCGTGGTGTGAAAACAAATACAATGTAAAGTTGGTATAGTATATATAACTATTTAATCAGTCGGAAATTACTCTGGTTTCTTCTGTTCTTCTTTCGGTTATTAGTTTAAGTAGTGTTTCTTCACAGTAGACCCCTATTGTTTCACAATTTACAGAAGGAATTAAGTATTAACAAAGTAATAAATAAGCAGAAGCCCACTTTCCTTGACGTTTACTATTTCTCGATTTTGACGTTTACGTTTACTCCATTGAAAATGTTTTGATCCCAAGTTGCGCAAACTTTTAAAGTGTGTGTGATTTTTTCTTTCTCTTTTGCTTACACTGCTTTACAGATGAGCTCCTTCGTGGCTAAGCAGTTAGTTCACGCGCCTTTGGCGTTGGAGACCCGGGTTCGATTCCCGACGGAAGCTCATGTGGTCCGGATTCCAAGTTAATCAGTAGGTCCATACAGTCTCATACAGCCTCGGTGCTGAAAGGAACGTTAAAATCAACTCAGCACTGCATTACAGATGCAGTTGTTGGATTCAGGGTTCGAATGAAGCTTTTATTTATATATAATATGAAATGAGGAAAAATATTTTCCTGGCATGGCAGAAATTTTTGGCGAGTTGGGAAAACTAGTTGAGGAGTGGGGAAATGTTGATTCAAATCTTGATGAAAAGTCATACGATTAGGATTCCATGTTAAGCTGTAGGTGTGAGTCGCAAACAGCCTTGACGCTGAATAGGACGCTAAATTTCAAGCCAACCACACTTCCGTAATGAGCTGTATTGCGGTTGAATGGTAATGTAACGTAATGCACGATATGTGCATTTTCTAGATTATATAAAATTATAATTTTAATTAAGCATTTCACGATTATGCACTTCAGGTTAAAGGAGATTGATGATTAATTAAAGTGAATAATCGAGGCAGTGATTCTCAATATTCTTGCCCTACGACACACTTTACAAAACCTCAACGACACCAATATATTTATTTTTTGGATTAATTTCCGACAAGTCCAGACTTGTGTAGGCTTACTAAGTTAAGTGAACTCTACCAAATCTAACCTGAATTAACCTAAGCTATTTGCTATTCACTATTGTCATGTATAAATGCTGGCACTGTTAATGCAATAAATATTTTGAACAAATAATATAAATTATACTACTGTAATGTTCTATGAAGTACTTTGATGCTGCTAAAGCCGTTAACTGGTAATCTGTCTCAAAATCAATTTTTACTAATTATTATTAAAAGCTTCATGATTTCTAAAATCTAAAATTTCGCGATTTCTAAACCGATTGGAAACCACTGACAACGAACTACGTCAATTAATGGAGTTTACAAGTAGTCCGTTTGAACTATGTGCAGATGAAGCTGAGGGGAGCCAAGCCAGACACGGCTATAAAATTTTCTCAACACTTCTCATTTATCTATCTATCTATGGTAAATAAAAATGAAACTGACTATGTTTGTGACAATAACTCTCGAACCATCCGACCGATCGCGATGAAATTTTTAATATAGATGAGGTTTGAGCCTGGGATGTTTTTTATTATTTCACTTTGATGGTGGAACTCAGAGGAAGAGGAGAGGGAGTGGGAAATATTTAAAAATGTTTGCAATTGACCGATAGTAATGTCGAATCCATTGGTTTCGGTGTCGCTGAGATGAACAGTGCCACTTCCGATCTATTTAAACCCAAATTCAGCCTCGCGACCTGCGGAGGGGAAAAGGGGAGATATATATAAACTGATCGAACATAAACGATATCAGAGAGCGTTTCAGTAATAGTAAAAAGTGACTGACTAACGGAACATATTACTAATTTTCTTATTTTAATCCAGCGAATCAGGTAATTGACGCTTGTACTAGGTATGTGTAAACTAAATGAGGTGATTTGCTTCGTGAACCTTTGAACAATGTACCAAGCGGATGCAAGCATTTAGTATATGGAGTTTGCTTAACTAAATTAACATTTTGCTTTCCGAAATCTTAATGGATGTGTTAAGTGATTTCGTTACTTACACTCTCAATCTAAATACAAGGATTCGAAACTCACATTTTCGATTCCAAACTATGACTCTGCTAGACAAAGAAACCATAGGCCAATGTAGGTTTTATTTCATTTTCATGCACGTGCTCGTGGGTTTTCTCGGTGTACTTCCGTTTCCTCCCACTTTCTCATTCCACCAATTATTTTGTCATTATTTGCTTGTTTTAGTCATCGTCTTCCTTAGCCTAACCGACATATTCGTGGGACGTTAAACTCAAATATTTCATTTTTATTTTCATGTTATTACTTTTCTCTCCCTCATTTATATTTAATTTATTTTCTCTTTCAACTTTCGTCTTTCAGGAGCATGAATTTGCGATTTTTTTAATCATTCTAATAAAACTATTATAAGTCCCATATCCAGCTCACCACTTTGGAACCCAGCGGAAACAAATGAACAACGAATATTGACGGAACTATGTCTTGCTTACAGCGGCTTATTGAACATTACAAGATGTAGGGGGGATGAAACTTGAAATTGACAAGTCTTGATTTTAAATATGCCAAGTCTTGATAAAATATTGCCATGTGTTTGGAAAATCTTAGTCGCACTTTTACCAACCCTGTGGAAAACTATTACAGCAACCTTATTTTCATATTTGTCCCATTCCATGCCCCATCTCTGACAAGAATAAGAACAGCCCTTGTTTCGATATCGAGTCCAATTTAACACCTAAACTCAGGATCATTATCATCACCCACGATGCACAACTGTTAATGTGATAACTAATGGCTATCTTAGGTAAACCCCGCCAGCTAATCTTCACGAGAACCTTTAGAGCTACAATTAATTGTAGGAATGCATTAATTAAGGGGTTCAGTGAGAGACCAGTCTAACCAACACCCTGGTCAAGATTGAGATTTTGACGGAACAGCATACTAATGTCATTAATTTACCTTTGCCTGAACCACTTGTTGGTGTGGCTTGTCCTGAGACTGGGGCGGATCCATGGAGGGGCGATCGTCTCTCAAGAAGAGGAAGCCTTTTGTATTTTAAATATAAAATAAAACCCATCCAGAATTGTAGATCTTAAAAGTAGCCCTAACTTGTGAGTAGCAGTATTACAATCCACCGTCCCCCAGAAATCTGTCCTGGATCCGCCCTTGTTACATACTAAGCCAAGATATGAAGATGAGTCGTATCCTTTGTGACGTGTTGTTTTGATTTTTTCTCAAAGAGGTAAAATTGCCAGTTAGCTTAGTATCTTCCTGAACCTCTCAATTGTGAAACAAACAAATCAATAATTAATGATGTCACCTAGTGCTTTCAAGGGGTCGGGTCAGGTGTAAGACCGACCCGACCCGACCCGACCCGACCCGACCCGACCCGAGTGACCCGACCCGTGATCCGATCGGTTTGACCTGACCCGACAACCCGACCTGAGCTGAACCGATTGACCCGACCCGACAACCCGACCGGAGTAGCCTGACCCGATAACCCGACCTGAGCTGACCCGACCCGGCAACCCGACGCAAGTTGACCCGACCCGACCCGTAACCCGACACGAGATGACCCGAGCCGAGTCGGGTCGGGTTGGGTCGGGTCAACCCGATCCGTTTGAGAGCACTATGGTCACGACACTGGGTGAACGCCAAAATGCACTCCTATTGGGAATTAAACCCGGACCACGTGTACCGAAGTCTTACACGTTAAGCACTAGCTAGGTCAAGCGGGGGATTTGTATAAGCATCTTAAAGAATATTTGGCACTTTTGAGGTTTGGTTATTTCTTTTTATAACTGATACCAATGTCCGACGTGGGAGAAATTTATTTGTTTTCTTGCTTTAGTTCTATGTGACGAAGATTTTTTTCAAGGTCAGTGTTCTCACCTGCTCGGACGACAGGGGTCTTCTAGGAAGGCGGAGACAATAGGAAATCGTTTTAACTACAATGATAAGGGTTGAGGAAACTGGAGAACACCTGTGATTTTTTCCAAGCCTTCAACTTTCATTTCAAAATAGGTTCTTATGATTCCCGGACCCGCGCCACTTTGATTTTTCTTTCTGTAATTAAAACGTATTTTACAGTATATATAGTTGAAATTAAGAAGATACATAGAATGAATTTTGTAATTTAAAATTTAAAAATACAGTATGATAATTAATTATAAAGTACTAATTTTATTTCATCACTTTCAGCCCAACAATTTTGACCATGTATGTGAAAGACAACTACATTTGCGTTGTTATTGATCACGAGAAGTTCGAAAATAGGAAAAGTATAGACAAGAAAAGAAAAAAGAGGAAGGACGAGAAGAAGGTTCAAAGGCAGGAAAAGAAAACTAGAGAAAGACGAGAATTAGAAAAAAATAACTTGAACACCTGTGACACAAAATGAGAAATAAATCTGGGAAAAGATAGATCCGTCCTGAGAACAATAAATAAATAAATAAATAAGTAAATAAATAAAAATAAAAATAAAAAATCAACTTAGGTTGAAACCCAAATGCAATCCGACACATGTTAACTCATCTTTAGTAATTAAATAAAAAAAAAACTTTATCTTTGATTTATTGCAGATAGACTAATCCTCGGAAATGAGAAACTATATCATCTACTAATTGTGTCTTTTTACAAGTAGATTAACTAGAAAAATCTTGTAGTTTCATTGCTACTACGTAGATAATTTCATCAGTCACTTCGAACAGCTTATTACTTGCTATCTGAGAGATCGAAGATTTCAGCTGACGAAACAAATATTACTTAAGTTAGGTTCCCACATATAACTAAATTGTACTCTTAACCTAAAATGACATTCACACACACACCACTCTCACTCATGACATAGACCAAAGCTTATAGGGTACATTAGGCAATAAAAAAAATCTACAGTGTAACAAAGATTTTATTACAATAAAGGACATATATCAAAGTCAGAAACTAAATATCAACTAATGTTCACATCAATTTTGTGAAACCTATTATTTCACGAAACCCCTATAGGATTATTATTATTATTATTATTATTATTATTATTATTATTATTATTATTATTATTATTATTATTATTATTATTATTATTATTATTATTATTATTAGCATTATTCCTTACAACTTGAAATAATGTATTATCTGTCAGGAAAGTAAATGCACACCTATTTTTCGAGTCTGGCATTCCTGCGCTCCATCCGTGGAGAGTATGAGAATTAAATCAATCAAATGTTTACTGAGTGGCCAAAAGAAAAGTCTAATCTGAATAAGACTTCGCAGAGGGGCACAAGCTGTGAATACGAATAGTGCATAGTGTAAATAAAGGACGACACCGAAAGAGAAAGCCAGAAACAGCTGTTAAACTTAGAAAAAAGAGTAAAAATTATCGAAGTGGGAACATAAAACGCAAATGCAACAAATACGCCGACAACTAAATGTTCACCGCGCCTTGGTCTTGGTGTAGTGGTTAAAGTGCTGCCTTCCAACTGCAAAGGTCGGCAGTTCGAATCCCCACCAAGGACGTTTATAAAAATTTTTGGTAATAAAACATACAGCTCATGAGAGATGGTGAAAGAGGTCGTATTTAGTCTTTCGTAGCAATTATTATTTGTAATGTTTAGTACTGATAATACCTTTTGTCTTTGCGTATTGCTTTTATTCTTTTCTTGATTTCGAAAGAGAAAAGTATCCGAACAAAAGCCATCAAAATTCATCTTATTTTGAATGTAAACGCCATTTGCAATTAGTAAAGAATAAAAATTGAACGTTCCGACGTAGTTGCAAAAGTAAAAAGAAAAATATGGAAATGGAGAGGCTCGAATCCATACTCATGGTTATTAAAAATACAATTTCTACATGCCTTACACCTCCCGACCACGTTTCTACGTTAACCAGTAAGAGGCTTGTATTTAGGTTAGGCTGGTCAATACGTTTTGCAAAGAGGCCCGGTTTAACTCTGACGCACCACAGGTGCGAGAAGGGAACAAAACACTTTTTCTCTCTCCCTCTGTGTGTCTATTTATCTATTTACCTGTATATATACATTACCTGTGTATATATACATACCTATTTACCTGTGTATATATATTTATATATATATATAAATATAAAACGCTATTTGGGAATGCCATACCACCATGAATTTTCAGCGGATTGAGACGAAACTTGGCACAAACATTAATTGTTGAAATATCTTGTTATGATTTAGTTAACCAGAATAATAAGGTGACAATGTTCAAAATGGTGGCCCTTCAAACTCTTAAAAAGTTCCAAGGGAACCAAATTTCGCCCATAAATAGGTATTCAGAATGTTTGAGTAACTTTTCCTCTTTTAATGAAATATTTGAGTGGAGGAACTTATCCTCTTTTATTGAAATATTGGACCCGATTAATAGCCTAAACAAGGTTCACGCCCTTTCGCCACGGTCAGTCTTTTTTTGCAGGAGGGGGGTTAATTCCCTATCGGAACTAGATGATTATTAGTGATGATATGAACTTACACATTGAAAGTGAAGTAACTTGTGAAACTTGTTATTTGAAAGAATAATATAATAAATGTGCTTTCCCCTAACACAGAGAACTGTAAATCATGTATTTCGAGTTCGGGAACGTGAATGGCGAGGATTGTTATTTGATTTGCTTCTTAGTAACACATTGCATTGCAAATAAAGGTAGGCAACATTAGTGGTATGTAAAACAACAACAACAACAACAACAACAACAATAATAATAATAATAATAATAATAATAATAATAATAATAATAATAATAATAATAATAATAATAATAATAATAATAGGTGTTTTTTGTGGCAAGGCTATATCTTCCTCAATTCTTCTTCAAACGTAATGATTGTAACGCCATATCTCCCTTATAAACAAAATATTAGCAATTTATATCAAGAGAACGGGAAATTGTAGAGTGATGGGAGCAACGTTGGACAGTATGCACTCATAGTACTCAAAAAGTAAGCAATTTCAATGCAAAATGAACGAAGAGTCATTGTCATGGGGAGTCATGGGGCCACGGCAGAGCCCTATTTAGGCAAAATGTCGATAACTTCTATCGAGAGAACAGGAGGTGATACTGGAATGAGACCAACGTTGGACACAGTGGACCCATTAGGCGCATCGAAAAAATAGGGGGAGGGGCGCCACCCAGCCTTACTTATTTCCACATAATAATACAAAATTATATCGTCATAATACACACACGAGTTAGCTAGTAATATTTCATATTATTATTATTATTATTATTATTATTATTATTATTATTATTATTATTATTATTATTATTATTATTATTATTATTATTATCAACAGCGTCTTTTCATTACGTGAGCGTGTTTGACATGAAGCCAAAGAGAAGATCCATCATTCATAGAAAGAATAAGAATAGTCAGTTACTTTAACTGTGAACGACAATGAAAAATACGAAAAGAGTCACTACCTGTAGCGAAAAGAAACAATACTTTCTCTCAAATGGATAAAAAATAAAGCCAAGATAGATTCGAACTCGCATGGATGGCGCGAAAAACCAGTGCTTTGTCGACATTTTTTAACTGACTCATCGAACGTGTTTCAGTAACTCACTTATTGCTAATTTTACTTGCTTCACTCGTTTAACTTGCTTTTCCTAATAACTTGTAACGACAGAGACACGAACACAGAAACATCGAGGACAGTTAAAAATCTTAAATGTTCTCCCGCCGGGAAGCGAACCCGGGACATGATACACCAAAGGCGCACGTGCTAGCCACTAGACCAGAGGGGAGAGCATCGCTCACTCTCTGTGTCGTTAGGGATTACGACCACTGTATTCCCAGCTATCACTTCTGTGGGTTGTATACTATGATCACGTTTCTTCTTTGCTGGAAGGGTTAAACCTACATTCTATGTAATACATGAGGTATTTAGACCTACATGCTCTTCATATAATGTAATAAAAGGGTCATGCTGGGAATAAGAAAAAGAACATTCCTTGGACAAAACGGAAACTATTGGCATCAGAAATATTTATCTACGAGGCATGCGCAGTAGTATATTTCAGAATAGTTACTGTTTAGTTCAGTAAACGATGAAAGGGGTATAAAAAGCAAACATGTCGCGTCAATGAGATCGACCAGAGTTGACAGAGGCGGAAGCAGATATGTAGTATATATATATATATATATATATATATATATATATATATATATATAGAGAGAGAGAGAGAGAGAGAGAGAGAGAGAGAGAGAGAGAGAAAGACGTGAGAATGAAGTTAATTTGGACCACAGAGTTAGTTTGTTACTATTAAGTTCGTCGAAGAAAAATTCTCACGGTAGCCTGCTATCTTTCCAAACAATTACATGCATGTTAATCATATTGGGGGCGTTAAACACATAGGGTTAACACAAACACATTTATAACATAGATTCATACCATTTTATCAGTATTACAGAATATGGCATCTTATTAAAGAAAGAAAAAAAAGAAGGTCGGGACCGTTTCGAAAATTATCGAAGATAGGCACGCTATTTGCTGAGAAACTCTCCTCAATTATATTTATATAACTCTAACTAGAATAAATCAACAATATATTCTCATATATATATATTTTCAAGATATATTCATCTATTTATTTATTCATAATTCCTTCCGCGTGCATAATACAACTTTTTATTACAAGTTATATTGAATCATTCAATCATTTCGACTCCTTTATATCTTTAAACACACACACACACACACACACACACACATATATATATATATATATATATATATATATATATATCGACAAAACACCGAAATAAATAATATCGTTCAATAAGAGGCCTATCCTAAGGTACAGTACATTCCAAAAGAAAGGAAAAAAACTCAAATTTAATAGCTCGTTGGTAAAGTAATCCCAAGTGGAATTTAGTTATTTTGGAACCTAATGAATAAAATGATCAAGATATTTCATCCTAGCACAGTTAACATAGTATCTCAGGAAAAATAGCTGATATACCTTGTGTTACCTAAAATCCACATCACTGCAAAATTACAAACTTATATAATTGTGGGCTCACAACACTAAACTACTGAATTCATGTCCGAATTATGTTATTTTAAACTATGAACCATTGGATTCTAAGTGGGTCCTACCATTTTATGCAATAATAATAATAATAATAATAATAATAATAATAATAATAATAATAAAAATCAGGTGACTCGCACCAGAAGGGAGACACGTTTTAAGAAGGAAAAATAAAAAAAGAATATTTAGTTTCTACCAAAACAGGCAGATTAACAAATCATCATTCCGGATGCAAGACAACTAGTTCAAGGAAATCCAAAAGATGAAACCGAAAATTAAAGTTATTTTTCACTGCCCTTCGAACATACTCAAGGAGCACCTGATCCCACGAGCTAGCACTCTGCACGGTCAGTGAAGCAACAAAACAATATTTCTCTGAAAGCTACAAACATTTAAAGTAAGATTTAAAAAATGCAAAATATAAATTTTCTTATAAAACGTTAATTTTAATATTTTGTAAAGAGGAGGGGAGAAGGTAAATAAAAAAATATAGAAGGAAGATAGGAAACGATAGGGAAAAAAGGCGAGTGAAGGAAATAAAGAAATGAGTTCAACAGATAAATAGTAAACTAAGATGGTATACCACTGCCAGGTAAGTTGAATCTAAAACAAATACGACAAGCGTCGATTTCAAGGTCAAAACATAACTCTTTGCCGAAACGGGGCGGGCTTAAAATAGCGCCACGCTAAGTCCCCTGATAAGAAGGTAAGCGAGTCTGTGCCTGATTAATACGTTTATAGGGAGAAAATAGTCCCTATAAATACATCAATACTCACCGTAATCCGGGCCAAATCATCAGGGTTTCTTCAAATCTTTCGGCCAATGTTGTAGGTATCTGCCTTTAGAAATTTCTAACACTAAAAGAAACTATCCAATGCCCCAACAGCAGCAGAAAAATCATTAAAGACTCGAAGAAGGCTTCCTCAAAGAAGAAAGAAATTTGTACACTACACAGTTGGGCGGCCGAAACTAAGAAAAATTTAAAAAAATAATTTTGTGCTAGTAATTACTATGAACCAAACATTACAAGCCACATCCTAATTCGCAGAGTCGTGACTCTCTGAACGCCGTCCAATTTTCACATTCAGTATAGTGAAATAGAGAAATTTGAAAATGTGGGAAAACAACTTATTGTTTCGTCAGCTTAAATCTTCGATCTCTCAGATAGCAAGTAATAAGCTGTTGGAAGTGACTGATGAAGTTATGTACGTAGTAGCAATGGAACTACAAGATTTTTCTAGTAAATCTCCTTGTAAAAAGACACAGTTAGTACATGGTACAGTTTCTCATTTCCGACAGATTAGTCTGTGTTGAATAAATCAAAATTGAAGTTGTTTTTATCTAGTTACTGAAGAAAGGTAACATGTGTGGGATTGCATTGGGGTTTCAACCTAAGTTTGACTTTTTAATTTTTTATAGTTTTTTGTTCTCAGGACGGATCTATTTTTTCTTTTCCCAGATTTATTTCTCATTTAGTATCACAGGAGTTCAAGTTATTTTTTCTAATTCTCGTCTTTCTCTAGTTTTCTTTTCCTGCCTTTGAACCTTCTTCTCGTTCTTTCTCTTTTTTTCTTGTCTATTCTATTCCCATTTTCGAACTCCTCGTAATCAATAATGACGCAAATATTGTTGTCTTTCACATACAAGGTCAAAATGAACTAATCTAAATATTAGTCTCAAACGAAAAGATAATTATCATTAAGCTGATGATAAATGCACTTGTTAAACAAAAATATTTGACAGTTGGTCATTGCATGGCTTACGAAGAGTTCTGGTGACCGTTCTTTTAAGTAAATTTTGTAGTACCACTACAAATTTTGGCGACCGTGATAGGACGTGTGCAAATTTTTTTCGTATTTTTTGCAAATTTAACCTTGAAGTCCATTATAATCCCATCTTACGGTACTTACAGAAGATTAGTTAGCAATTTTCACATTAATTTTAAAGGTGGCAGCAGTTGGAGCCTAGGGTTGTGCGATATTTTGATCGAACGATTGATGTTTTGAAATATCAAATTATCGAATCGAAATGTTTGATCGATATATCGATATTATCAATCTTTTTCATATTTCTATATTTTTGATTTTTGATATTGCTTGTATTTCGATATTGCTGTATTTTTTGATATTTCGAACAAGTTTCGATAGTTTGTCGATATCGATTATCTATATCTAAATTCGGATATCGCAAAGCTCTATCGAATCCCCTCTGAAATGAGGTTCTTGGCTATGGTCTTGATTAGGGATGCACAAGAGACGAGACGTGACAGAATTTTTGTTATGAAATTCGACATAAAACAAAGCTCTTCCAATAGAAACAAATACAGTTTCTGAGATAAGACATAATTTTCGCGCCACCTTTTAGAGAGGATTTTTTTTCGTGCGTATTCCTAAACCAGATTGTGAGTTATAAAAAACATGTTAATGAGAAATAACAACATGTAAATACAATATAAGTAGCTAAAAACATTCTTGTTTTAATTCTTCAGTGCTTAAAGTAATGCAATATTATAATTCTCAATATTTTATTGTGTGTTCTTATGCTTAAGGTGATTTATAATTAAATTTTGAATTCAGTTAACTTATTTTTTCTCAAATTGTTTTAAAAATGTATGTACAAACATGTTTATTTTCATTGTTGAGTCTTAAAATGACGTATAGTTATTATAATAGCATTTAAATTGTACTCTTAATGTTAAAGTGATACACAAATAACTTTGGAACTCAGTTAACATTTTTCTTTCTGAAATTGCTTTAGAAAGTATGTAAAAACCTTTTAATTTTCTTTATTGAGTGCTAAAAGTGATGCACAGTTATTAAGCTTAGTACTTTATACACTATTCTTAACCTTAAGCTGATAAACAGTGCTTTTTTATTGAAGGATCCCCAGATTACGACAGACGCACGTGTCAACTCAACACGTGCTATTGATTATAAACAACCTAGCAGAAAAGAAACCGAAGAACGAAACGCACCGAGGAACGCCGAAAGAAGACGGACCTCACGGAAGGACCCGAAAAGGACAAATAAAAGGAGGATCACCGAGGGACCCAGCATCAGTCGTCCAACTGATTAAATCACATACACCGCCCTGAGGTCGCACTGGACTAGATGTACACCTATCCTTTCCCGAGGTGGCACTAGACTAGGGGTCCTTTCTACAACCAAGCCTCGCGAAGCTGCCTTGAGGAGAGAATAACACGAATATGACAGAGTGTGCATCTGATTTATCCTTTAATATGCCACACTTAACGAAGTAGGCGGGACACGTGCATGAGGACCCGGACAGGTTTTCATGCTATTCGACCATATGTCAGCAATGCAGGCATGGTCACCGGCTAAGAAAAAGGAAATTCTACCAATATATTCATAAGACACGGCACTAGATCTCGTATTACAGCTTAAAAATCAAAATCAATTTGATACGATGGCCTATGACAATCTAAAATCTAAGTTAGTAGCTTTATATAGGCCAAAGACTCTATCGTATAAAGCAGAACAGGAATTGTTCGAGATACAACAGGCAATGGACTAGCCACTAGACTCATACTTTTTACGCAAGCTTTGAGCAATAAGTCAGTTAATACCGGAAGCGACTGAAGAACAAAAGATCCATAATTTACCCTTGCGATTGCAGAGGTATCCCCTTAATAAGTTAGCATTAGAAAGGTTTGCAACGGTGGAAGCGCTACAGACTAAATTAAACACTTTGGAAGCCGCCAATGACCTTCTAAGAAAAAGAGAGTATGCAGAACTATCACAAAATTACATATGATATACGGCCAAAATAATATACCTAACCCGCAGAATATATCCTATGGTTTACCAACCGAGCCAAAGTCAATATATCCTGGACAACTGTTATATCATTATACCTATCCTGTACAAATGCAACGTGTTACACAACCAATGAACAGTTTAAACCTGCATATCAACAACAAATTAATCCTTCCGTAGCGGTTTCTCAACCCAATCCTCAAGAATTTGAAACCTCAAGTCAGGAACCTAAGAACGTTTCCCACCAAGACCAAAATCCTCCACAATGTGACCTCTCTACCTTGGCCAGTAAAACGGCAGAATTGTCGCTGGTGATACCCCAGACGAATTACAAAAGCCATCCGAAGAATAGGAACCAGAGAAACAGAAGGAGAAATAGTAAGAGTAACGGGACGAACAATCAACAAGGTCCTCCCACAGAAGATCAAATTTTGGTGTGGCCAATATGGTGGAAGCGGGGGCATGGTGCATCTATTTGCTACAAGCGTCTAAAAAGCTCATAAGGCAGCCCATTAACAAGAAGCCAGATAGTCACCATCACACGGAAAGAGGAGACCTAAGAGAAACTGGCGAAAACTACGAAATTTCTATAATAAAAGAGAAAACAGAACATTGGCAGAAAGAAGGGAAAACAGTACATTAGAGGCCGAAAATAACATTTCGCACTTAACAATTAAAACTAAATTAGTCCTTCAGAATGCGATAATTGACTCAGGAAGTACTGTTTCCCTCTGGCCAGCTCAGGCCGTTCCCCCTGGGACAAGTCTAATTCCATTTCAGGCAATAATAAAAGGAATTTCAGGCAATAACATTCATTTGAACCAATTAGCATTAATAAAATTTAAAATAGGTCAAACAACATTCACTCATTACTTTAGAGTAATTGATAAGACAATGACAATAATTATAGGATTCGACTTTCTCCAACGTTCGTATTCCACCATCGATTTAAACAAGAATACAATCTCATTTTTTAAACATCCAAGAAAACCACAGCAACCACTCGAAAGCACAGAAAATACATTGTCAACTTTTATGACTCGGATAGTATCGAAGACAGACCACAATTGTTTATGCGTGACTAAGCATATAATTTTACCTCCTCATTCTCATTCATATGTACAAGTGGCAGGAAAGAAAAAAATAGCCGACAGATAATATGTATATGTATCAAAGTTTCCTGGATTACGCGATAAGTATAGGTTAAATGCCCTCGATCAAAAGATAGAAACAAGCAAAATGATAATTTTAATTTCAAATCCAAATGGCAAAGCGTAACTATAAAAAGAAATACGCCAGTGGCGGCTCTTGAGGAAGGGCAAGAAATCTCTTTTAACGCCCAAGAAGAACCAGATTTTTTTGAAAAAGTATATCAATTTAAGAGAAAAGAGGAAACGGAAGAACGTCTAATATACAAAAAAAAAACACTTTTCAATAGAGTTCTTTGACGTTAACCCCAACCTGTACAGAAAGCAAAAGCAAGCAGTTTAAGACTTGTTATTTAAATATAGAGACGTTTTTACATAAGCCCCTGATGATATCGGATATTTTAGGAGATACATTCATAAAATTAGAATTTCTAAGTCTGCCGCATTCCACGACCGCTCCCCACTTATTTCATTGAATATCAGAAGTCAGGTAGATAAAGAGATTCAAGACCTTATAAAGGCAAAAATAGTTGGGTTGATTTTAGTTTAGGGTCCCTTTCAGCAGCGAGGCTATATGAGACGTGGACCTACTGATTAACGTGGAAACCGAACCACATGAGCTCGCGCCGGGAATTGAACCCGGGTCTCCCACGCCAAAGGTGCGTACGCTAACCGCTTAGCCACAAAGGAACTCTGAAGGCAAAAATAATCAGGCCTGCTGACAATAATGAACTCTCTTCACTTCTTTTGCTGAAGAAGCCCAATACGAAAGAATTTCGAATAGTTCTCAATCTGCAGAAATGTAACAGATATTCCAGGTATTAATCAGTGCCATTTCAATCGACAGAGAACGTTCTACACTCTGTAAAGTGGAAAATTTTCATAACAACTCTCGGTTTTTCGAATTCTACTTCCAAATTTTCTTGCACCCTAAGAGCCGTAAATACATAACTTTCGAGCTCAATCATAATAGAAAATCATACGAATTTTTGAGATGCACAATGGGGCACAGGACAAGTTCCCAAAGTCTCAGTGTGGCCACGAGAATAATTTTGGAAGGACTATCAGATAGGATTACAAGTTTTCCCGACGACCTTGTCACTAGTTCATATAATTTTCTACAGCACTTGCAGAATTTAGAATTATTATTTCAGAAGCTTAGGAAACACGATTTTCGGCCATCACCTAAGAAGACACACATTGGCTATCAGGAACTTAATGGATTAGGACACCTTGTTAGGGGGAAATCCATTAAAATATCTCCAAAAATAGCCAAGAAGATACGACATTTTAAGAGACCGACAACTAAGCGGATTCTGAAAAGCTTTCTTGGCCTATGTTTATACCTTAGAGCTCACATTAAAGACTTTACGATTAAAATAGAACCTTTCCAGAAATTAGTAACATCTAAATCTAAATTTAAATGGACAGAGAATCACGACTTTCTCTTTGAACAATTGAAAGAAGACATACTAAACGCCCCATCACTTGCTCACTTTGACGATTCGTTAGAAATCAGCGTCTATTCCGATAGCAGCCAGATGCAGATAGCTGGAATATTGGCCTGCTATGACCCAAAAACCGACACTGAAAAGGTTGTGGCTTATTGTTCTCGAAGACTGACAAAAACTGAAGAGAAAGCTAGTATATGACAAAAAGAGTTGTACGCTCTCATATACACATTGCGCAAATTTCGCTACTTTCTACTAAATAAAAAAAAAAATAATCTGTACGTAGACGCAAAGTGTATAGCGACGATGGACACCCAGCCGTTAAAAGTCGGGAAGTATACAAGACATAATCTATTTTTAGCTGATTACGATTTTGATATACCGTATTTGCCTGGATCCATACACCCAGCAGATATAATCAGCAGGCTCGAACAAATCCAAGATATTAAGAAAGAAGAGGAAAAAAGAAGAAAATGATAAAGAAAAAGGGAAAGACTACTATGCTTTTAAATCAAATAGCCTTCAAGTTAATACCGTAGAGGCAGCAGATAACGACCTTTTACCGAATATCGGAAGGGAACAGCGCAAGGATGACAATTACAAAGATATAACTTCCGTTTTAGAGGGAAGGGAGCCGGACAAGATCTCCACAGCCAGACCAGCAAGATTTTTATGTCTTAAAAACGGCATTTTATATCAAAAAGAAAACCCCCGATTATGGATTACTACATCTCTTATGCATACAGAAATCCCTAGCCAATTTTGTGGTTCACAACCTTCCACCGTAAGCACTCTACCACTAAGCCACTGTGCCCCCGCCCATTTAGTTGTCAATTAAGGTGTATACAGTAGTTTTCTGTAATTTCTTCTTACAGCAAATATCCAAAAGTACAAATCCATGTGTGTCTCTATATTTACGATGTCATAAAATATATAATTCCTTATATCTTGGTTTCTATATTAGATATTGACAAAGAATTTTTACTCTTTTTCAGGGCTCGGTGAACGCATGGAATTGCTCGAGCTGAACTAATCTTTCGATCGAAATTGTACTGACGAGTGTGAAGTACTCACTTAACACATAGAAGTACCATATTAATTAATTTTTCTTAGGACCAATAATTGTTTTCTGAAATTTCAAGATCTAATACGCTTTTATTTCACGGTGTCTCTAGATGTTAGATGTACTGGTTGGAAGTTTTGGGTAAACACATATTTCTAATACTCTTAACAAATGTCTAGATATATTTTCCAAAGCTTTTAAAATTTAATCTTGGTAGATGATGTTCTAAATCCCCACGGAAGTACCTAATTTCTCTAGGATGAAATTGCTATTGGTGCGTAGTAACATTCCATGACCGATTTCGAACTTTTAGCACTTAACACGAAAACTCCATAACTGTATGGATCCTCCCGTTATTTGATAATATCTTGATAGCAGTTACTCATATTTTAATTAATTTTTTAAATTGCACTGTCTAGTATAGAAACCCCACACACCTATGGTGTCTCTCTTTATTTCACCATATTTCGGTAACTGTTAGGCGTACTGACTTGCGGTTTCAGTAAACACACACCTGTAACATTCCTTAAAAGTTTATTACGACATATTTTTGAATGTTTAGAAATGGGAGTACTACGAATGTCATGGTACCCGAAATCCCCCATAAAGGCGTGTGTGTAGTGTATTGAATTAAAACTACTTTCGAGGTTGTTGTTAACCATAGATAATTACGTTTTCGAAACTGCACCATCTAGTGCACAAACCTCACACTTCTATGGTGTCACTCTTTATTTTTCCATACCTCGATATCCATAAGGCTTACCGAGTTGCGGTTTTCGGTAAACTTATATCCGTTCTTCACATTATATATATATATATATATATATATATATATATATATATATATATATATATATATATATATATAGGCTCCGGATTCTTAGGTTCGAACCTATTTTATTCCTGTACAGTGAATTCAAAAAATTCGTGTTTTCTTTACATTTCAAGTTGCTATAAGTAGAACTAAATTAGTTTTATAGGACCTAAAATGTCCTAATTGGGGGATTAGGACCTAAAAAATCCTAAATTAGCTTTTAGAACCTATAACGTCCTAAATGATTCTTTCTAGTTATTTTTAACTTGAAAAATACTTTCAAACACGTAGTCAACCAGTTTTCAACAATGCAATAACAAAGTTTCCTTCATGTTTATTTGTAATTTGCGGCTGCGATTGTGAATAAGCGGGTCAGCAAGTTTATTTTTAGCAACAACAGGTGCGCGGTCATTCGATAGAAAGTTTAAGCTGATGACGTTGACCTCTTCTCCCTGTCAGCAATGGACATTGTGTCAGTGTTCTAACCTTGTAAGGAAGGAGAAGGAAGTGTGTTTATTGGGATTGCATTTGGATCATATCAACTTTGTACGAGTTCCCTTAACATTGAAGATTGGAATTGAAAAGGAAAGATCATGCCGAAACAAAAATCATCCAAAAGTGCTCTAATTCGAGAATGGATAATATCGGACAACAACTTCACAACTGATGGCAAAGTTATCTTTTGCCAAGCATGTGACAAGCAGGTGAGTTTAATAACTCTACACTACCACTAACAGAAGCTCTTAAAATTCTTCAAGAAGTGAAAGAGAAAAAAGTACCTGGGGAAGTTGGAACAAAAATTGCGGACAAATTGGAGGCGATTTTGGAACGCAGTCCTGATTTCACACAGATACAACTAGTGGGCCAAATTCTTCGTGGAGACAATGTCCAAGAAAATTTGCTATGGAATCCCGAGGAATTAGTCAGTATGAAATATGCGCCTCTTACATCGTGTGAAGTGGAACGCAGTTTTTCTGCATTCAAGAGAATTTTGTCAGACGACAGGAAAGAGTTCACAACAGAAAATCTTGCCAAATATTTTATTGTTCAGTGCCATTACAGAGAGTGAAGTGACCACTTTTTGTGCTATAGAAAACATGAAAAGTACCGGAAAAACAATATTTGAACATTCGTATTTCCTCAGTGTATCGTTAGAAAAGTGAAGTGATATTTGTAGTGTTGTATAAAATTTCAAATACAAGAAAACTGACAAAAAACTACTACTACTACTACTACTCCTACTACTACTACTACTATAGTACTACAGGCGATACATATGTTAAACTATATTTCAGCTATCAAAAAAAGGCCAAGGTAAGAAAAGTTTTATTATTTTTATTACGCAGAAGACTGGTTAGCATAAAGCTTACTAAATTAAGGTTACCATTTAAGTATGAAATAGCTAACAAAGTGTTTAAAGTGTGGTAATATTCCGTTTTCAGTAATATAACGCTAAAAATCCTAAACGGTGTTTTTAAAAACCTATAAAATCCTAAAATACACTTTTTAAAATCCTAATTTGAATTTTTTGGGACCTAAAAATCCGAAGCCTATATATATATATATATATATATATATATATATATATATATATATATATATATATATATATATATATATATATATATATATAAATGCAGACACTAGGACCCCATGGTATCCCCGAACGTCATTGGGGTACCCACTTACTTTTGCAGAGTAATACATTTTGAGTTATTCAGCATCAATAAACACTTTTTCAAAATTCATAGTTTTTCTACCCAAAACCTAAAAGTTCACACCTGTCCGACCAGATTTTGTCCACTTAATCTCAAATATGTTAAGTACAACAAAGTTAAGCACACTGAATGCAACATTTTAAATATTTTTGGATTTTTGTTTCAGATATTTCGTGGATCAAAACAAAACCAGGATTCTGCTTGGAAGACAACGAAAAGAAGCAGTGTAGGTTGTGGGTAAATGCACGTCCTTTCTGAAGACAGACCGTATTGTATTTACATTTTGTACGAATATGTAACCTTAATAAAGGTACTGCACTAAAAATTATTTCTTTGTTCCATAAATTAAAATAAAATATTATGGATGTATAAAGAAAATGTTAGTGTTGGGTCATTTCAACCCTTTTTCTCTATAAATAAGATCATTATCCCTCGCAATATTTTTTATCATTGTGCAATTCCGATTAAATAAATTAAAATTCTGTACTAAGCACTATTATTTCAGATATGCATTAATAACTAATATATTGTTCTGTATGTATGACAATGTGTATACTGAACATGTCTGGCGAGGGTGTTGTTTTAACACAGAAGCTGTAATTCAGCTTTTCAGTAGTCAACTTTATTGGGAATCCGAAGGAAGAAAAAAAAATGTTGGACTTACCAACATAATATGTGTAAAGAATATATTTTAAGATTATTTTTGTTCAAGTTCTGGACTAATCCAAATTATCCAGAGAAATCATTATATATTTCTATGTTGCTTTCTTCCGATGTTTCCTTCTCCAAATCGTATGAAAAGGAGTCTTCATACGTCGCTATACTTTGTATGAAATATGTTTCGTTCCTCCAGTGCTGACAAGGCCGCAGGTGTCGATCGAATAGTTTAGTGTTTCCCTCAAATAACCTTGTGAGTTATGGTATTGGGTTATGGTATTTTTAGCGTTAACCAAATGCAAAAATCTACACTAAAAGAGATACGATGATCTCTGACTCATTGATAATACCAAGGAACTAACGGTACTGAGTGTGGTTGAGTTTACTTATTATCTGGTTAAAATCAGTGTTCCGTTAGCTATACTTCTTTTCGTGCTCTCAATTGCAAAGTTTGATATAACCTGTTTCAATTACACAGGCCTACAGAAAAAAAAATTTTCTTGGTGCCTAAAATTTTAGAGCTGATTTTAACTATGTGTGGGGCGCTGAATCCAATAATGTAAGCAGTTTTTTTCTATCAGCTCTACTTTGGTAGATACAGGCTACTGTACCAGTAGTGTTATTTACGTTACAATGTATGTGGAAGAAATATTACAATCCAAAATAAATATGTAAATTATAAATGATGTAACCACTATTTCTGCATGCTTCTTGCAATAGTATACAAAATAAGCAAAAGAAATACAAATATTCTCGTAATAACAAGTTTGAATATGATCTTATAAACTCTGCAACTCAAATAAATCCTACTGTGCTCTATAGAGATTTCTATTTGGAAGAACGGCGCTCTTTTCTCATTAGTGCTGCTATCTGTCGGTACTAAACGGAAACTAGTCATATAGTAGTTCCAGGAACGTCCACTAGATTGCATTGGTATTCTACTTGGCTAGTGGATCGTAGTTGTTGTCTTGCAGGTGGAGTGACATGTTGGAACATGTGAGTTTTGTTCTGAAATCAAAACTTGTATCGCGTATACTAAGGCTTTATATTTAACATCCGTGTTAGTGGCCTGAACATAAAATGAGTTCAAGTCGAAGTTGTGTTAACCATCCTGATGTGTTTTGCTACATATGTGGTGAGTACACATTTAAAGACAATAGAAAACATATCAGTGACTTTGTAAAAAAAGCATATCATGCATATTTTGGTGTACGCCTAGGGGACCAAGATAAAACGTGGGCTCCACATATTGTGTGTAAAATGTGTACTGAACACTTGCGACAGTGGACAACTGGAAAAAGAAAAAGTCTTAAGTTTGGTGTTCCAATGGTTTGGAGGGAACCCACAAACCATGTTGATGACTGTTATTTCTGCCTGGTAAATGTTACGGGTATGAATAGAAATAACCGGAACAAGTGGACATATCCTGATCTGCCTTCAGCAAGACGTCCAGTTGTTCATTCCGATGAAATACCAATCCCAACGTTTCACCACTTGCCAGAGCTTTGTGAGACTGAAAACGAACGTAGTGAACATTCTTGTGACATGGATGATGGAAGTGACAGTGATTATGAGGGAATGTCAACAATTCCTCAACAGTTTAATCAAGATGAGCTAAATGATCTAGTTAGGGACCTTAATCTTTCAAAAGAATCGTCTGAATTACTTGCTTCCAGATTGAAGGAGAAAAACGTACTAGAACAAGGAACTAAAATCACATTCTACCGAACAAGGGAAAAGGAGTTTTTACCATTTTTCACTGAAGACACAAATCTCGTATTCTGTCACGATGTTAGAGGTCTCCTAGAACACATGGGTCTTCCAGAATACAATCCAGATGATTGGCGCCTGTTTATTGATAGCTCCAAGCGAAGTTTAAAATGCGTCCTTCTACACACTGGCAATAAATATAGCTCAATTCCAATCGCTCATTCAACACGACTGAAAGAAGAATATGAAGCAATTGCTTTGGTTATGGAAAAAATTAAATATCAGGACCATCAGTGGGTGATTTGTGTGGATTTGAAGATGGTGAACTTTCTTCTTGGACAGCAAAGTGGCTACACAAAATATCCTTGTTTTCTATGTCTGTGGGATAGCAGAGACAAAGCAAACCATTGGTCAAAAAAAGAGTGGCCGCAGAGAGACGACATGGTTGTTGGTAAGAAAAATATTATTAACATGCCTATTGTTGAGTGTGACAAAATCATTTTGCCACCTCTACATCTCAAGCTCGGTTTGATGAAGCAGTTTGTAAAGGCGCTAAATAAGGACGGGCCGTGCTTTGCTTACATGGGAAACAAGCTACCTCAGATCAGCACAGAAAAATTAAAAGCTGGAATATTTGATGGTCCCCAAATAAGACAACTCATGACAGATCCGGCTTTCGTGGAGTCCATGAATGAGACTGAACGCAGAGCTTGGACCTCATTTGTAGAAGTTATCAAGAATTTCCTTGGCAATAATAAAGCTGATAACTATGTTGAGCTAGTGAACCAGATGCTTAATGCATTCCAAAAACTTGGATGTAATATGAGTATCAAAATTCATTACCTGCACAGCCATTTGGACCGTTTCCCAGACAACGTAGGCAGTCTGAGTGAAGAACAAGGTGAAAGATTTCACCAAGATATTAAAACAATGGAGGACCGCTACCAAGGAAGATGGGATGCCCATATGATGGCAGATTACTGCTGGAACCTAAAAAGAGACTGTGCAAAGAAACATTCAAGGATGTCACGAAAACGAAGCTTCCGAAGTGTTGACTGGATCGTTTTGAACAAATTATTTGATTTTTTATTCATAAAAACTATTATAAAATGTAGTTACAGAGTTATTATGTACTTGATGTTTGTGTTTATATGGTTTTCATTATTTTCAAAGTGTTCCAAATAACAGATTTAAATGTCATAGTTTTCTTTTCACTTACAGTAAAACAGCACCTATGCAATTTTCAACGTTGTAGCAGGTCAGTCTTGCAATTCCTATATCTCAAAAACTAAAGCTGTTAGGGGAAAACTAACGCCATATTTGGATTCAGCGTCCCAATTCTACTTCAAATCAGCTAAGAAACACCCGGCACCAAAACCACTGTAAGCCAGTGTTATATATTCAATTATATTCTTACAATTCTTAGAATCACCGCTCTTTGTTTAAGTAATGTATGAGACTGTTACACTGCTCGGTGCTTAAAATGTTGCACTAAAAAGGAGACATCCAGGAAAGTCCAAATTTGTAGAATGTGTAGAGCAGGGAAGGATAGATATGTTTGGTCGATGGCTGCACAACGCCTCTCATCCTGCGAACTCCACCAGCTACAGTTGATGAGCTGAGACATTGGATCGAAAATGCATGGCTTCCCATACCAGAAGAGAACACCCTCTTGATGCCTTGCTGTGTTGCAGTCGTTCTGGATGTTAATGTTGGGCTCCATAACGCTGACTGTCGCTAGTTCTACTCCGCTATCACCACGTTGTCACACAGTGAATACAGCGGTAAGTTTAAGCATATTCTACACTTACTATTAGGTATCGACCTGAGAACTTTGGCGCAGCTACCCTGTCTCCTCCTTGGTGTTGTATTTTTAATGGCAACTACTGTGTAGGAATCATCTTGTGAGTGAACACGTTTTCGGCTGATACCATCTTTTTAATTATTGCGACATTTAAAAAACAACTTATCTGTTAATTAAAATATACAGAGAAGTTATTTCTGGAAAATCCTATTTAGGCCTATTGTGGTAACAACTCCTGCATTTTGGAAGAGGATACTATTAAGGAAAAGAATGAGGTAAAATCATCTTTATATAGCACAAACAATAGATGATAACAGCTTAATAAATGACTGTACGTAAATGTTGTTTGAGTTTGAATATAGGATTGTACATGGCTTTGCATTTTGCATTTTATTGAGGTATTGCAACTAACTTACTGCGAAACGTATGATTAATTCTTACAGTAATATGTCACATATTGATTTGCTTTGTATGAAAACGAAAATAGTTTAACGTATGGTTAACCTTCTTTGTGCCAATAATGTTAAAAATAAACACTTGTGTCACTTTTCACCACTTGGTTTTGCAGTAGTTTTCCAACGAATTAGATAAATACATTTCTCTGGACAGTTTCACTGCTCCAAACTAAGATTTGAAAAGTGTAGTACTTTTGTTTCATTATTATTAGCACAAAGGAGATCAACCATAATTTAGCTATTTTTGTTTTCATACAGAGAGAAACAATATATGACAACATTACAGTAAGAATGTATCATGCATTTCTCAGTATGTTGCAGCACTTCAATAATGGTGCACTATACGTACAATCTAGATCCTGCATATGTCCAATCTGTATATTACAGAAAGGTAATACGTAAGCGATACAGGTAAAATCCGTATATTTCATATGAACAATCTATAAATTACATACATCCAATCCATACATTACATATGGCCAGCCTGTACGCTACATACATATAATCTATATGCTGCATGCAGACAGTCTGTAAGCTACATATGTGCATTCTGTATGGTGCATACGGATATTCTGTATGCTGTATCTGAACAATCTGAGTGCGACATAAGGAAAATCTGTATAATACATACGTACAATACGTATACTGTATCTAGTCGTACGTACGAGGTACAAGTACAATGTAGATGCTGTCTTGGGGTTGAACGCAAGAAACATACGTACAATGTATATACTGCATACGTCCAATAAGTATATTACGAAAAGGCAATACGTATGCGATGTACGTATGCGACATACATCCAATCCATACATTACATATGGCCAGCCTGTACGCTACATTCGTGTAATCTGTATACTGCATGCGGACAGTCTTAAGCTACATATGTGCACTCTTTATGGTGTATACGGATATTTTGTATGCTGTATTTGGACAAGCTGTGTGCGGCATAAAGAAAATCTGGATAATACATACATACAATACGTATACTATATCTAGCCATACGTACGCGGCATAAGCACAATATAGATGCTGTCTTGGGCTTGAACGCAAGAAACATACGTACAGAACGTATATTGCATACTTCTTGAAATTATGCTCCGTTCTGATAGTCAGTGTGTGTCGTCATTATTAACCCACATGCTACATACAGTCCTGACGTCACAAAGCTAGATATCACCTCCGTATATACTTGTTACTGCAGATGACGTCACACGACTGACGTCATTGAGCTTATGCGGACAGTACGTATAATACATACTTTTTCAGCTATAGTTTGCTGCAGGATGTTATATACGGTTGTACGTTAAGTCCAAAAATTACAGGAATTAATGTAACCTACGTTTATAAGTACGCTACATACATTTTTTCTCAGTGTATACTCGCTGTAGATGCACATACAGTGCTTTACGTTAGGTCAAAAAGAGCTGATTATGCACTGGCTGGAGTGAAGAAATTTCGGTGCTTTAGCGTATGCTGAAATGTAATGATATGCGCATTTCCGTAACAACAAATTGGAGTCGTATAACCATAGAGTTTGTATAAAAATATAGAGGACCTTGCTATCTTTGCAATGCATCCAAGGTGATGTAGCATAATTTGATACATAGAGATATTACTGCATATCTTCGTTATCTTCAAATTAAAGTCGTGTTAAAACTTTGAGATAATTTGTCATGCATAGACTAATATGGATTCTCATGAGCTCGGAATTGCTTTAAGTTTGCAAAATCATAGCCATCACTCAAACAAAATCTATTTGTTAGTATTTTGTATTTAATTACTTCTGAATCATTTGAATTAGGACAACAGAAGATGTTTTCATTTCTAGCTTTAATTTACATATCGTACGACTCCGTTTCTTCTAGTTTCTTTTTTTTTTAATTAGTCGAATTGAAGATGATACTTTTCACGATAAACACGGTGTATATACTAACACTTACAGAAAAGTGACCAATGAATAATTTATATTTTAAATTTATAAGAGATGTGACTTTAAGAGATATTTCATATCTTACTGTTGAATTCCTTCAGTTTGGTAATAATAAAAATAATAACTGGTGGATTGCAAATTAAACTTTTGGACTGGTACTGAAATAACTTGTCAATCATTATGACCAATATCTTTCTTACTTTTACACAAGGCAGAATGATATTTTTCAATTAATAAAATTATGACAACAATACTGAATTATTAATGATAACATATCGTGAATGAGCATAGAAATGTAGTAGTAAAGACGAGCAGACAATGTAAGTCATATCTAAATAACTGTTAATTATGATAATAATTAAGGTAATGACTTTTGTTTGCATATCATGAATTCAGATCACAAGGGAATCAAGTTGCAGTAACAAAGCTGTTAAAAAAATAGTAGACATAAAGTACGTACAGAATACTTAACTAAAGGGTTTTACACTGTTTTACCTTATAAGAGGCCTATTTACAATACCGGACGTGAAACTTTTAAGTCCTGAAAGGAGATTTAGATATACTTCTGAAAGACGAAATATGTCCCAAATGACCAAAACTACGAACTAGACTCTCATGTCCATTGAACGTTTACTATATGGAGAGTTTGGTTAATTAATACAAGTTTCCTTTTATACTGGTTAGAATACAATTCGTCGAATTTGTAAATTATTATTTTCAAACTCTTCTCTGAGATCATAATTAAATTATGTTTAGTTTGGTGTTGTGTAGCATAAACAATTAATTAGACACACCGTTTCTTTCGGGAGAACTACTATTTTCACGTTATCTAGCCTATAATTATTTCCACCATACTAATGCGTTTCGATAGCTTTGATACTTATAGACCATTATAGTATAATTTTGTGAGAATAAATCTGGGTTTCTTACTAACTATAGTAGGTTCTTCCGACAAGATCAGTACAAACAATCTTTAGATCAGAGCAATTAACGACTCTCATTTTTTTCAATTCAGCAACACAATTTATTATTATGTAATCTCATTATATCTTATAAACGAGTGAGATTTCATTATATTATAACACGTCATGCATATAAGACTTTTTATAAACAAACACTGATGTATAATTAACCTCTTCTGTGACCTAACATAATTTCTTCATGTTATACTTGTTGACATTTCATCGGTTCAAAACCGGTATACTTTAAAAATAAAACTACACAGGTCTCCAAATTTTAAAAAAAGACAGAAATAATAAATTTGAATTAGAAATATAATAATTTTACTAAAAGAAACTTACTAATAACATTATTATTAATGATGATGATTATGACACAAGTAATGCAAATCTCTGATTACTTGTGACCAGATTTCTCAAAGAATGAAATGATGTTTATAGTCTATTTTAAAATATTGTTTACTGATATTTTTATTGGGTTTGCTAATTTTCTCATTCAAGAAAGTTAGAAACTTTCTTTTCTCGTCATGGAATTTTTTACGAAAAAAAAATTATATCTCATACTCAGTTTATAGTATAATGCATTTCAACTGAAGGATGATACTTCGCATATCTCAGTATATCTATGCAGACTATTGAGAGGCAGATAGTTTGTATTTCTTGTAATTGAGTACCAATGCAGTCCCTCACAGTACATATATTGCAAACAGATGAGACGAAACTCTAATTCGTTCATTAACAGTCAGCATCATTTACTTCACTATTTTAGTATAAAAATCATCTGATAACAGTTCAGGTGCAAACATATCTTCTACTATAAACCATACAATATAATTTATTATTGACTCTTAACTTGATTCACATGCGTAGCTGCACTTTTATGGAGTGTAAACGACACTTAATTCTTACATGAAAACGATATGAGAAAAGTAAATCGCATAAACTTCCACAATACAGAGTCTATTCTAGTATTTATGTTTATGCATACTTGCTTATACACTTGACCATGTTTATAAAATAGCTAGCTAAAGCAATAGTTTCATTTCTCCGTAGCATCAATGCATCATATGGAGTATTCCAAGGCGAAACGGGTAGCCGTACAAGGTAAGTAAAATATATTCTGCTTTATGAAAGTAAATATATTTTTTCAAATTGTATCATTTAAAGAAGATGATCTATAACATCTCAAGGTTAAAGAAAAAGAAGGGCCAAAAATATTTGTTTCAAATATTGAACAAAATATACTTATAGTCTTCGGAATTGTAGATTTTTTTTTAAGACTAATTTTCCTTGTCTTTCAGAATTTCCTCACAATTTCTTGGATGTTTTTAATTAAGTTGTACATACTAAATAAACATTTACTCTGTCCTACTTCTATATCTACTTTGTACAATTCTAGAATGTAGACATGTTATTTTTCGTGCTTTATTTTGTTACTTCCAGTTTTCTTGTTTGCGATTCTTCTGATGTTGCTAGATCTCTTTTCTGACATTTGAGAAAGCTCATGTTGTACAGTTCGAAAGCACTTACCTACAATGTGTACATTTCAACTACTTTGATATCTCATTTTCATTTCCTTAATGACTTTGGGGAAGTGCTCGTATATTAGGACTTTGAGAAGAAACATCACTAAAAATTTTTAATAGTTACCAAGGACATTACAAACGGCACTTACAAAGAGACTTACGGAAGTGTCACTCACCGATCTGAATGAAACTTTGCACACTTGTAGAACATCGAAAAATAATCGACACGAATTTTTGGTTTCGGCAATGGTGAAACTTTAAGGATGGAAACCACCCTTTGAACGTTAGGGGTAGTCTCCAAGCCTAGACAGAAAACAATCATTTAATATAGGAGAAAACATACTGCCAGCTTTTTTTTTTTTTTTAGGACAGCTGATTCAGAATCTAACGTCAAAATTACAAAATTCAAGATGGTGAATTCAACATAGTGATTACAATTACAAAATATATTCTGGTTTGAAATTCTCTGCAGTTAGCCAAGAACAATTATAGTTGGCACGGTTTACTACGAGAAGGTTGCAGACCGATTTGAAACCCCTTTATATCGATTTGAAACCCCTTTATTTTAACGGAATGCTTGATTAAAGTGAGTCTCTGCACCTCTCCCTATTCGGGGAGCTTATGTATAGTGTTCGTCTCTCACTATGGAAAACTTCATATTTCCTCAATTGTTATAATTATGAATTTATTGAGACAACGCTTTACAGTAATGATATTTCGTTAAAAATAAAAAACTGTGTGATGCATAAACATTGTTTACACCAAGCTCACCTTATTACTGCAAGAACTCGAAAAACGTTAAGAATTATCTCGTAAACGACAAAGTTCTTGTGATCCTCATTTTTGAGTTTATGAAATAGCTGGACGATGTAACTCATTTTTATGCCCATATATGTAAGGATGCTAACGAGACAAGAATTGAGGCTGTCTCGTATCGAAAATATATCGTGAGAGTAAAGTCTCATCTCTAAAAATGTGTTTATTTCTATAGGTACGTCTAGTACTGAATCTTAACATGACAATTCTGTAACGTTTCATCTCGTGCGCAACTTTACGTATACTTCAACTTACGCCACCTCGATTCACGGAAACTTGGAGTTACAGTAGAGCGTCGATTATCCGAACGTCGGTCAACCGAACGACCGCTTAACCGAACTGTGTACTTGCTCGCAACTGTTACTCTCCCACCCTACCGTCCATCATCCCCCTCACTCCCAAACCAAGTTTCCCACAGTAGTCGCCGCACTGAGCCACCGCTGGGGGAACATTGCTTCTAATGGGGCCTTCATAAGGCGCTGCTGACCGGCCAAGCCGCCAGTCGCTGTGTTTCAACAATCAGCACACTTCTTTTTATGAATAAATTTACAGTACAGTACTTCTTTTTGGCAAACAAATATGTACAGTTCGATTATCCGAACAAACCAGTTTCCCGAATACCCATGTCCCCCAATTACTTCGGATAATCGACGCTCTACTGTATCTGGTTCTTAATTTTTTCGTTTGGCAAAACTGTCGCTCGCTATCTTTATTTTACCCATGTCCCCCAATTACTTCGGATAATCGACGCTCTACTGTATCTGGTTCTTAATTTTTTCGTTTGGCAAAACTGTCGCTCGCTATCTTTATTTTATTTAGTAACAATGTTTTATGATTCAGCAATGTTCGTAGTTTGAGGGAAGTTTTTCTAATCTAGGAAAATTTCGTAGGTAAATTTAGCAAGAATGGGAAAGGGGAACTTTTCGACAAAACTTGAAAATCCAGGGAAATTCTCGCGCTGACTGATTGACCAATATAAATGTTTCAATTAATGCAGAAATAAACCAATACAATTGCAATAGTTCTTGTGTGTGTGTTCAAAGTAGAAAAATTTGCACTTAGTGTTGGCTGGGTGTAATTGTGTATATTTTTTTATGGCAAGAAGTGAAGGAAAGTTTTAAAAAATAACCAAAAAGCTAATGAATAAAACAAATGTAAATTTAGTTGGCACTTCTTTAATATAGCTAAATTAATCTCTTCATATGAATTGGATACTCAACAAAGTATGGAAAATTTGATATGAAAAGGGAAAATTTTGTGCCACTGGAGGGAAATTTTCTTAAGGAAACCGCTACGAACACTGACCCTCAGTGATTCTATTACTGTGGTATGCATTGGACACGTTTCGTGCAAACTCTAAGCGCACGGCTACAGTCCTACGATAAACTGTAAACCCTTGAAAAAATCTGTCTTCCTAACGAAGTAAATCTGATTATCCTGCCCCCATGTCTAAATATACAGTATTTTTCTTCTAAATTAGTATTATTTCTAGTTTTTGGTCCTAATTAAACAAAATGTATTTATAAGCAGAGTTGTATCCTGATTTACCAGAATTCGACTAACGCGATTTTTGTTGGACTCATCTATTGCGTAGCTTTTCGGCATTACTGTATGTATTTTTACAGAAGATGAAATGTTTTCTGAAGTTAACTGATTAACTATTTTAAAAAAAATGATCACGAATATACGCTTCGCCCAATCATATTAATATTTAGTTATATTCACAATGGTATGTGATTTTTTTAAAATACTGGCTGATAAAGCCACAGTCCAGCATTTGCATTGTAGTAGTCCAGCAGTATATCAGAAGAACAGGTTTATCAATTTTAGAAAATAATAGACACGCGTATTATTATCTTATATATTTCTCAAGTAAAATGTTATTACTCTACAAAAACGAGTCTTAGAAAACGTGATGTAAGAATTTTTTTAATTTGGTGCACAAAATTACATTCTATGAACACTACAGAACTTCCCACCGTTGACCTATACAAAGTAAACACATTTGTCAGCCACAATAAAGCAATTTCTTAGAGATGAGTGTAAGATTTAAATACTTGGCCATTATTAGCAAAAAATGTTACTCCTGACGATAAATAAATAAGAAAGACAACGTTAAAGACAATGAATCAACATGTGTTAATTTTCTTCTAAATGACTAAATGAACCATTGCACCAGGACCAATTACGTTAGTTATTTTTCAAGCAAAACTATAAAATACAAGTTATAAACTATAAAACTTAGATTCAACAATACACACTTATGAAAATTTGTCACTTTCTTTAAAATGAAACTAATCAAAATATAAGACTGCTGGTTGTCAATGGCGCTTTATAACGTTACCTTATATATATTGCCCACACTTCGTATATATATATATATATATATATATATATATATATATATATATATATATATATATATATATATATATATATATTAGATGTTACGTAAATTAAAGATAGCTTGAAGAAACATGAACCAGTTTAAAATGCACGAAAACTCTATATTTGACGATAATAACGCATTTTACTCCACCAATCAAAATTACGCATCTAACAACTATGGCGACACTCACAATTATATATTATAAACATCTAATTGACAATGGCTAACATCACGATAGCAACGCACAAACAAAATATCTATATCAACTTACTAAATATTTTCTTCTTCTTCTTCTTCTATACATAGTACTTGAGCATGACTCCCCTGAACCAATGGAAATTCTTAAATTAATTTTAATTTTAAAAAGAATCCTGGACCGTACATTATTTCATATGACATAAATACATTATAGTCCTATTACTTTTTGAACTGTTCTTATGTACATTAAATTACAAATGCATTAACATTAATTTTTTTTATATATTTCTTCCAATGAAAATGAAATGAAATCTTTAAGTTTAACGTCCCACGGTTATGCCGGTTAGGCTAAAGGAGACGGTGATAATGAGAAATGAGTAAAATGGTGGAATGAAGAAAGTGGGAGGAAACGGGAGAACCCCGAGAAAACCCACGAGCACGGTGTTTGTCCACCACAAAGTCCACACGGCGCGAGCTGGGATCGAACCAGGGACCCCAAGCACCGGAGGTGAACGCTCTACCACTGAGCCACCGCATATTTCTTCCAATATGTCATATTATTATATTCCTTGTTCATAACAGTTATCTATATAAACAACGAAAAGAAAGAGGCATATTCAAAATATGAAATTTTAGATATTTACTTCGGGTCGAAATAGAATTCTATTCCTCATAATAAAATCAGAAAACATAATTCATACATTTAACTCAAAATAAAAATTACAGAAAATCAGAACATCACTTGATAGGAAAAGAAAAAAATAATTAATATGTAAAATTAATAATTACATTCTACTAAATTAAGTAGATGAATCAACATTATCCATATTAATTTTGAATACTAGTTCTTGAGGAATCAATCTTCAATTACACATAGGAATATAGTGATAAGAATAAGTACATGTTAAAATTTTATGGGTGGTTTCACTGTCAGTATAAGTTATTTGATCATTGGAAGAATCATTATGAGACTTTGAACCATTACCATTAGTCTCAACAATAATAATTTTATAATTTTTACTTCATTTACGGATGCAGATTTGCGGATTCGTTTGTTGACGTGGCTTCATCCCTTTTCCCGCCAGCCGATGTTAGTTTAAAATACACCTGTGCGCTGTGTTCATTAAATCATACTGCACAGCGGAGAATTCGATTTATTATTATGAGGGCATTAGGGTTCGTTTCCTGTGGTTAGTGTTAGTGTAAACAGATTTTATGGTATCGGGTTTGATCCCTGAACGTCCTTGTACTGATTCGTAGAAGAAAACAGACTCTAGGACTGTACGATACCAACCCACAAGTAAATATTAACCAACTAAGAACAAAAGTGGTGAAAGTCGGGATTCGAACCATGGACTATTGCCATTAAATTTATACCGTGTTCGTGGTAACTCCCTGTACTCACCTCAGCTGAATCAGCTGGTTATTCAAAATGGTGGTTACCCAGCTTACGGTCAGAAGTTCGGGGAACGTTCGGTACGATATATATTTCTATTCCATATATTCCGTGAAGAATAATACCAACCTGTAACACTGCGGAAACTGTAAACGTACTGAAATCTACACATGCACATAATTTATTCTCTAGCACAAAATATTGTTATATATTATGCGCACTATAATATTTTTGTTATGATGTTTTATGTATGAATTAACACCCACAAAACATATATTTAATATTTAAATTTCAAAACTTTTAATTATTATAACACTTGACATTATACAAACAGTAAAATACTTTTCAGAGCATTGCAATTTGGTCCCATATAGCACTGACGACCGAAGTCCGACGTATCCGCGCGCGTATTTACGGTAACGAAAGTAGAACAACCGAAGACGTAGGCACTGTTCACTGGAGATGAGGAATAGTTGAATGCACTGTTTGTTAAATCCTTTCACTCCTTCCGCATGCTGATTCCATCGACCATTCTAGTTAACGCAGACTACTGTATTTCGTAGTTAGGTACATTTTAATAGACAATTGGAACTATTGAAGCACTTTAACGCTAAAATTTATTTTTGGGCTATACGTCTTATTGAAGAATTAGTGACAAAGTGAGTTTCGAGAGATGCGTTGAGAATTTTCATGTTACTATATTCACTAAATAAATAAGATTTGAGTGAAAACAATTTGGAGTGCTCTGTTCTCTACTGTGGCTGAAATTCCACTCATCACGCCCTGTCTGAGTTACTTTCTTGTCGCACAATGGACGCGTATGAATACACTATTAGAACGGAAGTTAGTTCCCACAAAGCACTTAGTTTTTAGATAGTTGCTTCACAGATAAACATTGATTGATTAATTATCACATTATTGACAGCATATTAACCACATTTAAACACATGGAAATATAAATAATCTAAATTTTTCAGAAAATAGGCAAATTATAGCATATAGTCTAGTGCTGCCTTTCACCTCTCAATTCAGCTTGTGTAAGTAGAGAAAACGAAGCTGACCCGAATTCTTCTTCTAAATTAAGCTATACGAAGAGAAAAGTGGGCGAGCAACCACACACATACATAGAAAAACTTGTGAGCGAGAAACTTCGCAGCATTGTGATTCAAAGAATTTTGTTTCTGTGCTCACTGATTCTAAGAAGTGCTGTTGCGTATACGAGGGTTGTTCAAAGAGTATATAACAATTGAGTTATATTATTTTCTTGCCTTCTACTATAAATATTTCTGCCATCTATCCTATTTTGATTATTACCAAATCTATTACCATTAGTTGGATTAAACTGACAGTATCTATTGTTTCTGTATCAGTTATTTCTAAAGCCGATGCTATTGTTTACATTATTTCGAGTTACATTACCATTTGGTCTGGAATCTGGTCTGGTCTTGTCTGATCATCTTCAGTATTTGTAGTTGGTTTTATACTGATGTTACGTATTGGAAATGCATTATTTGGATTATTACGTACATTCTTACTTCCACTATAGGCGATTAAAATTCATACACTCTGAATAAAACAATGTTTGCTGTAATTTATACGGTAAAGACACGAACAAAAACTAATACACAATAACACACTGAGCAAGGCTATGTGATAATACGTAAAAAAAAAAAAAAAAAAAAACAGTAACTAGTGATACTGTTTTTTACATATTATCACATAGCCTTGCTCAGTGTGTTATTGTGTATTAGTACGAAATGGAAACAAGGTCTGATAGAATAGTTACGAACAAAAACATGTTTCCAAATACCTATCTAACTCAGTGACCCTTGTATAGACATAGCACCAAAACGACCAACCATTGTAACTGGAGGAGATTAATAGTAAATAAAACGCAACCGTAATTCATCTGTATGTGTATGTGTTAACAAATCAAGAAATGTCACTCGAGATCGCATGCTGCTGATCATGTAATAATAATCATAATAATAATAGTAATAATAATAATGATAGCAATAACACTGGTTTGCCAAGGTACAGCAAGAAACAGAAGCGCGTTATAAGCACAAACAGTTAGATGCCTTGTGGCTGTGTAGAGCGCTAATCTGGGCATAACTTGCGTACACCATATTCTCACAGTCAACATACTGAAGGTTATTGAGAATGTTTTTGTTTTTCGTTTTTAACCTGTTTTATAGATAATATTGGGGAGACACTATGTAAGGCACTACTAGAATCACTAGAAGGTGGAGGGAAGAGGAAGCAAGACGATAGATTCATGTTAACATCATACTTATCCGTTAGCGCCACTATCGTCTGTTGGAAACACTGTAGAGGCAAGGGGTAGGCTTCTATCGCGAAGGTCTAAATGTGTTATTCGTTAGTAGTATTATGCACATTCTGTTTCTTTTCGTGGTTAACTTTCATAAATAGGGTTAGTGGTTTGAACAAACTAACCATAGTTCGGGGTTTCAGCATTACCGGTGGAAATTCTTTGACAGTGAGAGCGGGAGGTTCTGGAACGGAATCCCGCGTATCAGTTACACTGGTATCTAGGGAAGTGGAATTTCGGGAAGGCTCCGAATTTGTTTCGGGTAACGTGGACATTTTTCGAAGATCTGTCATCACTGCTGGTTCGATATCTGGGTTCAATAGATCAGCTGGGCGCTGGTGCTTCGGACATACAGAGATGAGATATTCCAAGGATCTACAAAAATGTCAAGTTTGATGTTGACTTCTGTAAGATACACTGCATTTTACATTATGAAGAATGAGTCTAGTAGAAATATGTTTTTTCGAGGTCATGGAAAATATTCGGTTGCCATTATGGATACACGTAGGAAAGAAAGTATTCCATACTTCGTGATCAATTTTGAGTACGTCACCATAATCGCTGAACACTTAGAAAACTTTATCATCTGGATAGATCTTCACACTAGTAACATGCACCTGAACATCCAAATGTAGACCACTGGTGGAATGACCAAATGAATAAACGAAAGTTTGTCCGGTGCATGGTCAAGAAATTGTATACGTAATGCGCTAGTTTTGAATTGAATGCACATGTTATATTCCTTATTGTGTAATTGTAAGGCTTGAATATCCTGAAATATATTCTTAAAATGTGTACATAACCAGGAATATAAATCGAATCGCGAAGGTCGTTTGCTGCGCGTTGTTTTGTCAAATACAAATTTGACTGAGTTTTTCCTATGATCTTGTATTGCTCGTGTCGAAACTTTATCAAAGTACGCCTCGAACTAAATCACTGAACTGTATCACACAAGAAGTGCAGAAAAGCAAACACACTTTCTTAAACAAATTTTGTAACACTAGTAGTCGGAGCTCTACTTCCACACGTCCGCTCCATTCAACCGTCTATAACGAAGTCCCACAACTAAACCACGATGACTACGTGGTAAAATGATTAGTTTCTAGTGTGTTTATGTTAGGTTTCTTTGCCTCCACTTATAAAGTTCTACGTTATTTTTCTTCGTTTTGAAACGTCTTTCGTGTTTGTTTTATGATAAGTCAATAATCTTTGGCATAGTTTATATTAATAACTTGAGTTGTTCCTAAATCTTTGGTTCACAATTTTGTTTCTTCTCCACATCAAATTACATATATGGCAGGTTTAATTCTCATACTCTGCATTTGGTTCCAAAGCAGTCACCATTACTTGGTCAAGGATTTATGTTCGCCACGATATGTCCGTCAGTAATCCAAGAAATTTAAATGAAACAAATACATGGCTGTTTTTGAGTTACTAATGGTTACAATGCCACAAACAAATGAATACCAGGCAAATATGCAGTAGGGTTAATTTTCTATTTGATCTCTCCGAACTGAATCTATTAGAGGCAAGCGAAGCAAATAAATACATGCTGATTACTTTGACATGACATAACGTGCGAAAACCGATAACAGCGTCAAGTCTTTAAGACGAAATCGAATGTTGATAGATTCGTTCGCGGTGCAGACCATCAAAACGAATTTTCACAATATACAATGTAATCAAAGAAGTTTTTGTAGTTTTTGACCTGCAATTAATCATGCTCTCACAGAGAAGAAACGAAATGATGCACGAGAGTCTGTCCAGCGATCGAGAGTTAGTCTGAGCATCGACCTTCAGTAACACAGGCACGTGGCGCACGCACAGTAGTCATAGCTTGTCCAGTGAAGAGGAGAAATGGAGATATCGAAGCAGCTTGTTCGCATGTGTTTGTTTTATGACTTTAAAGTGAGCCTGTCAGTTGCCCCCGCATATGCCAGACATTTGAGGAGAATAACCGTGAACGAAAGCGCCGTCAGCCATTGGTTCCAGAAATTCTGTTAGGGAGACGAGAGTCTTGCAGTGAACGACCACATGTGTTGTATGACGAAGCACTGAAAGCAGCCGTCGAGGTTGACAGTGGTCTAACGTGAGATGAACTTGCAGAAAGGTACTATGTTTTCGCTTAAATGGTAAGAATTGCACCTACACATTGTCGACAGCCAACTAGGAATAACGAACGACAACCTGTTTGTCCTTGCTCACTATGTATTATCTGTCAGGAAAGTAAATGTACACCTATTTTTCGAGTCTGGCATTTCTGCGCTCCATCCGTGGAGAGTATGAGAATTAAATCAATCAAATGTTTACTGGGGGGCAAAAAGAAAAGTTTAATCTGAATAAGACTTCGCAGAGGAGCACAAGCTGTGAATACGAATAGTGCATAGTGTAAATAAAGGACGACACCGAAAGAGAAAGCCAGAAACAGCTGTTAAACTTAGAAAAAAGAGTAAAATTGTCGAAGTGGGAACATAAAACACAAATACAACAAATACGCCGACAACTAAACGTTCAACATGCCATGATCTTGGTATAGTGGTTAAGGTGCTGGCTTACAAATGAAAAGAACGCGAGTTCGAATCCACGTCAAGGACGTTTTTAAAATATTTTGTTAATAATACATACAGCTCATGAGAGATGGTAAAAAAGGTCGTATTTAGTCTTTCGTAGCAATTATTATTGGTAATGTTTAGTACTGATAATACTTTTTGTCTTTGTGTATTGCTTTTATTCTCTTCTTAATTTTGAAAGAGAAGAATATCCGAACAAATGCCACCAAAATTCCTCATATTTTGAATGTAAACGCCATTTGCAATTAGTAAAGAATAAAAATTGAACGTTCCGATGTAGCTGCAAAAAGTAAAAAGAAAAACATGGAAGTGGAGTGTTCGAATCCATACTCATACAATTTCTACATGCTTTACACCTCCCGACCACGTTTCTACGTTAGCACTTAAGAGGTTTGTGTTTGGGTTAGGCTGGTCAATACATTTTGCAAAGGGGCCCGGTTTAGCTCTGACGCACCACAGGTGCGAGCAGGGAGCAAAACACCTTTTCTCTCTCCCTCTGTGTGTCTATTTATCTATCTATCTGTATGTATATATATAACGCTATTTCTGAATGCCATACCACCATGAATTTTCAGCGGATTGAGACGAAACTTGGCACAAACATTAATTGTTGAAATATCTTGATGAGTTCGTTAACCAGAATAATCAGATGAAAATGAAATGGCGGCCCTTCAAACTCTTAAAAACTTCCAAGGGAACCAAATTTCGCCCATAAATAGGTATTCAAAAAGTTTGAATAACTTTTCCTCTTTTACTGAGATATTTGTGTGCAGGGACATATTGAAATATTGGACCCGATTAATCGCATGAAGAAGGTTCACGCCCTTGCGATACGATCAGGCTTTTTTTTTGCAGGAGGAAGTTATTTTCGTATCGGAACAAGATGATTGTTAGTGATGATATGAAATTACACATTGAAAGTGAAGTAACTTGTGATATAATAAATGTGTTTTCCCCTAACACAGAGAACTGTAAATCATGTATTTCGAGTTCGGGAGCATGAATGGCGAGGAGTGTTATTTGATTTGCTTTTTAGTAACACATTGCATTGCAAATAAAGGTAGGCAACATTAGTGGTAAGTAAAATATTATTATTATTATTATTATTATTATTATTATTATTATTATTAATAATAATAATAATAATAATAGTGTTGTTTGTGGCAAGGCAATATCTTCCTCAATTCTTCTTCAAACGTAATAATTGTAACACCATATCTCCCTTCAAAATATTAGCAATTTATATCGAGAGAACGGGAAATTGTAGAGTGATGGGAGCAAAGTTGGACAGTATGCACTCATAGTAATCAGAAAAATAAGCGATTTCAATGCAAAATGAACGAAGAGTCATTGTCATGGGTAGTCATGGAGCCACGGCAGAGCCCTCTTTAGGCAAAATGTCGATAACTTATATCGAGAGAATAGGAGGTGATAGTGAGATGGGACCAACGTTGGACACTGTGGACCCATAAGGCGCATCGAAAAAAATTAGCGGGGGGGCGCCAGCCAGCCTTACTTATTTCCACATAATAATATAAAATTATATTCTCGAAATACACACACGAGTTAGCTAGTAATATTTGATATTATTATTATTATTATTATTATTATTATTATTATTATTATTATCGACAGCGTCTTTTCATTACGTGTGCATGTTTGACATGAAGCCAAAGAGAAGATCCATCATTCGTAGAAAGAATAAGAATAGTCAGTTACTTTAACTGTGAACGACAGCGGAAAATACGAAAAGAGTGATTAGCTATAGCGAAAAGAAACAATACTTTCTCGCAAATGGATAAAAAACCAAGCAGAGATTGATTCGAACTCGCATGGACGGCGTGAAAAGTCAGTGCCTTGTCCACCTTTTTTTAACTGACTCACCGAACGTGTTTCAGTAACTTACTTATTGCTAATTTTACTTTCTTCACTCGTTCAACTTGCTTTTTCTAATAATTTATAACGACAGAGACACGAACACAGAAACATAAGGAACAGTTAAAAATCATAGATGCTCTCCCGCCGGGAATCGAACCAGGGACACCAGACACCAAAGTCGCACGTGCTAGCCACTAGACCAGAGGGGAGGGCGCTGCTCACGCTCTATGTCGTTAGGGATTTCGACCACTGTATTGCCAGCTATCACTTCTGTGGGTTGTATACTATGATCACATGTTTCTTCTTTGCTGGAAGAGTTAAACCTACATTCTATTTAATACATGAGGTATTTAGACCTACATGCTCTTCATATAATGTAATAAAAGGGCCATGCTTGGAATAAGAAAAAGAACATTCCTTGGACAAAACGGAAACTATTGGCATCAGAAATATTTATCTACGAGGCATGCACAGTAGTATATTTCAGAATAGTTACTCTTTAGTTCAGTAAACGAAGAAAGGGGTGTAAAAAAGATAATATGTCGCGTCAACGAGATCAATCAGAGTTGACAGAGGCGGAAGCAGATGTGTAGTAATACAATAACTTGCTTAAATTGATAATTGGTTCTTTATTCTGTAGTAGATCGTATCACAACTTTACAGGAGAGCAGACAAAGACTTGCTAATGCTGTCATATGGTAAGCTTTAGTAACATGATCATATAGACACAAATGGATGTAACTGTGAGAACTACAACTTGGATTTAACGAAAGCCGTTTAGATATTCAGTGGTTTGCAGGGTTGTATAAGACACAAAAAGATAAGACACAATACAATTCTTCATACCTCAGCTTCCAGTAACTAGAAACATGCAATTTCTGGTTAGATACTGAAACTGCTGTCGGATTTTAATACATGACGTATTTCAGGATACAAAATGCTTTGCATTATTTGTTTGTTTGTAGACAGCTACGAGCTTAGTGTTCTGAAAGGTTGTGTATAAACTAGGGATAGCCAATTCCGGAATTTTTACTTTCCGGACTCCCGAAGGTAAAACCGGACAAATTCCGGAATTCGGAAAATTCCCATTTTGGAATAATTCCGGAATTCGGAGCAATCCGGATTTTTCGAAATCCAGATTTTTTTAAATCCGGAATTTTCTAAATTCCGGATTCTTCCCGAGTTCCGGAATTTTTCTGAATTAGGGACTTTAACTGAATTCCATAATTTTCCGAAATCCGAAGAGTGAAATTTCCGCTTCCAAGAAATGAATTTATTTTGGTTAATATGAATCGTGGCGAAAATAAGTCTTTAACCAGGTAATGGCGACTGCTTTGAAAGATATGGGGTGTATGAGAATTCAATCTGTCATATTTGTAGTTTCGTGTGGAGATAAAACAAACTTGTGAACCAGCGGTTTAAGAAAAACTCAAGTTATTAATGTAAACTTTTCCGAAATCATAAAAGAAATACGAAAGAAATTTTTAATCGAAGAAATATAACATACAAGTTTGCAAGCGGAGACAAAGGAACCTAACGTAAACAGACTAAAAACGAATCTTTTACCGCATAGCGATCGCGGTTTAGTGGTCAAGGTGGTTGTGCGAATGCACATTGTATTTTTTTTTATTTTAGAATTTTTGATGGCGATTGATCGGCGATAACATACGTTTTATTATATTCAAATATTTGAATACTCGGATGTTTCAATACTTGAACTATCAAATCTTCAGGAATAATAATAGTAATAATAATAAACTAATAATAATTATTATTATCTCGTAGAAGATTAAAAGCTAGGAGCTAATTATCGCTCAGGTCATACCATTACAAGCAGAAACGTGACATTTGGAAAGAATATTTCGGTTTGGTTTAATGTTGCTCACGAGAAGAGGAGTTTCTCATCTCGTTTCTAAAACAAATAAAATAACATGAGAATTAACATTTTACATTCGAGACGGGTCAAGGCTAACTCAAAATTTTTGTCTCTCTTTGGAGATGAGAATCGAGACGAGACGGAAAGTATGGTAAACATTTCCCGTCTTGTCTCGATTCTCGAAATAGTGTATGCCCATTCTTTAAGTAACAATTGCTCTGTAGACTGAATCTCATAGGCTATTTCGTTACATTATATTTCAGAGCTCATTGAATTATGGTCTGTGTAGGTATTTTGTAGCAAAGCTTTTATATTTACCTCTGCATATCCTAAAAATTAGTTTATTATATGCCTTACTGTTGCGTGATATTCAGTTATATTTATTACAGTTATTTTCCTTAAAACATATAGTAGAATACTTTCTACATGAAACTTCAACGAAACGTTGTAGTTTAAACTGTTGGTAGTTGCAGAGGTGTGTCTTGAATGTACGGAACCCTTTCCCCGAAATCTCTACTTTTAAGTAAATTTTGCCAAATTTCAATGGCAAGTTTAAAACTTTTATTATTATTATTATTATTATTATTATTATTATTATTATTATTATTATTATTATTATTATTATTATTATTATTATTATTATTATTATTATTATATCAACACCGTGTATAATTTTTAAAAGATATACGGTTTGTATCTGAATAGTAAAAGCCAATTGACTGTCGATCTCGGTCGTCGAGAAGTCTTCAGGAGGGAAGGACATCGGTCACGTTCTGGGTTTGAGTTCCGAAGGGGAAGTATTCGGGCTCGAGCCAAAAATTGTTAAAAGTTATAGGGTTCAGCCAAACATGTTCAAAACAGCTGGGACCGGGTTTAGGCTTCTCAACGGCTCGAGCGGCTCAGCTTACAGCTCATTCACTATCGAACTGAACCGAGAAGTGAGCCGAGCCAACAGCTCACCCAACCGAGCCGATTTGAGCCATCGGCTTAGTTCAGCTTAATCGAAACGTGCCGATGGACTAGTTTCAACTTAGCTGGCTTGAACCGGTTCACATGAGCCGAGTAGGGGACCCATCCCAACCGAGAAAGCTCGAGCCATCGGCTCAATTCAGCTGAGTCGATGGCTCGTTCTAACTGAGCCGGCTCGGTTCATCGGCTCATCCCAACCGAGCCGCCTCGAGCTGTTCGCTCAGTTGATACGAGCCGAGCCGGTTGATATCACTATCCGAGTTGGTCTTCTGCTTGGGCTCAAGAATTCGACAGTGCAGGTCTCAGCCTTGATTTTAAGAACTACAGTATGTACTTATATTGGTGATTACAACATTCGAGGCTGTCTCGTAAAAAAAAACTCTTGTCTTCTCGTTATCTAGACGAGACGAGATACACTAAAATTGCCCCACGAGATACAGTAAAATTGCCCCACGAGATGCACTAAAATTACGAGACGACACGCACCCCTGTCGTGAGCAACACTAAAGTATTCCACATTACAGCTTACATTTCTCATGGCTTTCGCTTTCCAGTCTAATCAGGCCATTATTTCAAAACGAGTTAAAACGAACTGAACGAGTGAGCGAGCCATTATCAAACTCGACTCAACTCGAAACTTGCCCTCGAAAACAGCTTGACCTTGATCGCTACGCGGTAAACGATTCGTCTTTAGTCTGGTTACGTTAGGTTTCTTTGTCTCCGCTTGCAAACTTGTATGTTATATTTCTTCGATTCAAAATGTCTTTCGTATTTCTTTTATGATGTCGGAAAAGTTTACATTAATAACTTGAGTTTTTCTTAAACCGCTGGTTCACAAGTTTTATTTTTTCTCCACACGAAACTACAAATATGACAGATTGAATTCTCATACACCCCATTTCTTTCAAAGCAGACGCCATTACCTGGTCAAAGACTTATTTCCGCCACGATTCATATTAACCAAAATAAATTCATTTTTTGGAAGCGGAACTTTCACTTTCCGGATTTCGGAAAATTATGGAATTCAGTTAAAGTCCCTAATTCAGAAAAATTCCGGAACTTGGGAAGAATCCGGAATTTAGAAAATTCCGGAATTGAGAAAAACTCCGGATTTCGAAAAAATCCGAATTGTTCCGAATTCCGGAATGTTAACGAAATCAGACATTTCTAAATTCCGGATTTTTCCGAATTCCGGAATTATTCCAAAATGGGAATTTTCCGAATTCCGGAATTTGTCCGGTTTTACCTTCGGGAGTCCGGAAAGTAATAATTCCGGAATTGGCTATCCCTAGTTTATACACAACCTTTCAGAACACTAAGCTAGTAGCTGTCTACAAACAAACAAATAATGCAAAGCATTTTGTATCCTGCAATACGTCATGCATTAAAATCCGACAGCAGTTTCAGTATCTAACCAGAAATTGCATGTATCTAGTTACCGGAAGCTGAGGTATGAAGAATTGTATTGTGTCTTATCTTTTTGTGTCTTATACAACCCTGCAAACCACTGAATATCTAAACGGCTTTCGTTAAATCCAAGTTGTAGTTCTCATAGTTACATCCACTTGTGTCTATGTGATCGTGTTACTAAAGCTTACTATATGACAGCGTTAGTAAGTCTTTGTCTGCTCTCCCGTAAAGTTGTGATACGATCTACTACAGAATAAAGAACCAATTATCAATTTAACCAAGTTATTGTATTACTACACATCTGCTTCCGCCTCTGTCAACTCTGATCGATCTCGTTGACGCGACATATTATCTTTTTTACACCCCTCTCTCCGTTTACTGAACTAAACAGTAACTATTCTGAAATATACTACTGTGCAGGCCTCGTAGATAAATATTTCTGATGCCAATAGTTTCCGTTTTGTCCAAGGAATGTTCTTTTTCTTATTCCAAGCATGACCCTTTTATTACATTATATGAAGAGCATGTAGGTCTAAATACCTCATATATTACATAGAATGTAGGTTTAACTCTTCCAGCAAAGAAGAAACATGTGATCATAGTATACAACCCACAGAAGTGATAGCTGGCAATACAGTGGTCGAAATCCCTAACGACACAGAGCGTGAGCAGCGCCCTCCCCTCTGGTCTAGTGGCTAGCACGTGCGACTTTGGTATCTGGTGTCCCTGGTTCGATTCCCGGCGGGAGAGCATCTATGATTTTTAACTGTTCCTTATGTTTCTGTGTTCGTGTCTCTGTCGTTATAAATTATTAGAAAAAGCAAGTTGAACGAGTGAAGAAAGTAAAATTAGCAATAAGTAAGTTACTGAAACACGTTCGGTGAGTCAGTTAAAAAAAGGTGGACAAGGCACTGACTTTTCACGCCGTCCATGCGAGTTCGAATCAATCTCTGCTTGTTTTTTTATCCATTTGAGAGAAAGTATTGTTTCTTTTCGCTACAGCTAATCACTCTTTTCGTATTTTTCGCTGTCGTTCACAGTTAAAGTAACTGACTATTCTTATTCTTTCTACGAATGATGGATCTTCTCTTTGGCTTCATGTCAAACATGCTCACGTAATGAAAAGATACTGTTGATAATAATAATAACAATAATAATAATATGAAATGTTACTAGCTAAATCGTGTGTGTATTTTGACAATATAATTTTATATTATTACGTGGAAATAAGTAAAGCTGGGTGGCGCCCCCCCACTAATTTTTTTCGATGAGCCTTATGGGTCCATAGTGTCCAACGTTGGTCCCATCTCACTATCACCTTCTGTTCTCTCGATATAAGTTATCGACATTTTGCCCAAAGAGGGCTCTGCCGTGGCTCCATGACTACCCATGACAATGACTCTTCGTTCATTTTGCATTGAAATCGCTTATTTTTCTGATTACTATGAGTGCATACTGTCCAACGTTGCTCCCATCACTCTACAATTTCCCGTTCTCTCGATATAAATTGCTAATATTTTGAAGGGAGATATGGTGTTACAATTATTACGTTTGAAGAAGAATTGAAGAAGATATTGCCTTGCCACAAACAACTAACTAACTAACTAACTAACTCTATGGCCTATGGAACCCGGAGGTTCAGTGCCGCGTTCACAAAAGCTCTCCACTGACTTCTATCCTTAGCTAATTGCATCCAGTTTCTACTTTGTATTCCTGTCTCTGCGAGATCCATCTTAATATTGTCCTCCCATCTGCGCCTAGGTCTTCTTAATGGTCGTTTTCCGATTGGTCTACCAGTCAAGACTTTGAAAGCGTTTCTACTTTCTTCCATTCTAGCTACGTGACCTGCCCACCTAAGCCTCCTAGACTTGACGACCCTAACAATGTTGGGTAAACCGTATAAACTATGTAGTTCCTCGTTATGAAGCTTCCGCCATTCCCCATTCTCGTTCCTCTTGGGTCCGAATATTCTTCTCAGGATCCTGTTCTCAAATACTTTCAGTCTATGTTCTTCCCTCAGAGTAAGCGACCATGTTTCACAACCATACAGAACAACAGGCATGATTATCGTTTTATATATTTTAAGCTTCAAATTCCTCGACAGAATTCGCGACGACAAGCCACAAACAACAACTATTATTATTATTATTATTATTAATAATAATAATAATAATAATAATAATAATAATAATATTTTACTTACCACTAATGTTGCCTACATTTATTTGCAATGCAATGTGTTACTAAAAAGCAAATCAAATAACACTCCTCGCCATTCACGCTCCCGAACTTGAAATACATGATTTACAGTTCTCTGTGTTAGGGGAAAGCACATTTATTATATTATTCTTTCAAATAACACGTTTCACAAGTTACTTCACTTTCAATGTGTAATTTCGTATCATCACTAACAATCATCTTGTTCCGATACGAAAATAACTCACTCCTGAAAAAAAAAAAAGCCTGTCCGTAGCGAAAGGGCGTGAACCTTCTTTATGCGATCAATTGGGTCCAATATTTCAATAAGTCCTTGCACACAAATATCTTAGTAAAAGAGGAAAAGTTATTCAAACTTTTTGAATACCTATTTATGGGCGAAATTTGATTTCCTTGGAAGTTTTTAAGAGTTTGAAGGGCCGCCATTTCATTTTCATCTGATTATTCTGGTTAACGAACTCATCAAGATATTTCAACAATTAATGTTTGTGCCAAGTTTCATCTCAATCCGCTGAAAATTAGGGTGGTTATGGCATTCACAAATAGCGTTATATATATACATACAGATAGATAGATAAATAGACACACAGAGGGAGAGAGAAAAGGTGTTTTGCTCCCTGCTCGCACCTGTGGTGCGTCAGAGCTAAACCGGGCCCCTTTGCAAAACGTATTGACCAGCCTAACCTAAACACAAACCTCTTAAGTGCTAACGTAGAAACGTGGTCGGGAGGTGTAAAGCATGTAGAAATTGTATGAGTATGGATTCGAACACTCCACTTCCATGTTTTTCTTTTTAATTTTTGCAGCTACATCGGAACGTTCAATTTTTATTCTTTACTAATTGCAAATGGCGTTTACATTCAAAATATGAGGAATTTTGGTGGCATTTGTTCGGATATTCTTCTCTTTCAAAATTAAGAAGAGAATAAAAGCAATACACAAAGACAAAAAGTATTATCAGTACTAAACATTACCAATAATAATTGCTACGAAAGACTAAATACGACCTCTTTTACCATCTCTCATGAGCTGTATGTATTATTAACAAAATTTTTAAAAACGTCCTTGATGTGGATTCGAACTCGCGTCCTTTTCATTTTTAAGCCAACACCTTAACCTCTACACCAAGATCATGGCGTGGTGAACGTTTAGTTGTCGGCGTATTGGTTGTAATTGTGTTTTATGTTCCCACTTCGACAATTTTTACTCTTTTTTTTTAAGTTTAACAGCTGTTTCTGGCTTTCTCTTTCGGTGTCGTCCTTTATTTACACTATGCACTATTCGTATCCACAGCTTGTGCTCCTCTGCAATGTCTTATTCAAATTAAACTTTTCTTTTTGCCCCTCAGTAAACTTTTGATTGATTTAATTCTCATACTCTTCACGGATGGAGCGCAGGAATGCCAGACTCGAAAAATAGGTGTACATTTACTTTCCTGACAGATAATACATGAATACTCCCATCTTTGATCAGTTGCTCACTGGTGACGAAACGTGGGTCCTATATGACATTCCCAAGCGTACCAGGCATTGGTTATAGCCACGTGATGCTTCTATTCACATCGCAAAACCACCTTTGTACCCACGAAAAGTTATACTCTCAGTATGGTTGAATTGTCGGCAAGTAGCGCACTACGAGCTCCGTCCAACTGATCAGACCATCACTGCTAATATCTATTATCTACAGTTGCAAAGGGTACACCATGCATTGCGGAAAAAGTGCCCGCATTGATGAATCTATGATGTGCTGTAACTAGACGACAACGCCAAGCTATATGTGGCAAAGAGGACTCGGGAGACCCTTAACTTGGTTGGGAGACACTGCGCCATGCAACATGTTCACTGGACCTTGCACCAACAGATTACCACCTGTTCACTCCCTCGAAAACCACCTCCGTGGGTTCCGTAGGAGGTCCTTCACAAATGAAAGAGACCTGCGGAACCCACTTACGGACTTCTTTGCATCCACGACCGTCAAATTATATATATATATATACGAGATATATGCACCATGGCAAAAATTTCTGTCATCACAAATAATGCATACATGCCTTCTATCAGAAAAAAATCATTGAAATCGGAGCCGGACACTTGGGTGATGTCCCTTGTCAGACGATGGGCTACTTGCTCACCAAATTTCATTTGGATTCTGTCAGTAGTTATCAAGAAATGAAGTACCACATATAAATCGAGTCGAGCCGAGCCGAGCCTGTCCCTGTCCGAGCTGGAGCACCAATATAGTAATAATTATTCCTTAGACGATGGGCTACTTGCTCACTAAATTTCATTGACATCCGACGTGTAGTTCTGAGAAATAAAGAACCATGCGCACACACACACACTTGGAATGACATTTTACGCTGCGTATGCATACTCTTTTAGCTTAAGGAAATACAACTTTTCTACCGTACTTCTCTCCAAAATACGGCTGGATCCTAAAACAAACTAACCTCTGGTAGACAGTACAAAGGGTCACACACAAGAAATTTTATTTTCATTCGGTAGGTGTCAATCGCAGTATGTTTGCAGCGATGTAACGACATGTGTACTTTCTACAAGTCTTTGTAAAAAACATAATTCAAAAATTCGCTTTCGTTCAACTCACGTAATTCACCGTTTTCCATTAATACGTTAGCGAATTGGCTCCAATAACGAACTATATATATATATATATATATATATATATATATATATATATATATATATATATATATATATATATATATATATAAATAATGAGCCACTGTAATTTCAGTGTATATCCAAAGAAATCGAAAGCAATAATTCCTTATATAAACCAATGGGTTAAAACGAAAAAATGACACATGTATTCAGCATAATTAAGTTATCCATAGACAGAAGCATAGCTACGGGGTAGTGAACAAGCCCGGTCCCCGGGGGCACTGATGGTAAGAGAACGAGAAGCAGAACGAAAAGAAAATACTGGAAAAGAGTAATCGACACGGTGCGATGCCCTGTAAAAATATTGATACCATTTTAAGTTGATATTATTGTCGGTTTGTAAAGAAAAAGATTTGTTAAAAATTTTCTTACTCGTTCCGCTCACAACACAAACGTTTCAATAAAAGTCACAAGTTTTTACCTTATAATTAAAAAAAAAAGTTACTATATATGATGCACAAGGTGCCGAGTAATAACTTATAGAGTATGTAGGAGAGTTCAAAATCAGAAACGGCCAAAGTCTGAAATAGGTGTTCGACGTTTTGATGGTGTTGAGATTGCTTAGTTAATCCCGCTTTTCTACCCCATCGTATTAATCACGACGGTGAGAATGGCATCATCAGTTCAAATGACAAATGTTAATATACTAGAATAATGTATACAGTATAATGTACACAGAGGAGTGTAGTTTAGGCAAAAATTACAGAGAAGAAACGGAAACACAACACTCCATATTTCAATTACCTTTGTTCTCGGCCATCTGCCATTAAAACTTGCAGTAACTAGTCTACTTTACTCTCAGTTGTTTGAAAACACTGACAGAAGTAAGACAGAAGTGGTAGATGTTGCCTATGTGCCCAAATACTCACCTATAGTTGCTGACCTTGTCAAAATAATGCAGACCGCATACAGATTATTGCATTAATATCAATTGAAATTACACTGACTCAAACCAAGGGATACGAAAAATTCTCGGATACTTTATAGTGCAGAAATAACCTTATAGTGCGGAAATAGTCTGTCGTATTGTACTTTCAAGTAAAGGAGTTGAGATCATTATCGGTATGCAAAAGATAGTACCTAGGAATGACAGAAGTTTATGTTCAGTGAGTGATTGGATATTCCTCCTTGGCAATATGGATCAAATGTATTTCAAAGTGTTGATTATATTTTGGTTCTCCTCTGTCAGCCTCATAATTATTTTATTGTGGTGATTTAGTCTCATCTGAAAGACAGTAAACAATATAATTAGAAGAGATCTAAAAGTTGGCTCTTTGGAAATCACTAATTGAAAAATAAGAAATCTAAAGTAACAGAAGTAACTCTTTCAAAATCTCCTTTGAAGGTGTATCCTTATTTGGAAACACTGTCAAGTTTCTTGGCTGACGATGTGATGCTATATTACTTTTCATTTACTTGGATAATATAAATATAAAAATCATAAATCTAACGCCAATAGTTTATGAGAAATTTAATGTAAACTGAAATAGCCAATTATATACTAATATTTTCCCAGTTCGTCAGCACAGAAACTTCCAGCTGCAGAAAATAACGAGATATGGAGAAACATTAAGTCTAATCATAAACATCGTAATAAAATAACCAGTTATAACCAATAGTTCAGCTTGTTTTTTATATCCTCTGAAGTGAAAACAAACAGTACGATCTCAGCCTCCTGTTTGAAAGACTAACGATCCTAATCGATATTCTAGAAGCAAGGCCGTGGAGTACATGTTATTGTGGATTATAATATGACAGGACTTTAGAGTTTAAGTACTATCTCTAGGGAACCTAAGAATGAACATGAATCACCCTAAAAACATAAGTTTACTATTGGACTCTATTCTCTATCATATAACACTATATAAAAGTCAATCCAATCAGAATTCGGCTTTATGTTATCTTCCAATATTGTTTCCGATCTACTTAAAATTTATTTTCGTATCTTCCTCCCACTTTCTTCTTAGTCTACTGAAAGGTCCCAGATTTTTTAAATCATTTACGCTTCACATGTGTCCAATGTCCACCCATCTTGATATTTGGTGATCTATAGCTATTATGAGATTTCACATATTACATGAATTTATTCTGAAATCTGTTAACGTAATACTTTTATACCAAATATTAAAAATAATGTTCTCGCAAACTCTCAGAATTTGTTCTTGTTACCGAATTTGCGATCAATTTCTACATATGCACAATACAGCGAGAAAAATTCTGTTTTTATATTTATTATTGTAATTATTGTAAACAAGAAAAAGTAAGCAAAGAAGTACAGCGATCACAGAACCATTAGCCTGATTTCCCATAATGGAAAGATCATTGCACGCATACTAAATAGGCGGCTGGAAAATAAGATAGATGAGAGGTTAGAAGAAGATCACTTTGGATTCCGGAAAGGAAAAGGCACCAGAGATGCTATTGGATTGATGAGAATTATATCAGAAAGAATTATTGATGTAAAGGAAGAGTTGTGTTCGTGCTTCATCGACTGACGAAAAGCTTTCGACCGAGTCAATTGGACGAAACTTCTGAAAATACTTAAAGAAATCGGAGTCAGCTGGAGAGATCGACGACTCATTCAAAACCTGTACACAGGACAACGAGTGAAGTTGCGCTTGAATGAAGGAGAAACTAGTAGTGTGGAGATTGGAAGAGGAGTCAGACAAGGATGTGGTTTGTCGCCCCAATTATTCAACATTTACAGTGAATGTTTAATGAAGGAAACATTAATGGAAATTGGAGATTTCAAGATTGGAAGGCAGATTATTAACAAGATCAGGTATGCAGATGATACATTTATAATAGCTAAAACCGAAGGAGGACTACAGGAGATGATTGACAAAATAGTTGACACTGAAAAATTGTATTGAATGAAAATTAACATAGAAAAGTCAAAAGTCATGAGAATATCCCGTGGAAACACGCCCTTACGGATCAGCGTAGAACAAAGAGAACTTGAAGAGGTAGATAATTTCAAGTATCTGGGAAGTATTTTGACGAGAGACGCTTACTGCACCAAAGAGATCAGGTCAAGAATTGCGATAGCTAAAGAAAAATTCAACAAGAAAAAAGCACTCTTAAGTAGCAGGCTCAATATTGGACTTAAGAAGAGAAGAAGTTGGTCAAGTGTTATATATGGATCATTGGACTGTGTGGTTCAGGGACTTGGACATTACGGAAGTTAGAGAGGTAATATTTGGAGAGCTTCGAAATGTGGTGTTGGAGGAAGATGGGGAAGATAAAATGGTCAGAGAGAGCAACAAACAAAAATGTTTTTAAACGGATAGAAGAAAAGCGGACACTTCTAGCCACCATCCTTCGTAGAAAGACCAATTGGATTGGAAACATCTTGCGAAGAAATTGTCTTCTCCACACCGCTATAGAAGGGGAGATGGAAGAGAAGCGAGGAATAGGAAGAAGAACACAGATGATCGATGATTTGAAAGATAGGAGAAAATATTGGGAGTTAAAAGAGGAAGCTCAAGATCGAGAAAAGTGGAAGAAACTTTTCCAGGCCAATATCTAAAATAAAAAAAAATCCTCATTTATCCCAGGACCTGCCGAAAGGCAGAATACTTAATAATAATAATAATAATTGTAATTATTATTTACTTTCGATGGACAGAAGATGATCGCGAAATAAATGGAATTCGAAATTTCATTAGATGTACGTGTTTATTGACCATCACACACAGAGAAAGTGAGTTTTCGATGTGTATCCGTCTATTTATCCGTTCATTCTGATGTGCTTTGACCTAGAAATCATATCGTTCAACGTATCTGTACCAAATTTGAAATTTAATGTTTTTATGTTCTACAGTGTAGTTTTTGAATTTGGTTTCTCTGTACTCAACAATAGGAGTAGTTTACTGAAGTGTGAAATAAATAAATAAATAAATAAATAATAATAATAATAATAATAATAATAATAATAATAATAATAATAATAATAATAACGTGATTTACTTAGAAGTGACCAACTGTTTTGTTAAATTTTCATAAATCAATATTTCATTAATTTATAATATAGCATACATCTGAGAAAAATCCAGAAGGTGTAGGTTTACTCGTAGGGGTAAATATTTTATGGACGGTTAAACAGATCAAGCAATTTTATTCATATTTCGTAGATAAATATTTCATAAACAATCCTACCATAAGATATGTCATTTTTCATTAAAAGATTTTCAAGGTGGTAATTAACTACTAGGGTTGATTTATTTTAGGATAATTTAATTCAAAACAATATAGGTAATTTTGTATATATTACTATCGGAGGTAAATTCTTTTGGATATAAAACTTTCTGGAAACGGCTATTTTAATTTTGGTCATATTTCATGCATAAAAGTTTCCTAATAACTACATCATGATATGATTGAACTTACCAAGTGACGGCGAAATCTTTAATGCAATGGTCCGTTATTTTTTTTAAATTTATTTATTTTTTATTGAGGCAATTAACGATATTACTAATGTGCTTGTTTCCTCATAGTGTGCTTGTTTTTGCATTATTGTCTCAACACGCCTGAAAATTTTAGTTTATTCATTAACTCTATATGTTTGAGTGAGTAGAGTATTAGATTGTCAACATACTCGTATGAAGTCCTGTGCAAGAAAGGTTGTTGAGCCTTTTACAATCACGTAAGTGAATAAAACCTCTACATTAACCAACTTTAAAAAAAAGCTCTAAAAGGCAGAAAATGATTCATTATTATTATTATTATCTTTAGAAAATTGAAGACCTGAATTTCAGAACATCCAAGTGTCCACCGGAGTACTTTTGTGATGTTAGAAGAAAGACAAGAAGATTATACTTGGCATGTTATTCTGTTTAGCTGAAATTATTTTGTATTTTTTAAAGATTTTGATTTGGACTTACGTATTATGCAAGTGAATGGCCCTTAAAACATAGATGCTAACATAAAAAACAAAAAACGCAAAATACGTAGAAAAAGAATGGACTTGGGATGTTATGCAATTGTTGAAGTCTGTAGCAAGACAAATAAATTAATATCCAATTTGAAATATACTTACTTTCAATAGTACTTTATGAAGTATTAATCCTTTTGGCTTCTACGAACATAGTTTTCTAACATAATAATAATGAATCATTTTTGCCTTTTTAGTGCTTTTTGAAGTTGTTTACTATCCTTTAAGTTTGTTATTTTTTTCATTTTTATTTTACCCCAGTAGTTTAGATAGGTAACTAAACTAAATGTAAAAAACGTAGGATACTTAGAGGGAGCTCATGTGGTTCGGATCCCACACCAAGGTGTAGATCCCGTCTAGATCAACATAGCCTCGGTGTTGAAAGAGTCATTGAGTTCAAATTCAACCAGAGAAAGGATAGTAACTTAATATAAAACTGGTTGGTCTACGAAATATGCATTTACATTTTTTTAAAGAAATCGATATACGCCTTATGGAATGATGCATGAAATACACACAATTACGGTATTAACATTGTCAGCCATGATAAGTTTCATGGTCTAATGTCAAATACTCTTATTAGATCTTTATAAAATTTTCCTGGAACCTCCATGGAGGTACACTTTTCCAACTACAAGAATTAAAATAGGTGTATTTATGTTGGAGTTATGCTTGAACATATACATTATAAAATTGGTTAATTAAGATGCTATCATTGCATCCATTGAGATGTTATATTCTAGCTAAAAGAAAGAAAAACTATCATGAGATCCCGAGAAATTTGCATGAACAATTAAGGAAGCATACTATTTCAAAGAAAAAGAGAAACAAAAAAGCATCTTAAAAATCTGTGCACTTCAAAGTTATGCGTGAACATACATACAACTAACAGTAGAATTGGGAATGCCTCTATTTTATGTCGTTTGTAACTAATTATCAAAATCATAGAAATATTTTTATGGATAAAAAGTTTCCTTGGGAATAGTTCATAACTATTATATACGAGTATATTAGGGTGTTCCGTATTTTGGGTAATTTCGTGTTGCTATACGCACACCCCCCAAATGTATTCTATATGACCATAAACACGCATTAGTGAAATAGCAGCTCTCTGTGAGTGCGTTAATCTGTGCCGACTTGACGACAAAGTCATGAAATGACGTTTTCATAATATAATTTAGAATTTTCAACCGTGATAACAGAGAAACTAAAAGAGAGAGGGAAACGAAACTTTGCACGAACGAACTACAGGAAGGACGACATCTGCCAATGTACTGACGAATATCATTGGATGAACAGTGTTGCCAACCCAAGAGAAAATTTCGTTTTTGTAAATAGTATGATCTAAATTGGATATCATCATTGCAGCAACAATGAAAATAAAGACAAGAGAGATTGTAAACGCAGATCAGTGTTGCAAACTTCTCGAGAAATAATGTGAATCATGTGTTGGCGCACAAAGGGAGTGAGGTACTAACGTTTTGTACATCTTAAATCAGATATTGACAAGAACTATTTACGCTTACTCTAAGTCTAGAAGGATCCGCTGAACAGTGTTGCCATCAACAGAAGGAAGACATAGAGTTTGGAAGAGATACAATAACTCGGAAAAGGTCACTAGTGCTGTATGCTTTAAAACTTATAATACAAGGCGGAAGAGCATGAGGAGTACTGTCGTGGCTATGTGAGATTGATAACTCACGTACTGACAAATATATTCGGTATTTTGTTAAAGCCGAGAACTAAGGTTTGTAAAAGATGGCAACGCTACACAGCGGCGGTTTTTTACTTCTGATATCATCATGGTTATCAGCGTCCTCAAAAGTCCATGAATACATGCAAATTGACGTTGTTTTCATATTTTAATCCGGTTGTTGGGATTCCAACCCACTGTGCAGCGTTGCTACCTTTCACGTACCTTACTTGTCAGCTTTTACAAGATATCGTATATCTCGGTCAGTTATCGATCTCACATAACCACGATTCTACTCCTCATGCTCTAATAAGGGACACCCTAATATATATATATATATATATATATATATATATATATATATATATATATATATATATATATATATATATATATATATATATATATATATATATATCTGACAACGAGTTTCCCGGTTGAGTATTTTTTCCTTCATTGTAATTCTTTTTGTAAATATCAATAGTAAGCGCCTCACTTTGGCGTACTCGTAGGTGATTGGTAGATTTTGTACACGTAAAACGTCATTAGACCATAACATGTGGTATATCATGTACGTTCGTTCTTTAAATTTTGGCAGTGGTATCCTATCCAGCAAATTTTGGAATGGGTTCATAAGTAGAATGAATGACTACAAATTCGAGTAGAGTGGATGAATATGTAGAATGAAAGAACACATAATTTTGACTCCAGATCGAATCCCATTCTTTGATCGTGAAAAAATCAAATTCGATATATCAACGTTTCTACAGGAGAAAAATTGATTTCTGAATGTCTTTCTGTTCGTCCATCAGTCCATTATGATATATATATATATATATATATATATATATATATATATATATATACAGGGTGGTCGTGCATGAATGTCGGAAAATTCGTGAGATGAATCTACAGGTAAAAACAAGCAAAAAATGTCATATGAACATTGGGTGAATGCGGCTTCGTTTGGACGCTAGAGGCGTCTGAAATGTCACCTTCCGAGGCGGCAATTTGCAGTATCTCAAGAACGGAGAGAAATACGAATGTCGGGTCAAAACATATCAAAGGAAACTCCATCCGAAGAATCCAATTATGCATAAGTGGTGGCGAAACAGTGGCGGCGCTAGAGGGGGGCACAAAGAAAGTGAATGAAACATGGAGAAAAGTGAACAATTTACACTGAAAAATTGTAGGAGGGGATGTTACTTGGAATATGCAACAACAAATGTTAATGAACAAAGGCAACAACGGCTAGTCTGTAGGGACTTTATGAGAGGCGGATTGAAGGAATACAGTATCTTTGTAATGGTGAGAAATAGGAATGTCGGGTCAAAAGATGTTAAAGCAAATGCCGTCCGAAGAATCCAATTATGTATAAGTGATGGCGAAACAGTGGCGGCGCCAGGGGAAGCATAAAGAAAGTGAGTGAAATGCGGAGAAAGGTGAACAATTTACACTGACAAACTGTAGGAGCGGATGTTATATGGAATATGCAGCAACAAATGTTAATGAACAAATGCAACAATGGCTACGCTGTAGGGACACTATGAGAGATGGAATGTTGAAATACAGTATCATTTTAACGGAGAGGAATAGAAATGTCGGGTGAAAAGATATCAAAGGAAATCCCATCCGAAATGAAATGAAATGAAATCTTTAAGTTTTACGTCCCCGGTTATGCCGGTTAGGCTAAAGGAGACGGTGATTATGAGAGATGAGTGAAATGGTGGAATGAAGAAAGTGGGAGGAAACGGGAGAACCCCGAGAAAACCCACGAGCACGGTGTTTGTCCACCACAAAGTTCACTTGGCGGGGTCTGGGATCGAACCCGGGACCCCAAGCACCAGAGGTGAATGCTCTACCACTGAGCCACCGCGCCCCCCGAAATCCCATCCGAAGAATCCAATTATGCACACGTACTGCGGAACAGTGGCGGCGCATGGGAGCTGCAAAGAAACTGTTAAACACTCTTAGTGATGAAACGTGCAGGTCGTAAAAAACACGTATGGAAGATAAGACCCAGTGTACTGTAAAAACAAGAGGTATTGTACTTACCATGGTCAACATAATGCCATTCTATAGCAGCTGTTCAATATGTCCTCCTTGTTCTTCGAGACAGACAGTTACACGATGGCGTAAGGATTGTCTGACTGGTGCCAATATCGCTGGCGTTTGCCGAAATGTGGCAAATGCAGCACATGCACGCTGGCGAAGATCTTCAACATCATGCAGGGGCCGTGTATAGACGAGACTCTTCACGTAACCCCACAGGAAAAATCTAGGGGATTCAGGTCCGGTGAACGTGGGGGCCATGCTTGTCTTCCACCACGACCTATCCACCTGAGTGGAAATGTTTTGTTCAGATATGCACGAATGGTGTGACATGAGTGGGCAGGGGCGCCATCATGCATAAACCACATACACTGTCGTGTCCTCAGTGGCACATCTTCAAGCAGAATAGGTAGGTTCTGAGTCAGAAACTGGAGATACGATATTGCGTTCAATCGCTGTGGTAAGAAATGTGGTCCCACATCGTTGTCGCCAATAATACCAGCCCACACATGCAATTGGAAACGCTGTTGATGCTTCGTCTCTACAATTGCATGCGGGTTATTGAGTGTCCATCGATGGTCATTGTGAAAATTTGTGATGCCATCCCGTGTGAATAATGCCTCATCCGAGAACAATACCTGTGTTAGAAAGGCTGGTGATACACGGCAGCGGCGGTATAACCAACGACAGAAACGTCGTCGGGTTTCATAGACACCATCGTATAACGCATGCGTTCGTTGTACGTGGTATGGTCTGAGATTATTACTATGCAAGATGCTTAGCACGACTTGATGCGAAACGTCTTTCTGCCTTGCTATTAGTCGGGTACTAATACTCGGTTCCGGGTCACATGTCGGAGTACCCTCTCTTCCAGGGGAGTTGTTCGAACGCGTCGTCGTCTCGGAATGTCTGTGTTGGGAAGGAATGACCCAGTGTCCCGCAATCACTGATGAATACGAATAAACATCCCCGGTGCTGGAATTTGTCGATCTGGGTAGCGTTCCGCATATAACCTACGTGCTTTTTCTGCATTACCTTCCGCTAAGCCGTACATCAAATGCATATATGCCATTTCGCCGTTAGTGTATACTACCCTATTCATTGTGGTGCATTACACATAGCGCTTGTCAACATCAACACTGTTTAACACGACACAAAGTAAACCACATTCACATACACATGGATTACTGCCCTGCCTGTAGAGTGTAGCACTAAAACGCTTGTGCTGTTACTGTCATTGCCCCATTCAGTACGAATGAACTGTCCGCTGTCCTCTGCACCTTCGATGCGAACGCTCTCGTTACCCACGCTTTCACTACTCCTAAACTAACTCTACTACGCGACGCTCTGCACGCTCCCTTGTTCCACCTACTGTAGCTATGCGCCCTCTGTCGTCGGACATGTATCATACAGTGCACCTAGAGTTGTATTCCTTGTTTCCTGATTGCTTTCAAATAGTTGTGTTTTCACCAATTTCAACTTTTCTCCATGTTTCATTCACTTTCTTTGTGCTTCCCCTGGCGCCGCCACTGTTTTGCTATCACTTATACATAATTGGATTCTTCGGATGGCATTTCCTTTGATATCTTTTGACCCGACATTCCTATTTCTCACCATTACAAAGATACTGTATTCCTACAATCCGCCTCCCATAAAGTCCCTACAGACTAGCCGTTGTTGCCTTTGTTCATTAACATTTGTTGTTGCATATTCCAAGTAACATCCCCTCCTACAATTTTTCAGTGTAAATTGTTCACTTTTCTCCATGTTTCATTCACTTTCTTTGTGCCCCCCTCTAGCGCCGCCACTGTTTCGCCACCACTTATGCATAATTGGATTCTTCGGATGGGGTTTCCTTTGATATGTTTTGACCCGACATTCGTATTTCTCTCCGTTCTTGAGATATTGCAAATTGCCGCCTCGGAAGGTGACATTTCAGACGCCTCTAGCGTCCAAACGAAGCCGCATTCACCCAATGTTCATATGATATTTTTTGCTTGTTTTTACCTGTAGATTCATCTCACGAATTTTCCGACATTCATGCACGACCACCCTGTATATATATATATATATATATATATATATATATATATATATATATATATATAGAGAGAGAGAGAGAGAGAGAGAGAGAGAGAGAGAGAGAGAGATAGAGATAGATATAGATAGATAGATAGATAGATAGATATGTGTGGTCTCTGGCCTAACGACCGTACCGTTGAATATATCCAGACCAAATTTTAAATTTAAGGTTTTTATAAAATTCCTTAGATATGCGTTTCGAATTTTCTTCCTATCCCAAAAGTTAAAGGTAGTTTATTGAAGGTTGAAAATAAAAGATTGTCTCGAAAACGACTCTAACGACTTCATTCATACGTATTCCATACACAATATTTTATTAGCAATTCCATAGTGTGGTGTAAATCGTTTTCCTAAACAAAATCCGGAGGAAATAATTTACATTTAGAATAATTTAAGTTCTTCTAGGACAATCTTTTCAGAAATAACTCGGCGATTTCAATCATATATTATCAGTAAATATTACATTACTAATTTGACGATGTACTATAACTAATATATCTTGAAAAGATCCACAAGACGTAGTTTGTCTTGGAGGGGAGTCTTTCCCGGGCGATTTTCTCAAAATACACTCATGTAAGTTCGTTCATTTCACAAATAAATGCTCCATTAAGAAGTCTACAATATGATATAAAAACATTTTCCACTAAAAAGTTTACAGTAGTTTATTCTTGTGATGAGTTTCTTCCGGACGATTTCCTTTATGATGACCAGGGCCGGCTCTAGCAGTTTTGCCAACCTGGGCGGTACTTGCACATGCCGCCCCTTTAATCTGCAAACCTTATTTAGACAGAAGACGTTCAAACGTCACGAAAAAGTAAGATGTTCCATTTTAAAACATTTATGAAATGGAAACGTAAACAAAAAAATGAGCTACCTCTCTCGAATGCTTACGTAATATTTAAACGACTCCATACATGACACAATATTCAGTGTGCTCGATTTTGCTGTATATCTGTGATATACAGCAGTTCATAAAGAAAATAAATTAAAAAATATGCTTTAGTCACGACTAAGAATTTTAAGTTTATTTTATATCAAAAGGTGTTTCCAATAGAGTATGGAGCATGAAGATAATATATATAGTGAATCAGATATTACGGCAAAACTAAGTGATTAGCCTAAGCCTTATAATCTACTAAAACACAGTTTAATATCCCTTAATTGAAATAAACTTTTTTTGCTTTGAGGTGAGCAAATTCCTTTACCAGATTCGCGTAGTCCAATATTTCACCCAATTCATGTTCTATTGATATCATCTCTAGACCACTCAAGCGTGTTCCGGACACTGAAGAACGTAGATACGTAATCTTTAATAAGCTTAAGTTTCGGGAAACTTCTTTCTCCAGTTGCTACTGTTACTGGTAAGGTAAGTGCAACACTAACATTGGGAGGAAAGTCATGTTCCCTAATTAATTTTAAAGTCGTTTTGGTGATCTTTTAGGCTTAATTATAGCGGATAATACTGCCAGTTCGTTTTTCAAATCAGTAGGGTTAATATGTTTCGATTCTTCGTGTGCTAAAATGCTGGTAAGTTTAATGTATTTTTCAGACAAAAGTTCAGGTGGCATATCTTTGATTACTTATATCGTAAAGAAAATCGAAATACTCGGGGTATTGTTTAAGTTGCTCAAACCTTTCTCTTAAAGTTAACGCAATCACGCCTAGAACTTTGTAATAAAAATCGATCTTGTATCTTGTTTGTGGATCTTCAATAGCTTCGTGCTCTGCCTCGTACTGTAACTGTCTCTTCTTCTTTCGACTTCGAGCATGCACTGTATTACCTATCAGTGGATCATCCATATCTAATGCTGATGCCAACTCTATAACATCAACTACAGTAAATAAGATTGAAACTTTGCACCATTTCTGATCCTCTCAAAGTACTCAGATATGTCAAGAAACCCGACTACCACCAACACTTGAGAATCAATGCTTTGGAGACTTGCTTACTATGTTTATATGGAGTAATAAGTCGTTTAAATACCAGATAACGAGTGAGTAAAGAAAAGTCACGCAGCTGGTTTGCTATACACAGAGCATTCTGGGCAACCATTCCATCTATTCTACTGTGTTACTTATTTGAAGTAAGTCATCATAAACCTCCCCTATTTGACATTTAAGAGGAGTCAGAGCATCAACTCGGCTCTCCCACCTTAGGGTGCTTAATGGTTTTAAAGTGAAAAAATGAAATGAATTTTTTTTGAGTTTTACGTCCCACGGTTATGCCGGTTAGGCTAAAGGAGACGGTGATAATGAGTAATGAATGAAATGGTGGAATGAAGAAAGTGGGAGGAAACGGGAGAACCCCGAGAAAACCCACGCACACGGTGTTTGTCCACCACAAAGTTCACTTGGCGGGAGCAGGGTTTGAACCCGAGACCCCTAGCACCAGAGGTGAACGCTCTACCACTGAGTCACCGCGGCCCCTGGTTTTAAAGTGAGACTCCTAATATGTTCCTTTAGTTTGGCCCAACGTTGAACTGACGCAGAAAAAAAGTCATAAACTTTTTAAACTATACGATAAAACAAACAAAAAAAACGGCGTACTGAAATTCTGTGGCTGCATCATTAACGACAAGGTTTAGTGAATAACTACTGCAAGGAACATAGAAGGCTCGGGAATTTATTTCTAAAATTCTTTATTTTGCCGCCCATTAGACTTGCCGCCCTGGACGGTGGCATGGCTCGACCCCCCTCCCTTGCTCCGGCCCTGATGATGACTCAGGCAATTTTGTTCACATTTCGCAAATAAACATTTCTCTAACACCCTACAATATGGGATGAATAATTTCTGATTAAAAAATCGACAATGGGTAGTATGCTCTTAGAGGTGTTTTCTTCGATTGTTTTCCGAATTCGAAAATTATAATTTTGTTTATATTTCGCAAATACATTTTTCTTAATATAATAGTAAACGTTTTCAGCATAATATGATTCAATTTAAGAAGTGAAAGCGGGGAAGTTAAGTGGCATGCGCCGAACATTTTAGTTTTTAATAGAATTCCTTTTCTTGGAAGTGATTAAACTTTTAAAAAAAAAAAAAAAAAACTTCAGTACGCGGCATCATTAATTGGATTAAAGAGGGTGATTTCCATCAGATGTAAATTCAGACTTCCAATTGCACCAACCCCATCGTTATGGATTATCTTATCGATACTCAAAACCACTGATCGTTTTACAATTTCAGAATATATTACACGAAGCACATTCATGTCATTCTGGCTAATATTACTGAGGTCATATTATTTTATTCTTAACAGCATTCGTATGAAATGCATCTTCACAGATTTTAAAGGATGGTTTGTTCTGTTAAGCGTAATGACATTTGTTGCAGGTTAATATGCTATTTCGAAAAATCCATCTGAATATGAACTGAGACTTTGAAAATTTCGCATATCAACGCTTCACTATTGAACTAATATCACCCTCTTTGTAGTGACTGTATTCTTATCTTTTATCGTGTGATTGAATTAGATCGCCATCAATGAGGTTTATTAATGTTTCTAATCTATTACCGATTTTATTTTATTTTTATTCTGCTTTTAATTACTTTCCTTATTGTTCTATATGTTTTCAGTTGTATTTTTTACACTTTTTATTACATCTACTCATTTTTTATTGTATGTATTATTTAATTCCGTTAATTTTTGAACTGATAATCGATATACTCTTTTATTTTATAAACCGTTTTCATTTAAACTTTATTATTTTTTGAGTCTTTTTATTAGAAGCACGTGATAACCACTTACTCTTTAGTCACAGGAACAAATAGCTTTGGACCTAACATCTTCATTAAGTACTTCAGTGAACCAATTGGTAACCTAATGATAGAGTTTATCCACCCAAAACTCCAAAAATGGCAAAGAAGATCTTGTTCACTCGATTTCTCAACATTTTCTCATTTTTCCATCTGCTCATTCTTCTGTTTTTTTCTTTCTTCTTATCTGAACATAGTATCTGCTACCTTTACTCAAAAAACCTTGATCATGCAGCATTCAAGATTTGTATTACATTATTTTGCACGTTCACATCTTACGAGATATTCCTTATTGAGAAAACATACATTCTTAAAAACAAAATTGATTCTTCATGATTTTACATGTAAATTCTAGAAGTCCACAAAACACCTTCCAGAAGGAAATTTGCTTTGGGCAATGTAAATCCTTGCAAGCAGTTATAAATATTTCAGCAGCCTAGAAAGAGGGCAAAATGGTACAAGGGGCAAGATGGTATTTTTCCTCAAGTGACTATATAAGCAATAAGCAATCGTTGAAGTTTATGAAGAAGAAGATATCAGGGCGGAGGTACTGCAAGAATGCCTGCGAATTTGGTTTTAAAACAGGTATGTTTAACTAATGTAAAAGAAAAATAGTAATGTGACTGTAAATTCCAGTTGATGAGTACTAAGTATTTCATAAATGTAGTGTATGTGTGTACGAAAATTGGAAGCATTACGACGAGAACAGGTGAGTGTTGTGAACAAAGACATATAGGCTTCATGGCGCCATAGCTGTAAGCAATGTTGGAAAATAACGAAAAATATTTGCAAGTGTACTTCGGGGCAACTTAATACAGAAAGACGTGGGACAAAATGGTACCTGTATCATCCTGGCCCATTAATATTTATTTGAAGGGTACAGGGAAGAAGTACGTCACAATTGTAACTTATTCAGAAGAGTGTTTTTAAAGTTCCGAAACCTTGTTTTCTCCTTGAGGGCATGTCATCCTGTGGGAGATTTTTTTAATAGCTAGTAAAAATAACATAGAAAGAACTTACGTCAAAGGATAAAAAGGGGAAACGTATTCTGGGAAAAACTATCAAGAAGTCATCAGCACCAAAACGTGAATATATTATTAATATTGTCTCAACTTGTCCCAGTATTAATATCATCTTGCCCCGGTATGTGGGCTAAGAAGATATTTTTAACTTAGTCATTAAAAAGAAATATTCCTCGGCAACTACTGAAGGAACATCAATATCATTTTGTTCGTTTTTACTAGAAATACCAATCTTTCTGCCGTTATAAGAAGTTGAGACTTGCGATGAAAAACAACAACTGTATCATCTTACCCCATCTTCCCCTACATATATGCATACTGTATATTTTGTATTTGGCGAAAATAAAGTTTTAATAGTGAGTTTAAAAATCACTGGGAACATAATCTCTTACTTTTATTCGAGTCATGGGTTTACGTATTTTAATGTATGAAACTAGTTATTCATTCTGTAAAACTTCTTCGCAGCTCCGACTATATGAACAATCTCAGTAGAGATAGCCAAAAGGACAAAATTTCCCAAACTGTTCACATAGTATGCGGAATCACTAATATAACAAATACATGATTATCTCCAAGGCTTGAAATAAAAGAACTTATTAATACTACTCTGAAATATCTATCTTCAGATCTATGGATGAGTTATGGGGAGAGTTATGGATGTTTGTCTGAAACGATGAAACAAATTGGCAGTAAGTGATACTAATTCCAAGTTAAAGTGTTGCCACGAAAATTAAAGTTTCAGGTTCAAACCCAGGTGCTCAAAGAAATTTCCTTAAATATATTTTCTTCTTCTTCTTCTTCTTCTTTTTCTTTTTCTTCTTTTTTTTAAAGAAAATAGTAGCCTACAATAAATCTTAATACACTTAAAGGAACTGACCTTACTTTAACACTTGCAAAGATACATTTCATATGAAGGCTGTTAGAAACAAAACAATATGTCGTCAGCAAAAGCAGTCAGGGTAACGCAAATGAGCTTCCTATAGACCATTCACAAACTGTGAAAGATAAATGATTTTTAAAGTTATTTCAGTAATCCATAGCTAATGGCTGATATGACTGAAAGTCCGATTTTACGTGTGCTGGGAAACAGCTGTCTGTAATGTAGACATTGAGTGGACTGAGCTCACAGTACTATATATATATATCCTACAAACTTCGTCCATGTTCAGAAAACACTCTGAGATTCTCCGTTAGACAGGAGGCATGACATTGTTAATTAGGGTAATGTAAATGTGCAGCATGGAGAACATTCAATTGCGAATAATATTTTCTTTAGGAGTTCAAACTGGAACATTATTTTGCACATTTATCCCGGGAAAATTCAAGAGTTTATTTGGACCAGAAGCGGTGAATAAATGCATCATACTTGTAAACTTTTGAGCCTGTGACACAAAATTAAAAATTAGGTCCACGGCTATTGAGGAACACCTTTTGTGATGAGCTCCTATGGAACAATGAGAACGGACCTTCAAAAATGTATTCGTACAACTGTAGACAGACAGTCATTTGATAGATCTGTAAAACAAGTAAAGCAAGAAAAGTTATACTCATATTTGCCATATGACACTGCACAAAGTCATCGTCCTTTAGAGGCGTGCAATTATCTAAGTGTATAACATAACCGGAAATGTTTCATATGTCGTATTGTCATTTTCTGCTGCGATAATCGTAAAAGAACAAGAGAGCTTTTGGATCATGATCAACTTCCAGGATGGATTGGAAAAAACATTTTCCAACCGCAGAAGGTCTTCGTGCTACTCTCACAATCTAACTAACTAACTAACTCTATGGCCTATGGAACCCGGAGGTTCAACACCGAGTTCACAAAAGCTCTCCACTGACTTCTATCCTTAGTTAACTGCATCCAGTTTTTACTTCGTATTCCTATCTCTGCGAGATCCATCTTAATATTGTCCTCCCATCTGCGCCTAGGTCTTCCTAATGCTCGTTTTCCGATTGGTCTCCCATTCAAGACTTTGAAATCGTTTCTACTTTCTACCATTCTAGCTACATGACCTGCCCATCTAAGCCTCCTAGACTTGACGACCCTAACAATGTTGGGTAAACCATATAAATTATGTAGTTCCTAGTTATGAAGTTTCCGCCATTCCCCATTCCCGTTTCTCTTGGGTCCCAGGATTTTGTACTCAAATACTTTCAGTCTATTTTCTTCCCTCAATGTAAGCGATCATGTTTCGCATTCATATAGAAGAACAGCCATGATTATCGATTTATATATTTTAAGCTTCAAATTCCTCGACAGAATTCGCGACGGCAAGAGATTTTGAACCGAATAGTAACACGAATTCCCTGCTTTTAGTCGACATTTAATTTCCTCGTGGAGATGATTTTCCTCTGTTAATATTGATCCTAGATGTTTGAAACTATCCACTTTATCAAAAGTATTATTTAAAATTTTAACGCATCTATAATTTGCTGTATTACGGCTCCGACGCACTTCCATGTATTTAGTTTTCTCTGCATTTACTTCTAAACCCATGTCCCTGCAAGCGTTTAATAAGATCTCTGCATTTCTTTCTATTGTTCTCCTATAATCCCCCATTAAATTTACATCATCAGCATATGCCATAACCTGGTGAATACCGTTCAACTCTAGGCCCTTGTTGCTATCTTTGATTTTCCTTATAGCGTATTCCAGCACAAAGTTAAATAATAATTGCGACAACGCATCTTCTTGTTTCAGGCCATTTTCGACGTGAAAGCTCATGGACAAAAATGTTTCTACCCGGACTTTACTTTCGGATTCATTTATACATACCATAATTAATCTAATTAACTTTCTCGGTATTCCAAGTTCTGTAAGAACGTTGTATAATGTTTCTCTCCTAACCGAGTCGTACGCGTTTCTAAAATCAATAAATAGTTAATGTACCGGGGTATTGTATTCCCACTTTTTTTCCAGTATTTGGGAATGGTAAATATTTGGTCGATAGTTGATCGATTTCGTCTAAATCCGCACTGATAATCTCCAATAACTTCATCTGCGTATGGGGTCAATCTTGCTAATAGAATATTTGAAAGGATTTTATAGGATGTTGACAAAAGAGAAATGCCTCGATAATTATTACAGTCAGTTATGTCGCCTTTCTTGTGAATTGGAACAATGATTGATTCTTTCCACTCTTCTCGCAATTCTTCCTTGTTCCAGATAAGGAGGATGAGTTTGTGTATCTTGTTCCACAATTTTTCACCTCCAGCTAAAATTAACTCAGCCGGAATTTCATGTACACCCGGAGATTTGTGTTTCTTTAATTTCTTTATAGCGGTTTCTATTTCTATTCGGTTGGGTTCTGGAATATATGGTTCTGGGTGTGTATCTCATTCTCTCCACGAACACTAGTTTTTGGTTGCTTGTTAAGCAAATCGTCAAAAGAAATCTTTCCATCTATTTAACATGCTATCCGTATCAGTGTGAACAGTACCGTCAGCTTTCTTTAATATATAAGCACGAGGTTGATAGCCTTTCTTAAATTCGCTGATCCCCTTATACATGTCCCGGATGTTTTTATTTTTACTATTCTCTTCAAGTTTCTTAATTTTAGCTTTCAGAAAATCGCGTTTCTTTGTTCCAAAAGTTTTGAAAGTTTCCCGCCTGGTATCTGCGAAATTTTGTGTAGTTATTTCATTCGGATTTTGTAGCCAGCGTAATTTTGCCTGTTTTCTCTTCTCTGCTAATTTAATGCATTCCTGGTCGAACCAAGGTTTGTTCCTACGTATTTCCACATGCCCCAATTTCTCTTTTGCTGAACTTTTAATGCTATCTCTAATTTTTATCCAGTTATCCTCAACACTAGTGCACTCCGAATCTTCTAAAGCCGAGAATCTATTCGTAACTTCAACCTGGTATTCCTCTCTTACCTGGCTCTCTTCTAATTTCTTTAAATTGAAGCTCTCTGTTTTAGGACAATGAATATTACCTTTATTCAACGATAATCTCTTTCGTATTATCGCTATTACCAGGTAGTGATCAGTGTCACAATCAGCCCCTCTAAACGATCGGACATCAATTATGCTAGATTGCCTTCTTCTATCTACTAAAACGTGATCAATCTGATTATGTGTTTTTCCGTTTGGTGATGTCCAAGTGTACTTATGAACGTCGCGATGTGAGAATTTTGTACTCTTCACGATTAGATTTTTGGATGTTGCTACGTTCACGAGTCTAACACCGTTGTCATTACTTTCCTTATGCAGATTTTCGTTCCCTATAATCGGTTTGAAAATATCCTCTCGTTCTACCTTCGCATTGAAATCCCCTAATAGAGTTTTAATATGGTATCGCGGGAGTTGGTCAAATATCAGTTCCACTTCTTGGTAAAAACTGTCATTTATATCGTCATCCTTATCTTCAGTTGGGGCATGTACATTTAAAACAATAATATCACACCACCGTCCCTTAAGAGTAATAAAAGAAAGTCTGTCAGTAACAAATTCAACCCGTTTAATTGCTGGTAATATTCGTTTGTGGACGAAAAACCCTGTTCCTATTTGGTGATTTTTATTTCCTTCCTCGTAAAAGATCGTAAAATTTCCGGAATTCACAGCTCTATTTTGTTCCCACCTAACTTCCTGAACTCCTACTAGGTCCATCCTGTATTTCTCTAACTCCCTCGTTACGGATTTTAACGCCCGTGTCCCATAAAGACTTCTAATATTCCATGTTCCAAATCTCATGACCATTTTCTTTTGCTGAGGTCGTGCCAAGGTATCAGTCCTTGTCCGAGGCTTTTGTGAATATTTCTGAACAAGTGCTTTATTTTACAGGATAAGGTTGTTAGCCTTACCCAAGCCCCCAAGCTGGAGGATCACTCCTAGTTGGCTGTCCGCGACTGCTTATTCAGTATATTCGCAGCTAACCTTTATATCTAGAGGCCTTCTCCTCGATCCGCAACCTGAGGACGCGCCATGCCGTGGTGACAGCAACCCATGTTACACGGACTCTCACAATCTAGGGTAGAATAATATCTTCCTCATTCGAAGTAAAACCATAACGTTACAGTGCTGAAGTCCGTGAAACACATCAAACCTGTTCGCAAGGAACAACAGACATAGTGTCAACAGACATAGTGTAATAAGGTTCACTTCAATGTACCCTTATACCCTTATATATGCATTTTAATGCAGGACCTCAAAGAACTTTTCAGTTCGTCTTCTTTGAAAGTGACATATATCAACTGAAGATTTAAGTCTCAGCAGTGATATACATATACCTAATAGTTACGAATATTTTACTTTAATTCTTGCAACATTTGATTATATTAATCTGATTTTTACAAATGTTCTTGTCTCTTTTCCAAAACTAAAAACAAAAAGCAATTAAAAAGCAATCAACATTTCGTTACTTAGTAGCTGGAATTCCCTTATATCCACCATTTTGATAAGTTTAAAAGTACATCTTGTAGTATAAATACAATATACATATACAAATATGAGAACATACATACATAAGCAATATACAGAAAGCAATAAATTACTGGTATATCAGAAGTACGTATATGTTGAATTACACAATTATACACAAACATGAATATTACAAGGAATTTATAAACTTTAAATGACATTAACAAGAAAGAATAACAAGTCACCTGGTAGTCATCTCAGGAAGAAAGCTTCTGTGACGGAACGAGCCACTAGACATGGAATATTCACATTTTCTTTCTCCTGGTACCGATCACAATAGTTATTACCGTTTAGTATAAACGTAACAAAAATTACATGCTGTACAGTGTATTTTCTCCAATTATTCTAATTTCTGAGCTATATTGTAGAAATATGACATTAGTTTTAGATTACAATTCAGGAGATAAATTCCTGAGGAGCTGGGCTCGTAAGAAACAGATGTATTTTGGGGTAACGACAAAATGGAGCCGAAGATTTCTAATTGTTTGATATGTTTGAAAACAAAGTATAATTCGTCCAATGAATACTCGATATTCTAAATATTATTAGCATTTAAAAGAAAAAGTGTCCAAAGAAGAGACATATATGAATTGATAGACATCATCAAGCCGAACAAAATGATGTGAATTCTCGTGCGTAGTTTTCGAGAAAAAGTAGGAAATATTAGTTTCGACAAACCCTAAATTGATGCTGTACGATACCCATGTCATCAGTTTTGAGGATGAAACTTGTACTGAAATTCACAATTGTCAAATTTTCACTACGAAACTACGCAGTATGGTTAATGAAATATAGACCAAATTATGACTAACTATTTTTTTTAACTACTACGTTGTCCAAAGATGAGACATATGTTAATACTATATTAAGTAGAACTAAGAAAGTGAGATACTTGATGGTAAATTCCCATTTGTAGGTTTTAACAAAATTGAGAAAAACTAATATTTAGCGGTAGTGCGTCGCTTCGAGCCTCAAGACAAGGGTTTTTCTCTTACTTTTTTAATATTTGCGTACGAAATCTTGATTGCAGATGATAATAAATGTTTTATCAGATAACTTAGATACTAGGTTTAAACCACCAGATTTAACATTTATATCTTTCCCAGCTCCTTTAATGGAAAATGTGAATTTTCCTTCTCTACTACAAAAACTCCTCGTACAAGCGGTTGCAAAAGCACACTCAATTTTGATCTAATTTATCCTGAGGTTTCTATCATGCCATATGGTTATATATTTTGATAGAGTGGTCTATTCTCTTTCATAACACATGGTTATATTATTTTAAAAATCTTTAGTTATTGTAAAAAAAAATCAAACTAAAAATTTAAACACAAATTTTAGAACAATTTTCATCATAACATATACTTTGCAACTCAAAGAATGTGTTAGTGTATTGGTAAACTGGTGAATGCATTTAAAGGATCTTAGCCTCTTACGGTAAACCTCCCCAAAATTTGACATGTTTAATGACATATATCTATATCAAGCTCTATCTATATCAAAATCTATCATGATTTAAATACACACTATTTCAAATTTTGACAGTCGATCACACATAATGATGAACAGAAAAAATATTCTAGTGTCACATTTACATATTTCAGTTTTCTTTGAACAGATGTTGCACTGTTGTTTATAACAGTAATTGTTTTTACGTCATGTTTATTGACTTCTAAAGCAAAACTCAGGACACTGTATGAGTTGAAATAAAGTTCAAAGGTCCGTTAAGTTCTTGTGATCTGATACATTTAACAGTATGATCCACTTAACGAAATTTTAGAATTGAAACCTGATAGGTAATTATTAAAATCGACTGATATTCACAGGGAATTTCACATTTTATCTAAGATTATTGAGGGAATCAAAGTTGGTAGACATGATTTTGGAGATACTTGATTGAAGCCATCTTATGACTTAATCCATGAAATCTATAACAATATCATTACGACCTAGGTTCTCGATATACATCTGTTCTAGGTACTACTTCCCAGAATTTACGATCAAAATTTTGTAGTATTCTCTTGACGATACTATGGATTTAAACCTAGTAGTAAACCTAGTACCATTATATGTGCTTCTGCTCTGATACCCCTGTCAATGTCAGCCAGTTTATTCAAACTTTAAGATTGAAACTCGATAGTTAATTATTAAAATTAACTGATATACAACATCAATTTCACACGATGAACTTAAAGATTTGTAATACAGACTCATATCGTAAGGTCATTGATGTAGTCGAATAGTTGAAAATCGATTATTTTGTTAATTCAATGTTTAAAAGTCGGATAAAGTTTAACTGTTAACAATGAAACGCTTTTTTACCACAATATTTCCACAAGTTGAGATTTTTAACTGAAAGCTTTCGTAGTTACAGAAAACAATTTGTTAGACAATTTTTATTTAAAAATTTCTGAAATTTCTATCTACAATATTTTGGATGTTCTTTTAAATTTTTGTACTTTTATATATATATATATATAAAATTTCATTTCATAAAATTTCCTTCAAAACTTCTACTAAATTTTTAGTTTGAAAAATTTTGTTTGATTTTTCAACTTTTGTACTTTGTACTTTTTGTACAAAAAAAAACTATTAATCAAAGTTATTGGTTCAGTTCCAATGAGTATGATCGAGAAGTGACCTCAGACTACGATTCGCGTCTATAAATCCTAAGGTTCAAAATGTGGAATTGATATTGAATATCAATTGATTGTAATGATTACCAAGCAGGTTTCAGGTCTAAAATGTAAACGAATAGTTGCAATTAGCATAGGTATTACAGTCACATCATCTTGTTATAGGTGTTGGAGTACATTATCATCTATCCTATTACTTCTGAATATTAGTAATATACGTAATGTAATAATTACCAAACTGTAGTCCTCGTGTAAGAAGTGAAGTGCTATTACTTCACCACTAATTATTCTTACCGTGCGATTTGATTTAGTCAAATATTTTCCCATTTAGAGATTATATCGCACAATTTTCACAGGATTTCATGAACACAGGCAAGAAAATTGAGTCTCTTTCTCAATGATTTCCGTATCATCACACTTCAGTTTCTTAATAATGTCTCATATTATTTATAAGTAGTTTGTCCAGGAGTCTAGAAATTTGGAGAATCTTGTGGACAACACTACTTCACTTAAATCTTCGGTCTCAAACACTATTTTAGTGTTACATTATTCATAGTACAAAACTATAAAATGATTGTACGAACACAATGAAGAGCATTTATCAATATTTAAGAATACGAAAGTCAATACACAATATATTTATACAATGCACACGATTAAGATTTTGTCATATCACGCATTTATTTCCTGGTGCTAGTATGACTCGAAAAGATTCTGATAGACTTTAATTACACTAAGAAGAAAACCAGGGTGTAAATTTTGTAAACAAATGTACGAAACGAGACGAGAAAAAAATATCTGAGAACCAATATTGGACGAGAATCGATAACAAGTTACGAGACTAGACGTCAAAGTTCATTTCTCGACTCATCTTGTCTGATAGGATTACTACTTATAATTGACGTTCGAATGTAGAAGTGAGAAGTTACAAAAGTAATTTCGAAAGTTTATTAGTGGTCCGAAAAGATTAAGATTAAACTTGCAATTCGTATAGGATTGAAGCATGGAAAAGGTTAAATTAAAAAACAGTGGAATAATTTACTCTACTTATTAATGCGATATTGGAAACAGGAAAACATACCAAAAGAGTGGAGAAGCAACTAGGTTGTTCTACTTTTAAAAGCAGACAAGATGTACAAGAATGTTTCAGGTACAAGGAAATAAAACTTATGAGTCATCAATGAAGTTCTGGGAGAGAGTGATATAAACAAAGTTGAGGGAAGAGAGAGGAAATAACAGAACACGTTTGTTTTCATACCAGGATGCAATACTTACATTTATAATGAAATGGAGAAGTACAGAGTATATCAGAAGTATATCTATATGATATTCATCGACCTAGAGAAAGCGTTTGATAGAATGTCACGGAATCTTATTTGGCGATACTGATGAAAAGCGGTGTTCTGAACACACACAATTCACGAAATGTTTGACGAATATAAGACAGGAGTAAGAAGTGCATGTAGAAAACAGGAGAGCTCATAGTTAAATTAAAACTTAATCAGGATTCTTGTTTTAAAATATACTTCTTGTAGCTTTTTGTCCACAACTTGTTGCAAATGAATAAGCATACAAAGAATAACCAGGTAGAACAAGGGCCAAGAGGGTGATAACTCTTCCCCTTGGGAAACTTTTGCCACTATATTAGAAATGTTCCTTAGGGTCCTTAGAATCAAAACATGTTTGTTGGTTAGCATCTAAGTACAACACCTGGGTTTTGCGGCCCTTAAAACTTTAGCACCCATGTATATTTACAGACATCGACGGGATCTCTTTAAATGACTGTAGACCAGACCATTGGTGCAACACTGCAACAAGTTATACCTCGATCGATTTGAAAGAGTGTAGGCTATTAGCTTAAGTAATAAATGGGACATTTCTGTGTACAGGGGAAAAACTAAATGAGAAATATTTAAGAAAATTTCCCTTAAAAACGTCCGTTCTCGCGATGTTTTTAATTATTACGTGGCAACACTGCAAACTAGGTGAATAATAAAATGTATTTATGTGTCCTATTTTATGTTCAACTTAAACTGAAAATTTCGTCTTGATCCATCCAATAGCAGCAGAGGAAATATGTATTTTCATTGTTTTCACAAAATTCATAATAATAGGTTTTCATGGAAATACGAGTATGACTTTGTGTCAATGTCCCGACCGTCAGTGCAACACTGGAACAAGTTATACCTAGATCGATTTGTAAGAGTATAGGCTTTCAGTTTATTTAATGAACTAGACATTTCTCCGTACAAAGTAAAAATAATTGAGGAATATTTAAAAAAATCCTAAAAAAGTCCCTTCTCTCGATTCTTTTAGTTATTACGTCGCAAACTAGGTGAATAGAAATTTATCTATGTGTTCTGTTTTATGATCAACTTAAACTGAAAATTTCGTCTTGATCCTTCAGGTAGCAGCAGAGGAAGTATGTTTATAGTACTGTAGTGTATGTAGGAAGTTTTTATAGTTTTCACAAGGTTCATAATAATTGATTTTCATGGAATTACGAGTATGACTTTGCGTCAATGTACAGTTATTACGTGGCAACTGCAAAGTACGTGAATAATAAAATGTATTTGCGTGTTCTATTTTATGTTAATCTTAGACTGAAAGTTTCATCTTGATCCATCAAATAGCAACAAAGGAAATAAGTATTTTATAGTCTTCACAAGGTTCATAATAATTCATTTCCATCGAAGTACTAGTATAGAAAACAAGTGATACAAATTATACTAGTTGATTTTCTCATTCGTTATATTATTATAGATTCCCAGTACCGAAAACTCCCTCAGGAAGGTTTTATGGATTGTTGGTCCACGGTATAATAGAAAGTATTATGTAACCAAGAAAGTTCGTTCGGTTTCAGTACAAAAAAGAAAAGTTCCAAAAAATGCGTTTACCTTATGTTTATTCCGGAAAATATCCACCATCCGCTTCTACAACCTTTTCCCATCGTTTTACAAGCCAGTAGATGCCATTTTTGAAGAAATCTTTGTTTTGGTACTCAAAACTGCGCCTCCGCGTTTTCAAACTCTTTACGAGTTTTGAATTGTCAATTGCGCTTATTGTTGTCCATAGTCAAAAAAGGATAGTAGTCTGATGGAGCAATGTCTGGTGAATACGCTGGATGTGGCAGAAGTTCCCAGTCGAGAGAAGAAATCACCTCCAGGGTCATCTTTGCTGTATCGGGTCTAGCGTTGTCTTGGCAGAAAAGAACACCCTTCCTATTCACTAATGCAGGTTGTTTTCTTGCAAGCTGTTTGGTTTCTCTTTGCAATTGTGCTGAGTACATCTCTTTGGTTATGATTTTTCCACTTTCCAAGAACTCATAATGCACAATGGTCAGTGATCCACCAGCAGTGGTCCACCATACACACAGCATCACCTTCCTCTGATAAAGAGCTGGTTTTGCACAGCAAGGCATGGAGTCATTTGACGATAGCCAATGTTACGAGTGTTTTATTATTATTATTATCGTACGTTACCCACTTTTCATAACACGTCAAAATGCGATTCAAAATTGGACAGTTGTTGTTGCTAATCAGTAAGAAAGAGCAAATATTCAGTCGTTGCAGGTGGTTCGCAGCAGTCAGTACGTGAGGGACCCACTTACTTAGTTTCCACGATTTTCCAAGCTCATACAAGTGCACACGAATGGTTTCATCGCTTACCCCAAATCGTGGAGTGAGTGCTTGACATGTTTGACTTGAATCCTCTTCAATTGCTGCCTTGCATTGATCCAAATTAAAAGATTTTGGCCGGCCAAATCGAGGTTTGTCTTCAAGTGTCTCATCGCCGGTGGAAAAGGTCTGAAACCACTTTTGAGCTGTCTGTTCACTAATTGTATCTTACCCAAACGCTGCATATATTTTTCTTGCTACTTTCTCACCTTTTGTACCCAACTTGAACTCATACAGTAAACATGCCCTGATTACTGTGTTCGACACAGACATGGTTCGCTGCGAATACTTGATCTTGAACTGTCAGGTGCGACCTGTTATCTACGTTAGCCGACGTGCCAACGACTCAGCTTTCAGAAACTGTCACATACAGGTACCCCTGGAAGCAGAAATGATTACTACCTCACGAAAAATAGCGGCAGGTGTAAAAACCGCACGAACTTTCTTGGTATTTCAAAGCAATAATTTTAATGCTGTGCGGTTGCATTATGTACTTTTGAAAATACATGTTGTTCTGGTATACTATAATGAATACAAATTCCAAACATGTCTGCTAGTATGTGAAGTTATGAAAAAACTCTCGAAGTTATTTTCTACGGCATGTATTCTTATTACATGCACAGATAATCGCACTTAATGGTACGAAAGATGTAGTTTCTAATTGACGTAGTATTATAAAATTAGTTATATTCTTTGTGATCTCGTCTGTTGATCATAGTAGCATATTCGCCCTGAAATCCTCGTGTTCTGAGTTATTCTGGAGAATAATGGTAAATAACAAGAAACTAGTCAGACAGACGATAATTGCAACAAGAAAAGGAATTGCTGTTTTGTAAAAACGAAAATTGTGTGTAATACACTACGCATAAAACGAAACTGATATGAGGACGACAAATTTCATGGAAAAACTTCCATAAAAACTTTCAGGCTGAAGATCTGCGACAAGAGAGTGACGCTGCAAAACTGTACTGCTTAACATCATTTTGAATCTCAATTGTCGTCTATCTGACTAGTTTCTTGTTGTTTGACATTCTTTTCCAGAATGACTAAGAACACGTGAATTTCAGGGTGAATGTGCTACTATTATCAACTTAGAGACAGACAAGGTCACAAAGAATATAACAAAGTGTTTAATACTACGACAATTTAAAAACTACATCTTACATACTATTAAGTGCGATTATCTGTGTGCACGTGTAGTAAGAATACATGCCTTACGAAATAACTTCGAGAGTTTTTTCATAACTTCACATTTCAGCAGACAGGTTTGGAAGCTATATTGATTGTAGCATACCGTACAGATGTAAAATTATTGCTTTGAAACATTTTCTATTATACCATGGACCAACAAACCATAATACCTTAATGGGGGAGTTCTCGGTACTGGGAATTATCATAATATAACAAATGAGAAAATCAACTAGAATAATTTGTATTACTGGTTTTCTATACAAAAATAAAACGAAACACTGACCCAAAGTAATACTTGTACTTATATGAAAATCAATTATTATGAACTTTGTGAAAACTATGTTTTTAAAACACACATTTAATCTGCTGCTATTGGATGGACCAAGATGAAATTTTCAGTTTTACGTTGAACTTAAAATAGGACACATAAATACATTTTATTATTTACCTAGTTTGCAGTGTTGTCACGTAATAATTTAAAAAATCGCGAGAACGGAATTTTCTTAAATATCCCTCAATTAGTTTTCCTCTGTACACAGAAATGTCCCATTCATTACTTAAATTGATAGCCTACACTCTTTCAAATCGAGCGAGGTATAACTTGTTGCTGTGTTGTACTAATGGTCTGGTCTACGGTCATTTAAAGAGATCCCATCGATGTCTGTAAATATACACGGGTGTTAAAGGGTTAACTGCCACAGAACCCAGGTATTGCACTTATATGTCTACCAACAAGTATTTTTTGATTCTAAGGACCCTAAGGAACATTTCTAATATAGTGGCAAAAGTTCCCCAGAGAAGAGTTATCAGCCCCTTGATCCTTGATCTAAGGGGTTAACCCCTCGGAATACGTAATTTGAACTGTGATGGTGCTGGTGAGTTAGACCAACGTAGTGGCTTGTAATTAGTAAAACTGAAACAGGGTATTAACATTGCCCTTTCAGTTAAATGTAATTGACAAATACAAAAATAATACCGAACGAACAGGGATAACGACGAAGAGATTCAAATACATGCAATCAACATTACAGGAAAATGCAATAATAAAAGAAAGTGTTAATAGCAGATTTAGAAGCAGTCTTACAAAATGCAGAGAAGTAGGAAGCGTATTGTGTGACCGTTGGTTACCAATACGACTTAACCGGAGACAACTCACGTTCTTTTTATAAAATGAGAACTCGGAAGCGATCTTCTTGACCGTTTGCGATAAAAAGTGTTATAACACAAAGAATCTGCATATTTTTCTTTGAAAGGGCACTTGTGAAATATTTTTGATTAAAAATGTCGATATAAAGTTATTTTGTACTTTTTACAGAATGATAACATTTTAACATACTACATTTTTACAGGTTGTTTAAAATATATGCATATAATATAAAAATATAAACATACGTTTATATTTGTTCGAAACTTTATACTCTGTGCCATCATTGGCCCACTAGTTCCTTAGGATGCCATGGTTACATTTGAAAGCCCCGGCCAAATAATGAAGACCAATGAGAACTTTTAGTTCGAGTAAATCTAAACTTTTAGGATCTCTTTTAAAAAAATATTTTCTGTTCTCACCAATCCAAATATATTGGTATATTTCATGATGCTCACAAGAACATTATCTGGGAAAAATAAATTGAAGGATTTCAATGGAATTGCATTATTTAGAGCTCGATCAATAAGTCCTGGCAAATGTGTTACTACCTAGGTACTATGTTTCTTCTATTACTCCTTCCTCCACTTGCGTTCGTTTTGGAAGAAGTAGTATTTAGTTTTACCGTCTTGTCCAGCGTATTAATGTTGTGGTGTATTTGCATCAAAGTATGTTTTGTCAAAGAAACCAAACTGTTCAGTGTTAGTATTATGACCCCTTTGTTCCAATTTACCCTCTTATGTCCTCTATCAATTTATTACTCAGCGCATTATTTATCCAAAGCATTGTCTATTAAATGCTTATGACACAGTATTTTCCTCGTGAAGTGTCTCTCTCATCAGAGTTAGTCATGGATATTTTCTTCTTCAGCACTGTCTAAAAATTTACATTTCTTTCCTTCTCTCTTTATTCCATAATTTTTCAATTTCCAAGTGAGTAAAATAAAAAGAGATTTTTCACTGACGCAGGGGTGAGTACCATGGATTGCTGTTATGCGAAAACTCTCACAGGGTCGAAAAGACCAAACAAAAATAACAAAGAGTTGTCTGAATTCCTGGAGGTTTGCCCTGAATCAGTTAATAACCCAGGTCAGGAACAAATTCAAGAGCAAGTAGAGTTTACATTGATAAAGTTTTTACGAGAAAGATGATTTGGAAACTCAAGTCGTATCAGAACTTGATGGAAAAGACAACGACTCACTGTTGAATCAGGCAAAAGTGTCACAGCTGCAAGTTCATCAGGCACAGACGAAGATGAAGATTTAAACTTGTCTCCAAATGATCAGTCAAATGACGAAGATTTAGATGATCGTCAAATGACGAAGATTAAGATGATCGTCAAATGACGAAGATTAAGATGATCAGTCAAATGACGAAGATTAAGATGATCAGTCAAAGGATATTGTTTTAATGAAGCCATTACACCAGCACGTACATCTCCCACTATGAAGCTCTAACAGATTTTAATCTTCTTCCTGGGAAATTTGTTCTAGTGTCATTCAAAGGGGGTAAAAGAAATGTAGAAACCTGTAAGTATGTGTGTGTGATCAGAGAGGTTCTTGAGGACGAAGAACTTAGAGTTACAAAACAGTACAAAAAGTATGTTCAATGTTGTTGAACCAGATCAGTCTACAGTTGGACTACATGACATACTGGCAGTATTACTTGATCCAGTTCCAGAAGTCTAAGGGTTGACACGGGAAAGATATGAATTTCCAATGGACATTGACGTAGCAGAAAAGTGACTGTTTTTGCATTCCGGGTTGTACCTACTTTTGTTTTCGGAGAGGGTGATAGAAGTATTTGTGTTTCAAGTTCAAGGTCCACATCTCTGTACAATTTTTGTGCATGGGAATTTTCTTTCCCAATCAATGTACTATCTTGTAGCATTTCTATATTTGTCTAGAAGCACAATAAGCACTCAATGTCGTACATTGCATTTTAATTGTCACAAGTGATGTGAAACTGAAGGTGCCAAAGTCACCCCAAATTTGATAATCTTTATAACTTTGCAGTAAACCATCAAACTTATATGGGAGTTTTGACTTTGGCACCCTTATGATGTATTCTGTTAATTACTGCAAAAGGAAAGAGAGGATGCCAAAGTCACCCCAATACTGTTGCAAGATTGTCATGTTGTAGTTGTTTCTTTCTCTGAGTAATAAGAAGTCCTAATTTTAAGACTCGAATATCCAATGATTCAGTAGCCTTCCCTCAGTATTTATATATGACAAACAATGCACTAGCTTTATCACAGAAAAAGTTATGAACAAAATTAGGTATGAAGTATCCCAAAGTCACCCCAACTGATGGTACGGCTTGAGATGATTTCTATATTTATCATTGATTAGGTAATGATAAAGGTCTTAGTGCATATGTACACTTTTCTTCTAGCAACGCTTACACAGGCTGCACTATTGCAGGCGAATCGGTACCATTGATTTGGGGTAAATACTTAAATCGATAAATGACTTTGAGCAGCGCCAACTGCTTATCCTTTCGTCATGATCATTTAAAACTTATACTGCTCTTGTTTTGGGTATGAAAGTACTACAAATTGTGAACAGCTCTACAATAGTATAGCGAAGAAAATACGTAGGTACAGCCAATTACATAAGTACCTGGACCCTGACTGTTATAATTACATTACTTGGGGTTCAGGTCATTTGCACTTGTGAGAATGCCTAGACAGGTGCAACCCAAATTACACGTAACTTTTCTCAGTACTGTCAGCACTTGGTAGTACTGAGTCAAGTGTTTATGCAAGTAAAATTGTGAACAGAAGACGCACGAAATATTTCTCCATTCTGAGATCAATCTCTCTGGTTCAAAGCGTGTTGTCCAATGAACATCATATGTTAATGTCAATATTGCTGTGTATGTAATATATTATTTCATTATATACTGTATATTCAAAGAAATAAAAACACTGATCACATATGAATCAAAAAATGTTTGAAAGTAGACGAAAATATCAAATCTAGAACAACTGCTGGAAGTAAGTTTGTAAATCACTGTCTCCATTAACATACCTTCTCTAATTCTCCTTATTCAAACATCTTTTTCTTTCTAGGGAAGATTTTGCTTGTCACACTGAGTATGCATTGAAATTGAAACAGAAACACTTGAGAAAGTTTCAGCCTGGCCGGGATTCGAACACGGGTCTACCGAACAGAAGTACAATGCGCTAACCACTCACCTACCGCGCCACTTAACCTTCCACCAAAACTAATACCTAGTTAAAATTGTTTCATGGAAAAATATAAACAAAATACTAATGCTTGTGTGAGTGTCTTAATGACTTACTCAAGATTTCAAAAACAAGTTATACCTTATAGATGTTCCTCAATGAGGAAAATATCACGAAACGTTCTTCAAGTTGAGGCTACGTCAACGGTTCCAGGGATGGTCCCGATTTACATTACATTTCGTCTTTACCATAACTTCTAATTTCCAAAGAAGAAAAGACGATAGAAATTATTTCCACATACTTTGAATTGTAACAACACGTGTAGAAGTAGACAGTTCTATCTTTATATTCCATAAGTGCTAGTTTATTTTCCTCTATTCATATGAGGGATTTTTTGACTAATTGAGCCGGTGGAACTAGCCAAGTGATCTCGGGTGTTCGGCCAGAGACGGCGCCAGAAACGCTTGATGGGGTGGGCGAAAAGAGGCGGACCTAGTTGCTGGGTGGGCGGACAATGAAAATGAGACTTTTGCAATGTAGACATTTTTTGACAATAATTAAGTTTCAATTTTTATACTCTTTAGTTAGCTAAGGCTCAGATCGAAATAGGGGAGAAACAAGAATGTGGAAAACAGCTGTCTTGGCCTTATAGAAGGTACAATTCCGGCATTTGCCTGGTGGGACTGAAGAAGTGCAGGACTTAGGATGGGCTGCGGGAGTTTGTGGGTATATGCTCGACCTACCGAATTCCGCGTGGCAGACATACTACCTCCACTTCTGGTTTTTTAAACAATAATAACGGTGTGTACTGTGTAGTCTATGAAGTTGAAGAAGCTTTACCTCCTCTCCCTCCAAGAATACACATGAATGCATAGAAATAAAAGAAGGTTCAAACAACACAGACTAACAGATAATACTCTACCTTTCATTAATAACATAAAATAACAATAAATAGGTAAAGTAGAACAAGAATAAAATAGGCTACTGCAAACATTTTCATCTTTGAAGGACGCATTACAAGAAAGCAAGAGACAAAAAATGTAAATCATTTATATTTTCTCTCATATATTCTTAATTTGTGCACATTAGATTTTTTTAACAATCTCTACATGCAATAGCAAACACCTATGTTACTAAAAGAATAGGGAAATTCGACAGCATAATTGTTTGATCATACCTTACACAGAAATTTTTGAAACTGAAACTCAAGTTAGCAATATATATATATATATATATATTGGATAGAGAAATAAATAGCAATTAGCAATTAAAACTTCATCATGATCCACAGAAACAACAATGTATTTTAAACTATCAAGGGCTTATCACATGGTACGAACAGGCTTACAATAAATTTTATACCTGCACTTTAACGAAGGTCAATGCGTCGATTTTTATGTCCAGCATCGAATACGTTTACCATATCCTCTACGGTAATATTCATTACAAGTTTTCTTTCTACTGAAAAGAAACAAAGATCGCTTAGGCGACCGTTTGCCATTCGATTTCTTAGATATGTTTTAACCCGTCTAAGACACGAGAAAGAAACCCACATGGTCAACTAGATATATTAATGGTGACAGCAATTACGGCTGATTTGTGAATTTCATGAAGAGCAATTTTGAAATGATCCATCACTTCAGTAAACTGAGAAGCGGAGAAATTTTTGCATTGCTTTTCCACCTCATAACGTTTCAAATTTTTCGGGAGAAGTTTCAGTTCCACCTTTACACTATCGAGATCACATCCATAATGACGTGTAAGTGGTTCAATTTCCTCAAATGAGAGGAAGTCTTTACTTTTAGGGTGAAGACTGCTTATCCCACATAAAATAACTGTATTTTCTGTAAAACGCCTATTCATTTCTGCAAGTATTCTGCCAAGTACAGGAAGAATTATCCTAAGTCTGTAGTCTTCTTGGGAGTGGATATCTTCCTCCTCAACTGACATTTGCTCAGTCATAATATACTGACGTAAATGATGGGGCAGTGATCGTATTCTCGACATTTGACCCGTTAGAGATATACCGTTATTATCAGCAAGATTCAGACTCATTCCATTTTTTTTCGAACTCCTCGAATGTTTCGAATATCAGTAAAATAATCTTCGTAACTAAAACAGCATCAGCCAGTGTGCTCTACTTATTTTGTAAATAATCTAAAAATATTTTAAACTTTCCAAGAAAAAATGTGAACAAGTTGAATTGGAACACAAACTGAAAATTCACTTCACTCAATAGACGTCTTGCTTCAGAAGAGCGACTGCGATTTTCATTACTTATCTCAGCAAGTGTTAGAATAACTGTCCTAAACGTTTTCTTCATAGCCACACAAGCTGCAACCTAAGATAAACGTGTTAAAAATATTTTGTTAGTGGTTCAGAAGATATTTAATGCCATAAATAATACTATATAATAAATACCATAAGAAGGCAGTACAACAGAAGCCGTCATTTCAGTGTAGTATCACTGACGACACCTCAGTAATATATAAAGGACACGATGACCGATTAGTGGAAGATCGTTATGATGATGCAGTGTCCTGCCCGAAGGTCCCCGGGCAAAGTGAACCCATGATGGCTTGCCATAGCCTTCCATTGAACGATGATGTCCTAAGATAACTTGTGTTCATATTGGGAATCGAATCCGGAACACAGCGCAGCACATACAAACAGCAGCATTTCAATAGCTTGATTGCGTGTGTGTGTTAAACATTAATTCAGTAATCACGATTTTGGCATCATTATACCTAGGTATTACTACAAGTATCTTAAAATCATTGTTCATTGCAGAGTTAAACAGAGTCCTAGATCCTATTACATTGCAATCGAAAGTAATATCTATTGCTTTTGAAGCACAGGATGTCCCCTTCATTTTTCTACTTCTGTTGGGATGGGGGGATGGGATGAGGAATCCATCAGGTGGGCGGTCGTCCACCTCTGCCCATTCTTAATGCCTCCCTGCGTTCGGCTTCTGATCATGAGGCGCAATCCACTAGAGGTTCGAATTCCCCTGAAGAGCAAGGCCAGAATTTTAGCTGCCCTCAGTATTTTTGTGTTCCTATCCCTGTAGTGTTTGGAATAGGTCAAAAGGACATGAGGTGCCAATAGCGAACAATACTCTGGTTGGGGCGATTTGTTTTTTAAAAAATCTGAAAGCATGAAACTCCCATTGCGAATACCTGGGTTCAAATCTCGTCATGGCATTATTATTTTTTCTGAATGGGAATATAATGTTTATGTAATTGGTATTGTAATTATGTAATTCCTTTATTATTATTATTATTATTATTATTATTATTATTATTATTATTATTATTATTATTATTATTATTATTATTACCACAGAAGGAAAGAAAAAATAATATAGTCGAAGGTATGCGTAGGAACAGAAAAGATATACAGTAGGTCAGATGTTTCTTAGGTTTACACATGAACGCAATAATATTCAGAATTATCATTTTATGACAGCAAGAAATGAAATATAAATATTTGTTAGCTGATAATAGTAATGCGTTTTGATTCGTCCTTCTTCTAGGTAGGAAGGTGAGGTGACATCTTAAATAGGATCATTCCCATGACTAGCGTTGTAAGTTCAATCACTATTTGCAACTTGTGCACAGCTACGAACAATTTCTTGGAACTCATTTTTGACCCATACGAGAGCAGTAAGGACGTGTTTAGCCCTTACGTATTCATCAATTCTTGTCCAAACACGTTACGTTCCAGAGAGTTTCGAATGAAGGTTGATACGGATGACGTAATTTTGTGTTGTTGGCATTTCACCTGTGAAGGAAGTCGTCTCAACTCTTAGACCTAAAGAAATTGAATATTTTTCATGCTAGTATACATCAAAAGTATCTATATTGCAAAATATAAAAATTTCCTGAATTGCCACTGTCGGAATTGAACCCGCGCCCCCTACGTTCCGAAACCTACGCTTAAGCCACTACTCTAAGACATTACTATTCTGGGTGAAGTTAAAAAATGGATGCGAAGTGAATTCAGTAATTACACACTTTTACTATTCCAGTGCAATAATGCTGAAACTTTCTGATTTCAGTCATGGTAATATAGTAAAGTACGAGTATTATGTTGAAAGAATAGTCCAAAGAAGTCAACTTTAAGTTGACAACTGATATGTACGGAGGCGCTGACGCATACTCTCGCCTAGGGCCCTGATTTTTCATGGCACCCCATCGGACAATACTCATATTGATTGGAATCTGGTGTTTCAGGGCGCTGGATTAATTTTTTTTAAGTTAACTAATTTAACGAACTTTCCTCAGTACCTTGTTTCCTATTTTTAAGCGTTTTAGCCACTTTTACAGTTTTTCCACTAACTTTTAAGAACAGGGACTAAAACACAGAAACATTGAGAACAGTAAAAATCACAAACACTATTCTCGCGTTCTTCCCTTGCCTGAAGTAAAACAAGAAACTATCGAAAATATGCAATTTTTAGTCTTCTATCTTCTATGTGTTGTCAAATCCAGAGTTGGAGTGGATCAGTGGGTCAGTGGATCGTGGGTCCACAGGATGTCTTTTATTACAAGTATAAACTCTAGTCGGTAGAGAAGAGGCTGTGGATCATGTGTCAGATTTAATGACGATGTGTTTTGGTAGGTCAGTGGTTCATGGTGGGTGGTGGTCGGAGTGGGTCATGGTAGGTGGTGGGTCTGAGTGGGTCATGGTGCGTGGTGGGTCAGTGGGTCGTGTGTCAAGTTTTCATTGTCCCACGCCATCTCTGGTCAAATTGGTAAAAACAAACCAAACAAAGAGCAATGTTAATACACAAAACGCTCAACATCTTAGCTATTCATGACATAACTATTGCATGATCCGAATAAATCTAGTATATCCACAAATCATTATTTGTCATATTTTACCGAAATACAACAAGACTTTTCCGACAACGTGATACTTTAATGTTGTTAATACGCGAAGTTCATTGATCTCATCGCCTATTCACTTACTCTCTCATGATTATCAAAACTTTCCGTATTTAGGGTACTTCCCGTAGATTTAGAATGGTGAATTGCAGTATTCAGGCTTGGTGTAGCGTGCAAGTAAACAAACAAAAAGCAACAGGATAATATTTTCCTCCCCCTACAATGGAGTGTGCTTACTATTCAATATAAAGACTTGAAATGCAATCAGGAAATTCATAAATATAAAATATGTAGCTAAATCTCGACTTTGCAATAATACTATTACTGCTACTACTACTACTACTACTACTGCTGCTGCTGCTGCTGCTGCTGCTACTACTACTACTACTACTATTACTAATATTAATATTATTATTATTATTAATAATAATAATAATAAAGGAATAACAGAATTATAAAATCAATTACGCAAACAATGCCTTCCAATTAATAAGAAAATGATTGCCACGACAGGATTCGAACTCGTGTCTCTGCCACACGAGTTTCATAATTTGCCAATCTACTACAAATTCCTCATTCAAAGATAAAACAATAAACTACTAGTTGCGGAAGATAAAAATATAACTTTCTTTTTCTACACGTGTTGATGCAATTCAAAGAATGCAAAAATAATGTCTTCCGTCTTGCATTTTCGCGGATTCCAAGAATTTCAGATATCCTGTGATTTTATTGACAGATGAAGATAGGACTTGAACACCCATGACTTAGATATAGCGTAAAGAAGATCAGCCCTCGTATCCGAGCGGGTTAGCGCAATATCCTAGTAACGGAAATCGTTTTTGGCGTGGGTTCAATCCCTACCCCAGATTTTTTCACATTTTAAATTTTCATAACACTTTTTATATTAAAATAGGATAGAAATAATATTCAAAAAGTGATTTTCCGATTATTTTTAAATTTTCGTAAAACTTTTTTCATTAAAATAAGCTTTCAGTTTTACTGTACGGATCCATAGTAAAAGTAGTAGTACTAGTAATAATATTAGTAGTACGAATAATAATAATAGTAGCAGTAATAATAATAATAATAATAATAATAATAAATAATAATAATAATAGTAGTAGGAACGGGTTAGAAGCCACGCAGGGGTTGGTTAGGTTCTGTTCACTTGCCCAAATTTTTCCGTACTTTTTACATAACCAACTTCAACCAGCTGGCTACGGTAGCGCGAGAATACTGAAATTCTTGGGATCGGTGTAAATGCAGTCGGCTTTTCTTCTTTGGAAATTAGAAGTTATGACGAGGAAGAATAGTAGTAATGTAAATCGGGAGCACCTAAAAACGATGAGATAGCCTCAACTTGAAGAACGTTTTGTAATATGTTCCTCTTTGACGAAGGTCTATATATCTTGTTTTTGAGTTAAACAAGGAAATCTCGAGTAAGTCATTGTAACACTCATAAGGAACGTCTTCTTATACTAACATTAATATTTTGTATAGTCTTACATGCAACGATTTTAACTAGTTAATAGTTCATATAAAAGGTGAAGTTACATGGTAGGTAAGTGGTTAGCGTATTGACCTTCTATTCGGCGGATCCAGGTTCGAATCCCGGCCAGTTTGAAACTTTTTCAAATGTTTCAATTTCAATATATTCTCAGTGTGACAAGCAAGATCTGCTCCCCTCCAGAAAGAAAAAGATGTTGGAATTAGGAGAATGAGAAGGTATCTCAATGGAAGCAATCAGTTACTAACTTATTTCCAGCAGTTGTTCTAAATATGATATTTTCAGCTACTTTCAAGCCTTTCCTTACTTCATGCGTGGTCAGTATTTTATTTCTCCAAGTATACAGTACATAAAGAAATAATATATTACATACATAGCAACATTGAGATTAATCCAGAAATGGTGTTCTTTGGAAAACACAATCCGAACCATAGAGATTCATCTTAGAATGGAGAACTGTTTCGTTAAATACCTACTTTACAATTTTACCTGCATAAACACCTGGATTAGGTCTACCAACTGCTGTCAGTGCCGAGAAAAGTTACGTATAAGTTGGGTTGCATCTGTCTAGGTGTTCTGACAACTGCAAATGACCTGGACCCAAAGTAATGGAATTATAACAGTCAGGGCCCAGATACTTATGTAAGTGGATGCAGAATTGAATCTCTAACATATTCTTATGTAAAGAAAGTGTAAAAAGTAAAAAGCAAATCACTATTAAACTTGTAAACAGCTTTGTGCAAGATCTTCAAAAAAGACTCTTCGGAAATTGTGGTTACAACGTAAGAGTACATAGCAAACATTACTTTTTTCCAGAAAATGTTACGTAAAGGAGAAAAATCAATAAGACACGTGCTGCACTGAGGCACTCTTTGCTAGGAACATGCCCTGACCAAGAGGGGGATGTGATCGCAACATATGTGAGGTGTGGGGGTTGTTGAACTCTTACTGTAATACATCTAGAAGAAATACTAATTAAAAAAGGAACGAGGGTATAATGATTGGGCTTCGTAGGGAATCACGTGAACAAGTAATCAGTGTAGAAGATTCGTAATTTAAAGAGAAGTGCAACGTTTTAAAAGTTGACTCGAGTTTATATATATATTAGCCTATATTACCCGCTTCTAAATAATTTAAATGCATACCGTTATTGCTCATTTTCGATCATTTTAATGTATGTCACCCCTCCTCATTCCTCAAGTGTCCGGTCTAAAAATGAATTTAAACAGCATCAGAAGTGTCTCTGTTCGTCTCGGCGACCGCAAGATTTTAGATTCAACACTAATATCGGTCATTTTTGACCATTTTTATATATACATACACACATGGAAAGTATAGTTGAGAAGTCTCGCATGACGATAGACTAACGGTGGTTTGCGTGATTGAGCACAAATGCTATCAACGCGTCTGGTACGTAAGCTACCAGTAGATGGTCGAATATCCAATTGATAGGCAGTGCCAATTTACGTAGAAAATGGAAATGAGCAGTCAATAAATTCAAATATTACCATAGTCGAATTTGGCCGGGATTAGATACGGCATAAGCGTAGCAGCATAGTGTAATCATCATCCCAATCGTGGTGGCAAAGAAGACGAAGTATATTCAAGTACTGGAAATTGAGCACAAGCTATGTCAACGTCAACTGACTGTCAAAAGTGTGACCAATAAAGAAAATATATTGAAAGCCAGAAGAGTACAATCGAGATGTAAGTCTATGTGAACAATTCAAGTGCTTCAGCTGAAAAAGTGTACACATTGAAATTTCTAGGCGGAATATTAAATTCCGGTTAAGTTCAAAAAACGAGCAAGGCACTGTGAGGCTATTAAACTATCGAGTAATGCCGCAAAGGTGTCGGAAGCGATAGAAAATAACAATGTCTTCAAAGTGAAGAAGATTGCGGACAGGAGCCTGAATTAGAAACAGAACACTGTTGACGGCGACAGCAAACGGCGCGAAATTAAGAATATTGCCTTATGGATCAATATTTTATTCGAGAAAGTGCTCTGAAACACGAGAACCTACCGTCTAAAATGTTGCTCATTTATACAATGTACTCAGAACTTAGAGATATGGCCAAGAAAACCCCAGTTACCTAATCGATGTAAGATTCCGTAAAGCCAAATGGTGTTATACGACTTCTATAAATCGAAGAATATAGAAATAAGGTGATCCTATTTGCGAAGGGTGTCTTGAACCTGATCCTCCAGATGAAAAGGATTGCCAATAGAAGATTAAAAAAAGAAAGAAATCCAAGGCGGTTTAAGACTTGTAATATTGGCAGTTGAAGTTGATAATAAATCTGAAGCAGATCAGTGGCCGAAAAGATTCAAAGTGAGCAGTATGCAGGGAACAAATAGTAAGCAGACGAACAAAGAAAACTTGCACCACAACTGCTTACAATGTGTCAAGAAAGGTCCATGTGAATGTTCAAGAATAAGAAATACTTATTGCCATGCCCCCAGCAGTGCGAACACTCACAATCCTTTTCATATCTATAAGAAAAAGATGACTGTGTACTTGTAACGAGTCCGAGAGTTAACGTCAAATGTGACAAACAAAATAGGAAGAAAAATAGGGAAGCTCTCCTTTTGGTACGGCTGAACTTCAGTAGCAGGAATCTTCCGGACAACATTAGTTATCTTATATCTTTCTCTCTCTTTGAAAGGCTAGACAGTCCCTTCAACAAGGAGAATGATCTCACTTGTAGTTGACACAATAGAACTTGCATCGTACAGGGTTCCGCACAATTGGCACAAATAGCAGATGTCGTGTAACACGACGTACTGGTATGCCACAAATGCTGACATTTAAAACATCGGAGAAGTCATGGGGGTGAGACTTTAGACAATAATATACAGATTTTATGGTATTCAGGGAGAATAGACAAATTCAAAGCAAGAATTGTGATTGAGTATTAACCAATTCCCCTTTCTTCTTATAATGCGAACTAATTCTACAACGTTGGTCAGCTAACAGCAATTTGATCTCTCCGGTGGTGTTATTCATGTCGGAGTATAGTTAAGTCAGGCGATAAAAAAGAAAGACTATATTCTGTAAACTGTCAATCAAATCTTGTGTAAAATGAGACAAGCCATATTATTATTCATGTAAAGTCGGCTAAGTCCAATATTAAATTTAGTAGATTTCTAAATTATCATCTAAATGCTAAAATAACTTTAAAATTTGCAAGATGTAGCTGTAAAATCATTATTACAGTATCAAAGAACAATAACAATAAATCAAATTACTATCGCTTTACATATGGATTTAGAGCGATTATACAAAATGTCAAATTCAAATTTCCCACATATGGTTTTCCTGATTTAGCGAACTTGACACATGCACGCGAACATTGTTTGAAATCGGCTCAGGGTGTCCTCTAGTCTCTGTACTGAGGAAACCTGAAAGCTAATGTTAACAGGGATATTATAGACCGTTGGCTAAGGAGGAGGATAACTCCCCATTGCTCTATCCAAACTTTGCTTAACAAGTGGTGCGGTGTTTCTTTCTGAGAACGATAACACGAAAAGTGCTGCAAATCAATGAAGTGTTACGAATGTCCTGGTAATTTCCTTGCCCTTTCCCAACCAACATTCGAAAATCCTCTCTATCATGATACAGGTGTTTGCTTCCACATTCTTAAGGATTGCTTGTCCAGTATGAGAAGTCGATTTTTCGCGATTACTTTGTTATATAAATACAACTTAGGCATGAACCGGACTCGAGCCTAGGTTGGATAAGTGTACTGCTTGTAAGTCCGCTACGTTTCCAATACACTATCATGCCACATAAAACTAAACTCCAAATATTACTAACTTCAGTTTTGGAACAAACGTCTTCTACTTGTAAGGTTATTTATACCAAAATACACAACGAAATTTATTTATTCGGCGACCTAGAGACAAATTAGTGGCCACTAATAAACGAAATAACATACAATCCAGAAAAAATTACAGAAGTAATAACACATTATGAAGTAATTTCGCCATGCAAGTTCAAACGTAGTCGAATAATAATAATAATAATTGACATCTATGCTGTTGAGGTGAACAATTATTATTATTATTATTATTATTATTATTATTATTATTATTATTATTATTATTATTATTATTATTATTATTATTATTATTATTATTATTATTATTATTATTACTCGCTTACGTTTGAACTTGCACGGCGAAATTACTGTATAATATGTTATTATTTCTGTAATTTTTCCTGGATTGTATATTTCATATATTAGTGGGTACTATTTTTTCTCGTCGAATAAATAAATTTAGTAGTATCGCGCCGGACATAAGTCTTTGACCAGGTAATGACGACTACTTATGACGATACTAGATGGATAGGTAGAAAGATAGATATAACTCTCTTAAGAAACAAACCATACAAGGTAGACAAAAGCAAATTTTTTACTGGGTACCACAAGTGACAAGTAGAGACCTACACAGCATCCTAGTACAAGGAGGTGTGACGAAATTAGGTACTACTGCGAATGTCTTGGAAACAAGTTACTCAAGATAGATGGTTGTCAAAAATACCTTAATCCAGCAATAGATCGATAAGTGTTGATAATGATATGCATGCGTTTCAACTCTCACCGCTACACTCCACAGTGGTTCAGGACGAGCAAAAAGCTGGCCGAAACCCAATTTTTGAAAAATGCGTTAGAAGGACACTGGTTTAGTGTATGGGTTACCAAATATCTATAGTTTCCTATATACGAACAATTAACACGAGTAACATGTAATGTGTGAGTTAGAAGTGATGGAAGTTAATCATTGTGAACATGTCTGTGAAATAATTGCCAAATAGAGTATTTGTTGTTCAAGTTCATGAGAATATGTGGTATCTGAGAATATGTGATTACAAGAAACATTTGTTGTATATGGCTCCAACATAGCTTTCAAGTATTGCAACTGTCCAAAGTGGCTATGCAGTATCTTCCATATGTACCTTTCCTCGAACGAAATATGTTAATGTGGCAAAATTTAAATTGTTTTAGCAGAAGGTCCACAAAAACTGCAGAAATTTAGTATGGTGCCCAGCGTTCCCCAGCAGAGTTATTGAAATGGCCTGAAAGAATAATCCTTTATAAATTGTTTTTCAGGAAGTTTAGGTGCGAATATGTGCGAATTCGTGAAATACAAGTTTCTTTGTGATTGTGTGTGGTGACAGTACACCGAAGTTAATAATTCTTACTTTTTACGTACAGGACGTCTATAGTTCATAATGAAGCTGACACACATGAGAAAATGAGCAGAAAGAAAGGGCATTGTCAGAGGGAGCAAACACGGCATGTCCAGATATGGGTTTTGACGCTATTGGACCTGGTGATCACCCAGCCTACGTTAGTGAAGACATTCGACGAACTGTTTCCAGGTTTTGCAGTCAAGTGTACCAAAACTGTATAAGAGTGGCAATAATCATGACATCTTTTGAAGACACCTACAGAATTGCTTGATGGAGAACTGACGTTTAAATTCCAGAGACACATTGAACGTCGATCTAATCCTGGTGGTCGTCCATCGAATGATTCCAGAGAATCTATTGACAGAACCAAACGGAGGAAAACGAAAGACTTACGCACATCTGCAAATACATCGAAACTGGCCTTTGCTGCCAAACTGAGGTTTCGGGCATCAGGACAACAAGATGCAGCAAAAGAACTTTCTTGAGATGACAGACATAAATCGACTAGAGTTTGTGAGACAAGCGTTTATGAGCGCAAAGGACCAGAGCCTTTCACCCAAACCTACACCAAAGAAGAGACGCTTGCATTTTTGAGATTGTGATGGAAGTACAGGTCACAGCGTATACAAGTAGAACTTTCAGCAGGACATGACATTATGTTTGAGGAAGACCTGCTGTTTACGTCTTTCGTGCCAATTCGGCCAGTTGTAGGCAAGGAAATTGTAATGTAGCAGAATCCTCGAACGTCATCAACGAGATACTACTGCCCTATAAGATTTCGGTTTTGCAAGGAAAAATGTGACAACACATGAAATCCGGTGCATCGATCAGCAGACTCAAGGTCGCCACCCATCAACTGTGAACGTCAATGGAACCCAATTTACTGTGCATCACGAGCTCATTCTCACTATAGTCGATGGAAAAGTGTTTAATGCACTCATGAACAACAAATCTCCTCCAAAGTGTTGTATTTGCAAAACATCTCCCAAAGAAATGAACGATTTAGAGAGAGTTTCTATGAAAGACGTAGACACATCCACATTTCGCTTTGGATTGTCAGTGTTACATGCGTACATACGATGTTTTGAGTGCCTCCTCCATATTGAATATAGACTTAATTTCAAGACATGGCAAGTTCGAAAGAAGCACAAGGAACTATTGGAATCACTATTGGAATGAGATTCGGAAGCAAGTTTAAAGAAAAAATAGGCCATAATGTTGATACACTCAAAGCAGGAGGTAGTGGAACAAGCAAGGTTAGGAACACTGCTAGTTGTTTTGCGGACTCGCGCCAATCTTTACAAATAACGGAGTTTTCTGAACAACTGATTACACGTTTTTCGGTGATACTATCTGTAATCAACTCTGGGCTTGATGTTGATCCCAACGCTTTTCACAGTTATGCACTGGAGACAGACAAACTCTTCGTTCATCTTTAAAATTTGTTTCTATATGTCTGCTAGTGTCCATAAAATTCTTGTTCATGGATCGGCTGTGATACAGAATGTCATTTTAAGCTTTCTGAAGAGACACGGCTTAAAGACTTAGAATATTTAGGGAAGATCACTCGCGCAAACACTATCGCACTATGCTGCATATGCTTATTATTACTGCTCATTCTTTTCTTTCGAGTATTAGGCTCGTGGCTAAGGGGAAGAAAAAACGATGCTTGTCACACGAAGGACGACTGTTGTTGAAGACATCGCAGCGTGGATAGGAAGAAGCCAACGAGGCTTCCAGCAGCCGAAATAAGAAGTCATCCCATCTGCATTCAGCGATATTGACAGTGACAGTGATGATTGACGTACATATGTGGTTGACAAAATCAATTCTTTTTTCCTTTGTGTGTGTGTGAGTGTAATGAAAATTTTTAGTGTGAATGTGGCGCAGATTTGTTTGTGTTGAGTGTACTGACGTAATGCATACCAATACACAGTACTTTATCAGTGTTTACAAACATTTTCTAATAACTCTCCTTCAGATAAGGCTAGTGCAAGCTAACGATAAACGTGTTCGTTAATTCTTAGTACTATAGATATTCAATTCTCGCATATTTGGGACTTTAGAAGCATTTTGTTCATTGTTATAACCAATTATAGGTTTTCGCCAGGATTTTGCTCGTTCTGAACTACTGTGCACTCGTGTGATCCTAGTTCTTATTCATAATATCTGAGCATTTGAGATTAAGAAATAAACCGTTTATACTTTGTTCAGCGGAATCATATGTTTAACCCTTTAGCTATAAAAACTTCTGAAAACGAAGATAGTTAAACTAAAATTTACTGTTCCTGGGTATATCTGGATAAAATTTACTGTTGTGTCTGGGTATGACAAAAGGTCCTGCGAATTCGAAATATTTTAAAAATCAGTTCTAGCAAACCGGCTGAATAGCATCACTGTTTGTAACCGAAATTTACATTTATATTATGCTTGTTAAGACTACACTGTGTTGGGTACAGAATATTTCAATATAGATTACCAATTGTCAACTTATTTCATATTGCGACCCCCTTTTATTACACGTTCGCGCCCGTGACTCTCATAAGTATTTTCTTCGTTCTAATAAACTTTTTAGGTAGGTTTTAAAATCTATTTACTATGGGGATTTCACACAATCTATCAATGTACATGGTGAAATGAAACACCTCACGCTCGTATGTTTAGAACTTGAAGGAGAATGATGAAATTTGGAAGCGGTCTGACACATCAGATGGAGATATCATACATCATGGCTGCCATTTTTGAATGGTATTCTAAATTTCAAACGCAAAGGGAATCATGCTAGATGTTGTAAAGCTAGAAGTTTATCAGAACTAAGCTTGTGCGGTTACTTTAGTCCTAAAACAAGTCATTTCGGAGTTATTACCTCTGAAAGTTTTTTAATTATGAAATTGTAGGGTAAACTCGCGTTTCATGGAGGCGGGTGAAATTTTAGTTGCAGAAGTTGATTACTATTTCAGAACACTGATGCTAATAAAGTTATTTTAAAATAAATTTTCGAAATGTAATGTTCGAAGAATACTTCATATTGTGCTAACTTTAGAATATTTTCTGCAAGTCTATGCAATTGTTTGTTTTTTAAAGTCAATAATTTATTGATGAAAAATAATATTTGAGGCGTTCAAAGCCCAATGGATACAAGTCCATTTTCAATAAGGTTCAGTTTTACTAAGCAAATGGGTTCTGTCTCAAAATGTAATATCTCTGCTGTTAAAAGTCCGACATAAATGTAAATAAAACCACGTAAATGGGCGTAGCATAGTTTCATATGACAGCTCCGCGTCAGCGAGGCAGGAGGCAGCTGCCTCCACCTCCATTCTGAATTTCAGATTTTGGGGGCGGTAAGGCAGTTTAAGAAACCATTTAATAAGGAAAGTCCAACAAAGTTTGAGGTCCTTACACCGAGTAAATGCGAGCAAATATCGATCAAAACTGGAAAGTTGTTTAGGTCCAATTTCCAGAATTTTAAAGAGACTACAGCAAACTCGAAAGTAGAACCATCTTTGGAATACTTGATCCAAAAAGTATACAAATATACAATAGGCCTATAGCTCCTTACGGGTAATAGAAATGGATTATAACTGACCAAACTTCGTATTTATTTGGCGTAGGGACTTCATATTTTTTCTGTGGACTTTGCTCAGCAAAAGGTTTCTAAATCTGCATTACTGCTCCCAAAATCTGAAATTCAGGCTAGCGGGAGGGTGACCTCTAAACGGACGCCCCTTTCTAGCGGCAATCATATAAAACTCTAGATTTCACCTTGTAGTGTAGTTTTCTTTCTATCATTTCGGATTTTTTGTTTCTCTAAAGTATGTATATACGGAAACTGAGAAAAAAGTTATACTCTAACAATGAATGCCTGCGATATTTTAATTTCAGAGCCGCAATTTAGCAAATAACCCTTTGTGCATTTTCTGAGTACGACACAAAAACTTGTCTCGAAATGATAATTCTTTTATTTATCTTTTAATATCAGTTTCTGCAACTAGTTCCACATTCGACTACAACACTTTCTCGCAAGTTAACTGAGAAGCATTTAAACAATACAATAAACGCTAAAAACAAGGGAGAAAAGAGACAACTTAAATTGTAGATTACCAATTTGACCTGCTGTAGCCACGAGAAAGCAAAACGTTCAATCTGGGGTAGAAAATAATCTCGAGAATGAGAATCACTTTGTGACAATTTTCTTTCTCTGACAGATTTTTTGTTTTACAAAAATAAAATAAAACGAAAATAAACATATGTTTAAAACAAGTCTTAAAAATAAACTTGTATAAATCAAAATGTTTAAAACGTATATAAAATGTGTTTTAAACAAAATCAATTGTTTAAAACAAGTCTTAATCATTTGTTTTAAACAAAACAACCCTGATAGAAACATAAACTACAGCCTAGACACAAGCCGTGCTCTAAAACCTGGTTAACCGGTTTGGGTTCGATTATAGTTGAAAAGAATGTGTCGGTTTATTTCCAAAACCGAACCGTAATTTGGTTCAGTTTTGTTTGGAAACACATTATATTGCCTTTTTTCAGAATATTCTTACATATTTTGGAAAAGTTCCGAAAGATATGTAATGGTTTCATTTTGAGTTAAGGTATTATGAATCTGCTTTTTCACTTTTGAATGGAATTACGATACTCCATAGTTTGCTCTATATACATTTTTTTGTGTGAAAACACTTTAATAAGCAATAGAAAATACAACTTTTTCGTTTGGTTTGGTTTTGGTTAACCGTTTGAAAATGAAATGAAATGAAATCTTTGCGTTTAATGTCCCACGATTTTACCTGTTAGATTGAGGGAGACCATGATTAAAACAGAGAATTATGATTGACGAATTGGTGGAATGAAAAAGTGGGAGAAAATGGAAGTGTCTCCAGAAAACCCACGAGCACGAGTTGTTCACCTCAAGCTTACTTGCTTTGGGAACAAACCAGGTACCTCGCCCATCAGATACTTCAGTGGTCGGGGTCTCGGGGTCGATACCCAATGAAATTTTAAATGTCCTCGATGTATCTGTGTTCGTGTCCCTGTAGTTCAAGGTTACTGGAAATAACTGTAAAATGAGTATAACTGAGTATAATAGATACAAGTTACGGAGATACTTTCGGTGAATCACAAAAAAGTGGTTTGAGCCACCAGGTTCCAGTTAAGAGTTAGAATTACTCTGAAGACCACTTTCTCCTTCATGTCTTTCCGTGATCGTATGTCTTTCTTTAATTTAAATTTGAATTCTCTACAAGACAGTATTTTAACATGACCGAAATCAGTGTGTTTCATCGTTAATAAAATATTGGTTTCGGAATAGGACGGAATAGTCTCATCAGTAATAGTAATAATAATAATAATAATAATAATAATAATAATAATAATAATAATAATAATAATAATAATAATAATAATAATATAGAAGACAAATTCCATATGAGGACAGATTGTATTATAATCTGTAAAATCACCCCTAACATTAGGCGAAAGTTACAACATAGTCGGAATTTCAAACAAGTATTCGGACCACCAGAACATACCCTCTGCGTACGTTCCTAAAACCAGTTAAATGTTAAACGAAAGGTTTCCAGGCAAATTTCATATAGAAAGTAGGGCTACTGAACTCACAAGAGCCCTAAGAAAAATTGTTTTTAAGTTTTACGTTCCATGGTTATGCCGGCTAAGCTAAAGGAAACATCGATAATGGGAATGAAAAAAATAGTGGAATTAAAAAGTGGGAGGAAACAGGACCCCGAGGGTATAGAGTATAAGATTCAGTCTACAGAGCATTTGTTAATTAAATAATGGACATACACTATTTCGAGAATTGAGATAAGACGAGAAATGTTTACGATACTTCTCGATTTTCATCTAAAAGCGAGACGATAATTTGAGTTAGCCTTGTCCCATTTCAAATGTAAAATGTTAATTCTCGTTTCAATCTTGCTTGTTTTGCTTTAGAAACAAGATGAGAAATTCCTTTTCTCGCTGGCAACATTAAACAAAACCGAAATATTCTTGCCAAAAATCATGCTTCTGCTTATAGTGGTGCAAACTGAGCGATAATAAGCTTCTAACTTTTAATCTTTTTGAGATATTATTATTATTATTAGTTTTATTATTCCTGGAGATTTGATAGTTCAAGTATTGGAACATCCGAGTATTTAGATATCTGAAGATAATAAAACGTGTCATCGCCATTCAATCGCCACCAGAGATACTTAAGAAAAACACTAACTCTTGACCTAGATCTGAACCGAAAACCTCGAGATTACTGGCAATGCGCCTTGAGCACTGAACCACGATCACCACGCGATTCGTCTTTACTGTGTTTACGTTAGGTATCTTTGCCTCCGCTTACAATGCTATTTTTCTTCGTTTCAAAATGTATTTCGTATTTCTTTTATAAAGCTATAAGTCAATGATCTTTGACATAGTTTATATTAATAACTTTAGTTGTTCTTAAACCTTTCGTTCACAATTTAGTTTCTTCTCCACACCAAACTACATATGTGACAGATTTAATTCTTACACGATGCATTTGGCTCCGAAGCACTCACGTGGTCCCATACGTTTCATTTATAAATTGATCTTATTGGCCAATACAAATAGGATATCAAGAGTCATGATCTACATATAGAAGAAAATAAAAGTTAGATATTGTCGGCCCTAGTAGCAGACCGTGCTAGCGCAACGTGATAGTAATGAAGATTGTTTTTGGCATGAGCTCAAATCTGGCCCAAGAGAAGTATTTTATTTTCTTTAAATTTTCATAACACTATTTTCATTAAAATAAGATTGAAAATAATACTCAAAAAAGTGATTTAGCGATTTTTTAAAATTTTCATAACACTTTCTTCATTGAAATAAGCTTGCAGTTTTATTATACGGATCCATGGTAAAAGTAGCAGTAGTAGTATTTAAAGTAGCAATAGTAACAGTAGTAGTAGTAGTACTAGTAGTAGGAACGGGTTAGAAGCCCCGCAGGGGGTTGGTTGGGTTCTGTTTTCGACATCTAATAGGAAAATTAAACACTTGCACATTTTTTTTCTGTAGATTTTACAGGAGCAATTTGAAACAGCTGGCTAGGGTAGCGGGCGAAAATAATACAGTGTAGCTGGCAAATACTGAAACATTTATGATCGCCAGAAATGAGTCCGACACGATACATTTTAGTGTAAATAACCTTACAGGAAGAATCCGGTTCGTTCCGAAGCTGAAGTTAGTAATATTAGGATTTCAGCTTCATGTGGCATGATAGTGTATTGGTAACATTGCGAGCTTACAAGCAGTACACTTAACCAACGCAGATTCGAGTCCTGTTCACGCTTAAGTTGTTTTTTTAAAAACAAACTGATCGTGAAGAATCGACTTCTCATACTGGACAAGCAATACTTAAGAATGTGGAATCAACCACCTGTATCATGATAGAGATGATTTACGAATGTTGGTACGGAAACGGCAAGGAAATTAAAGGACATTCGGAACACTTCATTGATCTGTAGCACTTTTCGTGTTATCGTTCTTTGAAAGAAACATCACACCACTTGTTAAGCAAAGTTTGGTAGAGCAATAGTTGGAGTAGTGGTTATCGTACAAGACTTCTATGTGGAAAATCTTGGTTCGATTCAGCGTAAGGTAATATATAGTTTTTCCGCATAAAATAATGGCTCCAACTGAGCGAATTACAACGTTATATTCGTAACAGATGAAATCGTGCAGAACAGATAAATCTTTGGAGATGACCAGAAAATGCCACCCCCTATCTTTGGTTATTTGAAAACAACATTTTATTTCTATTAGTTTATCAAAATTGGTTTCCATCCATACGTTTCATTGTGTTTTCAATGTGTTTAATTCACATTTGAAATTTGAAACATGCAAGGTCTGCTACATCTATAAGGAACATTCAATTTTCCTTTTGAACATTTGTAATTTTTCATTATGATACAGTTTGAAATTTTAATATAGGGTGTTTCTGTTAGAAATTTAGCAGTAAAGTAGCATTCATTTAGTTTCTTTTTCTTTCTTTTTCATTTCTTTCCTTCCTTTCTTTCTTTTTGTTCAGTTCGTATTAGTAGTCTGAAATTGATGGTATGACCTACGGGGTTTATTGGACTGTATTTCGGATCAGTACATCCAATGGGAACTACCGAATTTGGAACCACGCGGAAACAAAGCGTGTGTTAAATGTTTGATATTATGCTCGATGTGTCGCGGAGATTTACAGTTCTATTGGAAGTGGAGTATTTTATTTGACTACTAAGTAACTTAATGAATGTTTCAAGCATCCTCTATATATTCGTATTATTATTATTATTATTATTATTATTATTATTATTATTATTATTATTAGTAGTAGTAGTAGTAGTAGTAGTATTATTAGTATTATTATTATCATTGCGTCATTTCTCAGATCTAGGCCTGTGCGATATGTCGATATATCGATATCATTGATATTGATATTGACATATATCAACATTCGATATCGTATATATCAACATCGATATATCACCATAATAAATTTTCGATATCGATATTCGAGGAGCGAGGTATATGTGGTCCCTAAGACTTGCTATGGATGAAGAATAAAACTTGATTTTTACAACATTGTCTTCTAATGAAAATTTCTTTATGATCACAAATTGCAATGAAAATAAATCCACTTGCAAATTTACAATATTATATACTGTAATTTCTTAGCCGCCAGAACTTTTCGCTTCAAGAAAAAAAGAATGAAATTAAGAACCTGTCAAAAGGAAGTACTTCGAACTTCGACATAGAATTTATATTAAGAAATGTTTTTGTTTCTCTAACATCTCTTTTGGCCTTTGGGACCGCTCGTTGACAAAAAATGCACACATACGAGTAACCACTATATACACATATGGTCTTAGCCAGAATTAGAGATTTTGAAAAGGAAACGAGTTTTCACTTCTACTACTACTACTACTACTACTACTACTAATAATAATAATAATAATAATAATAATAATAATAATAATAATAATAATAATAATTATTATTATTATTATTATTATTATTATTATTATTATTATTATTATTATTATTATTATTATTATTATTAGGTTTACAACTAGGGTTCGATTTGTTTATCTTGCATGTGAGGGTCGCAAGTCTGCTATTCCACTAGTGTCCCTTGTTCTGTGTTTGCCGGTCTTTCCGTTTAGTGTGGATGTTAATTTTGTGCTGTTAGGCTTTTATATTAAGCCTTTGCATTAAGTAACCTTTTTCTTTCTTTAGGAGTTTTTTTCTTAAAAAGGAGAGAAACTGCTTTCCTTTGATATTTATTTCTTAGCATTTGCCTTGATTGAACTTCTTAAGTAAGAACATTTTTTTAACTTTTTATGTCATCCATTGCCCTCACGATTAAGAAAGGTGTCATTCTTAATTTCTTTATTCTCTTATTTGCAGTTTGTCACACTGCTATATTTGTAACTAAATTGAGATCGGGTCCAACGCCTTTCTAATTCTGAACCAAATCAACGCCAACGTTATTCGGGTTTCCTGCTATTGCAGGAAAGGAAGAATTGCAAGTGTAATGCACTTTTGGAGTGTTGCATACATATTACACCATATGTCCACGAAAAAAAAGAAAGCTTTAACGTAATCTTTCAATGTTTTTTCAATATTTCTTTGTACTTTAAACTGATACAGCTTTGTATAATTTGGTTCAATAACATTTAAATTACATATTAACTCTTTCGCTGGGGAATTAAGTTTTCAAGTGAATCCTGGAAAGGGACAATTAAGCAGCAACAAAATGAAATTTTCATATTACCGTGAAATATAGTTTAAAGACACCAAAATATCTATTAGAAACACATAAATTGCATAAATAGCTGATCATATCAAATTCCGTTATTGCATTTTACAGGCGTTCAATACTTCCCTCAAGTAAACATCGGGTCATCACGTATTGTATTCCGATCACTGCTACCTACTACGTTTTGAACTTTTTCAGATTCCAAATCTGAAAGCCTGTCAACTTCACCCTCATCTCCTGACACATCTGAATCAGAATCTATAATACAGTCCCTGTCCATAAGTCCCGTAGGAAAGTCATGTCTGACGGCTGTTCTCTTCAAATCCTGTTAGTACATGTCTAAACAAGTGTAAATCACGAGGGTAGACTTTTTGGCTTATGGGCAGTTTTTTTTCTACAGGGGCGTAATCCTAGGGGGGCGGTGCACCTTTTGAGTTGTTGTCGACTTTTCTTAAAATGATTGTAGTTGACATTGTGATTGTAGCAGAACAATGAATAAGGGTTGTTTTGTTTCTAATTAGTCCACGAAATAAACGTAGATATAGATTTTTGCGTAGCCGTAGAAATAGAGGGGGAAGACGGGGGCTAAGTCCAATTTTGGCTAATTTTTTAAAAGTCTGTTTTTATTTTCTTTCCATAATGTCAAAACGATGATCTCTTATGTGACAACGATTTTTTGGCCAAGCCTTACAACAATCCTCTATACAAGGACGCAATTTTTGACAAATATCTTCCAAAAGTTATCTCCACAAAAAAAGTAATATAATCAGATGTACGAAATTTTTCAGAATGTAAGCTTCCGTGTTTCGTGTTTGCTTCACTACTTCTTCGTGTTTGCAATTCTAATAGAAGTAGAAAATTATTAACACATCGTTGTATTATAATTCACGATTCTTAGAATAAAAAGCATTGATAATATTCTGTATGATATTCCTGCTCCAAAAAGTACATGATGTACAACAATATTCCTTTGTATTAAGTGGCATTATTTGTGAACCTTTTGCTAACTTGAATAACTTTGTTTTCATTCTGTGAACTAATAATGAGTTTCAAGTAAAATGTCTCGAATTTTACCTCTAAAATAGAAATTTTGTCGTATGTGAATTTTTCCAGGTTTTCTTTACAGCAGCTGCGAGAAAGGATGGAGACAAACGTAGTGATTTAGTGTGCTTTACTGCCTGCTATCTTCACTTAAAAAAATTGTTTATGCATTTCATGTGGTGATGTTACCTTCGCTGCAGGAATTATTTTGAATGTATTCATGTCTAGTCTAATAACAATGGCCTATCTTTTCTCTTGCAGATCCCTAATGTAATAATTTTCTGAAAGGATTTGAAGTTATTCTAGTGAAGTAGTTGTGGCATCAAGTGTGGAAAGTTCTTTACGTGGGGTGAAACTAACACAAGGAACTAGTAGTGATTTGACCTTACAAAATGTGTGATTTGCCAAAAGATAGACAAACATCACAAGACTACAATTTCAGCAATTGGTACAAATAATATAAAAAATGCTGCTGAAATCAGGCAAGATGAAGTGTTGCAGAGACTTCGTTCAATGGACTCTGAAGTGGAATTTGTGTACCATTGCAATAATACCTGCTACAAGTCTTACGCACTGAAAAAATCGTTACTTAAATTGCAAAGAGATAGTGACGCTACGATTAAAGATTGTGAGGATGAAGAATCGCCAATTAAACAATCTACAAAAAAGCTACGTTCAGACACACTATCCCGTACAGAACCGTCATGTCAAAAAAATCCAGTATACGAAGTAACATGCGTAGTGTGTGGTCTCAATAAACACGCTGGTGTCGGGAGAAGCACAGGATTTGTGAAAGTAACCGAGCCAACAATGTCTTCCTCGAGGCAACAATGTTTTTTAAAGACGATCTGTATACGAGAACTTGTGATCTAGAAGATGAGTCATCAGTTTTTGGAGCAGACTTATACTATCATAAAACATGCCTAGAAACATACCTTACGAAATTCAGAAGAATTTCACAGGAAAACAAAAACACTGAAAGAAAGTCGCCTAAAGAAGAAATGATAAAAGAACTTTCACCTGTAATCAAACAGCTCCTGGAAGATTGCTGTGGTGAGACTTTGTCAAAAAATACTGGGTTACCTAAACGGTAAAGGGACAGGAATCGTGATAAGCAACAAAGAGGTCAAGCATTTTTTACTGAAGATTTTTATAACTACGATTAAATTTTCTAAACCTGTTAAAACCAATGAGTCTCTTATTGCCTATTCACCAAATTTGACTACCGAGACACTAACACAGACCGTCCGGAACCACAATGCTATAAGAGATGCCGGAAGATTAATAAGAAACTCTCTTAAAATCTGCAACTTTGACCTTGACAAAACAATTGGTGATGCTCAGGATCTGAAGAAGTCATGAATCACTACCCCTGCTCCACAAACACTGCTTGATTTTTTTATCAGAACTTTTCCAAGTAGGACGATTGTCTCTTATGTCAAGCTTCACGGAAGACGTGGATTTACTTGAAGACGATGGAGTCGTTTATAGTGAGACCACTGATAAAGCTGAAGATGACGTACTGACAGATAATTCTCTTTCTTGTAGAATAAAGTCAATTTTTCAGATTCTCTTCTATAACCTACATAGAGGCAAGAAAAAACACCTTTACATCTCATGACAGCTCATGTTCCACATGAAAAATGTAAAAGTAAAAGTTTGATAACATCTTTCAATAAACTTGGTGTATCTGCAAGCTACCTGTACAAGCAAGTTATGCATGCACGTGCCAAATTAGCCCAATACACTGTCAAGTCTTGTTCTGACGGTATTTCACTTCCAATTCACTTTTGTTAGTAATAAATTTACAGTGAGTGCGATGGATAACTTCGACCACGAAGAAGCTACACTCTCAGGTTTGCAAGGAAGTCATGACACTGTTCTGGTAGTATTTCAAGAGAAACCTATAGAGACAAAAAATATCCTATTCACGGGATATTGCTGAGAAGAATTTCTCTAAACGTGACATCTCAACTCCCATGTCAAAGCCTAAAGCATTATCGCAAGTAATCGCTGTCTTTGATGGTACCTCAGAATTTAAAAACGTTTGAAGATTTATTTGATGTGGATGTAAGTGAAGTGACATTAAGGGAATCTGTGATCAGGATCATGAAAGCTTTGCACTGACTTAGCGATAGGGACGTTACCTGGGGGGGGGGCTGTCAACGCAGTGATATCGAAATCTGAAGTTCCTCTTCAGCAAGTTGGGTTCTTACCTATATTGCCATACCCTATTACAGCATACGACAGTGTCTATTCTGCAATGAAAAACTTCCAGTACCTTCTCAATCGTCTTCATCAACCCACTTTACCTATAGCTTGCGACGAGGAAGTTTATCACATCGCTGCACAAATCCAAATTACTTCAAACGAGTTCCCAGACATTGTCCTGATGATGGGATCTTTCCATATAACCAAAGCACTATTGGCGTAAATACATATCAGGAAGTGGATTAGAAAACATCCTTATTGAAAACTCAGTATTTGGACCAGGAGTAGTCGAAAGTGTACTGCAAGGGAGTAACTACATTCGTTCTACAAAAGCAATGTTCATACTTGCTGAAGTCATTGAAAGGCTGAAATGGAAAACATTTTTGAAAGGTAATGTCAGTGCACCTAGTAAAATAGCCACCGACACATTGAGAGCAATTAAAGATAAAGATATTGAAAAAGCACAACTACTGTTTCAAGATCTTACTAACAATTCTATAAGCTTAATCCAAGGGATGAAAGAGTTCTCTCAGATGAATGCGGAGCGATCAGAAACGTGTCAGTATTTGGAAGGTTTTTTGTTTCTTGTGTCTCTTCTGAAGAATCTTATTCGAGCAGGCAGAGAAGATAATTGGCTTCTTCATTTGAATACCATTCAACAACTCCTTCCAGTGTTTCACCTTTTTGATAGAATCAATTACTTGAGGAAGAGTGCTATCACATTCCATCAGTTCTCATCTTCCCATTATACCAATATGATTCTATATGCATTCTTTAAAAGTGGATACCTAGCTGAACGTTCTGAACGGTTTGTAACTCCCAAGAAGTTTGCCTTAGGGCTTGATGGTGCGAACGTTCGTGATCACTGTTGTGCGCCATTTTTCATTCGGTGCTCATGGTGCAAGTTAATGGTATGTTTTAAACATTTCGTGAATGTCGACGATGTCCATTTTGTAAAGTGTAATACATACATTCCATAGAAGGTTGATCTCTGCACCTCTCGGACACGTATTTTCTGTCGCCCTCCTGATGCACATGGTGAGTCATTAGCAGCTAATATTTTTCCTGTCATCATTGTTCAAACTACACTTTCAAGTGAGCCTTACTAGAGATTGCACTTGCGACCTCGCACTCAAGGGATTCCTTGTGAGTAGTGAAGTACGTGATGGAGGACCAATTTCGACTGTAACAATCAAATCTGGCAAGTGAAATGACGTTTCGGATGAAGATTTAATGAAGCCTATTGAAGAAGTAGATTTGAGAATAATTCCACATATATATCACACACTTAAAGAAGGATACCAGCAAGTAATCGTAGTATCAAATGATACGTATGTACTTTCATTCTTCATCACTTCTTGAAGTTATTTCAAACGAAAGGTCTTTAGGCTCTTTGGTTACGAAAATCTTCAAAAGAGTTCATACCACTTCATACATTAGCACGAAAAATTGGCACATTATGTGACGTTTTTCTATCAGTGCATTTCCTTACAGGTTCGGACGTCATTAGTAAAGTGGGGACCAAGTTTTCGGCTTTGAAAGGAAATCCTCAAAAGTACCTTCTATATTTTGACCAGCAATTACCTGCAAATCCGGATACATTTCCACTAGCAGAAAACTTTCTTGTACATGTGTTAAAGCCTGGGAGTCCGTCTGCACCATTTGATCAGCTACGGCTCGAAACTTTACACATTCAAAGACTCCAAATCTGCTATCACTACCACCTACAAGCTTCCCATTAAGTGCACATCTTCAGCATAGCTTTTTCATGGTTTACACTTGCTCTTCTGCATTGAGTTCAAACGCGTCACTGTTACCAGAACATTATGGTTGGTCAGTGGATGGCGACGGTACGGTAATTCCAAACTCTCATTTAAACTTCGTCCCAGAAGATCTCTTGATTACTTGTGGCTGCAAAATGAAATGTACAAAACGTTGTCGCTGTATCTCCAACTTTGTGTGTTGCATAGACTTCTGCAAGTGCTGTGAATTCTGTGAAAATCAAGAGAAAAATTACTTCTAGCTATGTTAGCGCATTTAACAAAGGTGGGTGATTACGTAAACAAAAATGTAAAATTTCAAATACTGTATATATATTTATTTATAAAGAGGTAATTCTTCACCTGATCTATTTACGTAATTATTCTCCAATAATATAACAACATACTATACCATTAAAAAAGGAAAACATCCCTCTCAAACAATGTCTCCTGATCCCAAGAACGTTATCAGTGCTGTTTATTCTAAGAATCGTGAATTATAATACAACGATGTGTTAATAATTTTCTACTTCTATTAGAATTGCAAACACGAAGAAGTAGTGAAGCAAACACGAAACACAGAAGCTTACATTCTGAAAAATTTCGTACATCTGATTATATTACTTTTTTTGTGGAGATAACTATTGGAAGATATTTGTCAAAAATTGCGTCCTTGTATAGAGGGTTGTTGTAAGGCTTGGCCAAAAAATCGTTGTCACATAAGAGATCACCGTTTGGACATCATGGAAAGAAAATAAAAACAGACTTTTAAAAAATTAGCCGAAATTGGACTTTGCCCCCCTTTCCCCTCTATTTGTACGGCTACGCCAAAAATCTATATCTACGTTTATTTCGTGGACTATTTAGAAAGAAAACAACCCTCATTCATTGTTCTACTACAATCACAATGGCAGCTACAATCATTTTAAGAAAAGTCGGCAACAACTCAAAAGGCGCGCCGCCCCCTAGGATTACGCCCCTGCAGAAAAAAACTGCCCATAAGTCAAAAAGTCTACCCTCGTGATTTACACTTGTTTAGACATGTACTAACAGGATTTGAAGAGAACAGCCGTCAGACATGACTTTCCTACGGGTCTTATGGACAGGGACTAGACTACTAGCAAAAATACACCTATCTGACTGTCGCTGATTGTCTTACTGTTGTCCAGCATTATTGCCTGCTGTACTTAGCTACCCTCAAACCCGCAAACACAATAACAGAATGACGCAAAGTTTAGTATTCATTCGTGCTTAACTGCAGGGTTCCAAGAAATCGCTACCAGTTGGCAGCACAATGCAACGCATTATCAGTATCACATATTCCGTATACAATGAGCGACTGAAATAGACTATCGCAGCGAAGTATAAACAAAAATAGACAATGTGGACTAAAGTGAATTTCCGCAGCAAAGGGCAAAATTCCTCAGATCGACTAAAGTTGACTTTCGCAGTGAAAGAGATAAGCACAGTTTCACAGTTCCATTGGTCATTTAAAATCACATGACTCAAAATTTAAATTACACAATTAGTCCAGTAAGTTTAAGCCAAAAAAGGCCTGATTTGGAAAAAAATAGGTTAGAGATGAAATCTTTTGCAATAGTCTGTTTCATGCACTGGCGGATCCAAGGGGGGGGGGCGGAGGGGGCGACCGCCCCCCCCAAAAGGTCTGGTTTTTACTTCCTGTATTTATCGTTGGAAAATACAAATATGGTCTTTTCCCGACCGATTCAATCTGTGTGACAAGTCTAGGAGAGTCTAATCAAAATGTGTGGTACTTAATGCAGACACATTTGAAGTGTTAATACTTCTGTCCCTAGTTCCTTGAGGCGGTCACATAAGCCCCAAAGGAGCAAGAATGTGATTCATTCGTTGGGTGAACAGTTGTAGGAAGGAGGGTGAGACGGTTCACTCTTTAAACTAAAAAGGTATATTTTAAAATTGTGTTCTAGAAAAAGGATATGGAAATGGAAATCGGGTCCCGAAACTTCAAGTACTTTTACCTTGAATAAAGAGAAATATAGAATCTTCAGCATTCCTTACCGAAAAACTCTCTGAATCTGAGACTTTTCGGTTGGTTACGTCGATTGTCAAATGCGATGCTTTACAGAACGAGAACTAGAGTTTAAAGTTAGATCTGAACTACTGTAGTGCGTTCGATACTCACTCACCGGGAATCAAATTATATAACCTCATGTATCAAAGTACGTTCGCTAGCTACTACATCAACAGAGAGAGCCGTGACTTTTGGGGTTCAACACGGAAACATTAGGAAGGAACCAGGGATTCATTGTGACTTTTAATGGCACTTAATCTTTTCTTGGGAAATAACACAAGCTACAAGCTGTTATATAAAAGACGAAGTCCTGAGTGAATAACTGATCGCACAGGCCAAACCGCTGAAGCTAAAAACTTGAAATTCGGGCAGCAGATAAGAGTTTTTGACGTAGTGTGTCACTAGGGAAGGATTTCTTGGAATTCGAAGAAAGAAAGGGGTGGTCATCTCTCCGAATCCCTTAAGGATGCCCATATGTCGGGATCCCTTAAGGTTAGAGACATGAATGTTGATAGTTTATTTTTTTTCATTTAAAATAAACATGTATTTGAGCGTTTTTGTTACTTAACATAGAAGGGAAGGAAAAGATTTGGGGTGGTTCACTAAAATGCCTTTCGAGGTGTTTAATTTCATGACAGAGTTTTAGCTCAATCCAGTTCTATATGAAAGACAGAAGGAAGAACGCGAAATATTCTGCCACAGTAGCACGTAGGAGCATTTGCTATTTCGTGCGAGGCCGTATGTAGAGCAAATTGTGGGTTTGGGGGCGAAGCCCTACCTAGGCGAAGGCTAGTAAAACACAATTACTTGTTGTAAGCATAGCTATAATTATATTATGTTTGTAAAAACTGCATTTAAGAAATTACCTAATAGAGCTAATTTCCAACTCAGTGTTCCTAGTCTGGTCTAATGCTTTTTCTCTTTACATATTGAATTATACCACTGCAAAAGCGGTGTAGTCACACAAAATACCCTATACAGAGCATCAGCCGAAAGAACATTTTCAACACTAAAAAGTTGAAGGCATGGCTACGATCTCGGATGAGTGCAGATTGACTTAGCGGCCTGGCACTACTGTATACGCACCGAGACAAACGTAGATTACGATTGTGTCATCGACAGATTTGCCAGTAACAAGAAAGGACGTAGATTTGAGTTTGTGCTGTAACTTTCACAGAGATGGACTGCAAAGTGACTAAGGCCGTTGTGTGGTTTTTGCCGTAATTATTTTCAACTCGTGGGTATTCCCCAAAAGTCATCAGTCTGAGTATAAAGTTGAACTGCTTGGACGTATCTGAATCGCAAACAAAATCAAGAAAGATGAACGAACTCGAAAGTTTCTGAAATTGCTTTTTTCAAAAATTTAACAAAAGGGCACAACTACGATCGTAAAAAAAATGTGTACCGGTATATAGGCTATATTATATTTTTAATGAACAGTTATATATTATACATGTGACATTTATTTGTTTTAACGTTCCACGGTTGTGCCAGGACGGCTAAATAAGACGTGGGCCTACTGATTATAGTGGAATCCGAACCACTATTTTCGTTCAACTGCACCCTCATCGGGAATCAAACCCGGGGTCACGCGCACCAAAGGCAAGCGTATTAGCCATTAGACCAAAGGGGGTCCATATTATATCTGAGATGAAAGGAAACCAACAAGTTTTATGTACTTTATTCTCTCTTGGTAATTTAGTTTAAAGGTGAGAATTTTTCATAATTAAATTTTCATTTTTTTTTTTCAAATATCTGATATTGTCAAATAATATCGCCAGTCGGTATGTTTTAGGAAATATAGTTTGTGTGCTGTGATGAACGGAAACCTCACTTTGGTTTTACATTTGTGATCTTTCGTTCATTTTGTTGTAGGCTTTGTTAATCTTTCAGTTTTTTCTATTTATACATTATAATGGCTTATATTGTGATTCTACATAATTTTAATTCATATTTTAATTCATGTAAAATTTATAAACATTTCGTGCTAGATCTGAAAAAAATTCTGTTGAGTTTCGGGTAAGAGAAAGTTTATTATTGATATTTTTGTTATTACATTATTTACAGTGCTTTATTGAATAAATTGTGCATTTACCTTCGTAGTGATTTATATGGTTAAGGAGTATTGCAATATATTATATCTATATAGGATTTATATTCATAAATCATTTCCTTACATGTTACTGATGTAGTTTAACTTCAAACCGTCGCTCTGGGTTACTCTTAGTAGTACAGTACAAGGTTTAAATACAGTGAGGATTAGTATTATGTATTAGGAAGTGTATCTATTTCATTCTCCTGTACTTGATCTGTGCCCTTGAGTGCGCAGGTCGTATTTTTAAGGCAAAAACCATAACATTCTTTTTTGGGGGGAAAGCCACGAAATTCATGTTCGGGCAATCACTATCACTGGAAATCATCACAGAGCCACTAAACATCCTTGGAATTCAGTTTGAATATTATACTTTTTTATTTTCAATTTTCAGTTTTTGAAATATACAAGCAGAAATGAAAGCAATCTGTAAAGATTGCTCTCCCATATTCTGGACAATTTGGAACTGTATGCCATATTCTATTGAACATTACTTTATAATTAATTATTGTATTATTTTTACTACCAAGAAATGTACAATCATGTCCAAAATTATTGTCTCATATCTATAAATATGTTGTTGTAGGAATATAATTTCATAACGAATTCATCCGGTATTTCTTATAATGTTAGTATGTGTATAACAAACTGTCGGCAAAGACATGTAGGTGGCAAATTTCATGTCAAACGAACAGTAAATAAGAACAATAAAACGAAAATAAAACTTTCTTGTCTATTTAGCAACATTTTGTTTTACTCATTCTAATTTTCGTATTTATAATTCTTTTCCTGTAAAATTTACCACAAATATACATTTCCCGATTATACACATAGTATCAGTATCAAAAGTATCCTGCAAAATCATTATCAAATTATATTCGTACACGAAGACAGTTATAGATATGCGACAATCATTGTGAACATGAGTGTACATGGAAATATCATAATGTCTTTTGTTATTTGTTGACACTTTGTATTATTCTTTATGCATGTATACTTTTGTTATCTATTTTTGCGAAGACCGAATGTGTCATTTTTTTTCAATTCATGTCCCTCAATTGTTATTCAAAATATAAATGATTAGTGCAAATTGTACACTCTTTCGTTAAAATGAATGCCATCGTCAATACAGTATTTTCTTTTGTGCAAGTACTGTGCAAGACAGTGCATCTGATACATTGCAGTGACTAGTGAATCATGACACCGCCATGTCTCTGAAACGAAAATGCGCATTTAATTTAAATCTACAGAAGGAATATACTTTCATTAAAAAATATACAAATTCGAGTCCCAAAATGGAATCTGTTAATCAGGTTTACCCCCCCCCCCCTCCAGTTCTGCATTCATATGCGTCAGATTCTTGCAAAGTAAAATTCTTTTCACCTTGAGGCTATGCTCATCTTCCAAGAAGCGGACCGCCCCCCCCAAACGAACTTTCTGGATCCGCTAGTGGTTTCATGTCCTAGTTAACATACTAAAAATCATCAAAGCTCCGAGCTGTGGAATCAGTGCTATGGCGTCATCAATATGACCGCCATAAGAATTTCTAGGGTAATTTTTAAATGACTATAAACCCTCACAGAATTAACGTAGAAGAGTTAGTTTTGCACCAAATTACAAAAAAAAAAAAAAAAAAAAAAAAAAAAAAATAGCTGAAAAATATTTGTGACATTATCTTACATATATCTAACATTTCTTTTGAGTTATTTTAAACAAAGGTGAGAAAATGTTATTTTTTCAGTATTTTTTAAAGTTTCTCTATAAATAACTAGGTAATTATGCAACAAAATCACATTTTTTTCGTTAGTTATGTAATACATTCTTAGAGATGTAAAACGATAGCAATACTTTCCTCTACCATTAATAGTAAGGGATTAAGGTTAATTTATTTACAAGCTATGATTATTCATTAGCCAGACTGAACAATGATAATTCAACTTTCTTATGTTAGAATTTTAAGGAGACATATTTTTAAATCCTGCTCAATATTTGTTAGTACATATGAATATTCTCAAGAGATAGTAAAATCTATGTTCTTCTACTGATGGCATACATCTCAACGTCTAACATTTAAAAATAAATTTATTACGGTATATTCAGTGAGGAAAATTTTCCGAAAAAGTTTCCAATTCATAAAAACATACTCACTTATTTCTACATCGTTGTTTAGCCGTGATGTGAGGTGGAAATTTTCTTCTATATTTTTCCATAAAATTTTCCGTTCTTAACAAATATCTCTCTGAGAAATGAAATCTCTGAGTTTTACGTCCCACGGTTATGCCGGTTAGGCTAAAGGAGACGGTGATGATGATGAGTAATGAATGAAATGGTGGAATGAAGAAAGTGGGAGGAAACGGGAGAATCCCGAGAAAACCCACGAACATGGTGTTTGTCCACCACAAAGCTCACTTGGCAGAGGCTGGGATCGAACCCGCGACCCCATGCGCCAGAGGTGAACGCTCTACCACTGAGCCACCGCGGTCCCTGTTTAACAAATATCAGTAATCAAGTACAGTAACAATTCCTCAGTATTCATAAAATTGATTGAATTCATGTATAGAAATGTTAAAAAGTAAAAGATCGTTTAAACAATTTGAAAATTTTCATGGCTCAGACAATTTTCAGTACTAAGTAGGAACAAGTTAAACAATTTTTCATGAATCGAAATATTTTCTGTCTTATATTGAAAAATTGCAAAACTTTTTATGATTCGGAAAATTTTCAACATTTTGAAGCAAAAAGTAAAACAACTTTTTGTGAATCGGAAGTGTTATTGCTCTATAGAAACAAGTGAAAGGGATTTTCATGAATCGAAAAATTTTCATCACGATGTAGAAACAAGTGAAAAAACTTTTCATAATACGGACAATTTTGGATATTATGTATAGTGATGTTAGTTGGAAAATTTTCCACTATATTTAACTGCACATTCAGCTGTAAATTTCAATTCCTGTAGAGGAAAGTTAGACAGCAACAAATTTTCATTTTCTAATTAGCTTTCGGAAACCAGAAAATTTTCTAATATTGCAAGTTAGGACAACAACGCTGTCTTAGCAGTCACACAATCCATAACCACCTACCTGCCATGCGGTACAGAAGCCATCGGTCCACGCGAGTACCCCTTGTAACCGCACAACACAGGAAACAACGTCTAGCATGGGCAAAGGAACACAACAACTGGATAGTGGAAATGTCAAAAAAAGTTTGCCTGGGCAAATGAGTCTCATTTCATATTGCTATATGTCGATAAACGGGTACGGGTCCGTCGCTAACCGCACGAAGCAATGGATCTATCGTGCCAGCAGGTAACTGTGCAGGCCGATGCTGGTAGTATTCTCATCTAGACCATGTTTACATGGACTGAAATGTGTCTCCTAACACGTGTGACACGGTCACTCACAGGTGAACGCTACCACAATTTTGTTGATGTCCTGTCATTTGTTCGGCTAACATCCGAATGGTGACTTCATCTTTTCAGCAAGAGAATGCGCTGGCTCACCGTTCTAGGATGGCAGGAGACTGGTTTGATGAGCACTCCTCTGATCTGGTAACACTTCCCTGGCCATCATGGTCACCAGACCTCAATCCCATCAAACACATGTGGGATGCCATGAAACGACACGAAGGGGCTGCGGATTCTCTTCCGACCGACCTGCAGGTTCTGTGGGAGAGTTTGCAGCAGATATGGATTGAGACGCCACAACAATACTTCAGGCACCTCGTGGAGTCCATGCCGCGACGGGTAGCCTCTGTTATCGGAGCGAAAAGAGGTACTACACAGCGTTAGAAAGGTGTATGTAATTCAACAAGCGATCAGTGTATATCTATCCATTTCTCAAACACGTAGGCGGAAGAATACATGTATTGTGCAATATCTTCTGTAACAACCTTTTGTTGCCTATGTTACCTCTAGGGGATGTAGTATTTCATTCCATGAAAGGAACAAGCAAACGATATTATAACTAGATATTTTATACTCTGAAGCAAAGAAAGAATCTTTATTTTCCAGTCCAGAACCATTTATTACAAACTTTATTATTCATATATTTAATATCTTAGAATTATATGCAACTACCTGTCTTTTTCTTCGGAACCTCCGCCATCTTGAGTTCAATATAACGCTGCCAGATTATGGTGGTTTCTTAGATGCTAGTATCGCGTCAAAATGTTTCTAAATGTCCACCTGAAGGCACATGCCCAAACTAGTAGATAACTGCACATAGCAGGGTACTAAAAATTTAACTACGAGCTATGTTTATTCTTCATTACAATTCTAAAAGTCAATCGAACAATGAATAGAAAAATGTCACCAGTAGCAGCTGTCTAGTCACACCCATGGTGGAAAGACTACAAGGTGGTTGCATGCGCATGTCGCCTGAAGCGCTGTCGTGGCTGTGACGTCATCTGGTTTGCAAGAGACAACGGGAAAAGGCGCGGCTTTAAGTGACAAGTGGAAATTCTTTGTTCTGTTAAATGATATTAAAAATGCCTAACTGTGCAGTGTACGGCTGTAGTAATTATTAGGCCTACAGAAAAACTAAAGGAACTAAGATAAAATACTTTAGATTTCCTCAAAAAGAGGGTGAATGTCTCCAGAAATAGATTTTAGCTTGCAGGCGACAGGACAAAATAAACCTAAAATATGGTAAGTTTTACATAAAAATAATAAATAAATGCAATGTTAAATGAAATTGTAAAAAAGCCATTTCATTATGTAGTTTCTACTTAGTATTAATAGTATGTAATAATAGTATATAGAGCTACAGTAGCTTGTGCTGATTCTGCATACAAAATCCAATAGTACGATTTAAAAAGACGAACTTTGAGGCAAGACCCGGATTCGAAATCATGAGGGACGGGGAGCGACAGAGGTGATCATTTCTACCATCGTTTCCTTCTACATAAGATATTGAGACAAAATTTTCCCCACAGAGGCAGGCATGTAACTCGAGAAGGGAGGCACGATGATCTAGGGGGCTTACTTCCCTCGAGTTACGCATATGGAGAGCATTGAACACGTTAAAGTAGTTCAGATCCCATTTCATTCTGAAGGTCTGCATTCCCTGTAGCTTCGGTGCTGAAACGGGACGTTGCACTTGAAATTAACTAACGAATGGAAGGTTCGTAATAACGATTAACGGTTACAAAGATATATAACAATGTGTTAGATCAAGAGAATAAAGTATCCACCTACCATGTCAGGGCGTCATTGTCGGGACATTTTTACACTGATTTTGAAATTTTTGTTCATTTTAATCATAAGTTTGGATAATTATATATACATATTTAGGGGCCCTCTCCAGAATTACAAAATTAAGAATGACTGCAGTAAATTTAAAAATATAGTAGATTCTCAACCAATCAAGGAAGCACGGTGGCTCAGTGGCAGAAGGCTCACCTCTGGTGCAAGGGATACTGGTCCGCTTCTCGGTCAAGTGAGTTTGTGGTGGAAAACATCGTGTCCCTGAGTTTCTCGGAGTGCTCCCGCATTCTCATTCCACCAAATTCCACATAATCATTCACTTGCATTTATCTTATGTTATCTTTAGTCCACGGGACAGAAAAGAGAAAACTTATCAAGAAAATTAAGAAAATTATGTAATTTTATGGTTTATATGTTTTCTAGTCTAGCTGTAACACCCCTACATCGTCTTCACATACGCCTAGTAAGTCTATTTTGTTTCTTGCTTGAAATAATCATGTTGTTGCAATTTCTTAATTTGAGGTGCTTTGTATATACATATTTATTTCTATATATTTTTAGAACACAATATTATATGTAACGTTTTATTTCGTACAAATGTTTAATAATACAATTTGTTATGGCGTAAATTTTGACACTAATATTCAGAGAACCAAACCTTTTGTTCAAATACAAATTCTATAAATAAGCGATCAGCGATTTCAAATAAGATGATTTTTTTTGTAAATAAAAAATAAAAACGACGTTTAAAATATTAAATACGTGCGTCCCTACTCAATAAAGTTTTTAACCTTCTCTGAGATTCTGATGAAACTTACGTTTGAGCAACCTCTTAAAAGAAAAAGAAAACTGTCCAAGCATAACGAAAATATACGTACGAGCATCTCTGTTTATGAAAACAATGAATTCTCCCTTGAGATATTCTCAAAATTTATATGGGGTCATCAGTAAAGAATTCTCTTTCAAGCAAAACAATAATAATAGTAAATCAAAACCGATCAATGTGTTACGAAAATATACTTGAGCATACATAAATATATAATAATGAAATGCGTTAACGACACACTGTGTTATAGATTATTCAGATCTATACATACTCGAGTGTATTATTTCAGATGTTTAAAAAAAAGAAAGAAAGAAAAGAAAAGAAAGAAAAAACAGAAAATGTAGTGAGCAATATTGGCTTGTTCAAGCTTCAGAGGTGTTTAATATGAACTGATATTGCTGTTTCTTTTGCTATTGTAAATATCTTCCTTTGAATTCCCTTAGCTTAAGCATTGATTACATTACGTTTATATAATTATTGTTTGTACTAAAATTTTTACTTCGTTGAAGATCACTATAAATAGAAGAGAAGTTTGCGTGTAAGATACCAGCGAGCAAGCGCTTGTTCAAAGTTCATCTGACTCTCGTTGGCCACGTCTGCTACCAAGATGACGTCATGCGCCAGAGCGACAAGAATGTAGCACTGCATTGCATCCACCTTGTAGTCTTTCCACCATGGTCACACCTATATATATTTTTTTAAATTTTTACAAGACTCATAACGGTCGTTCATAACCATCAAAATGTATTCCATCTTTCCTGTTTTTAGTTTCAACTTGTGAATATCAAAATTTGAGTACCACTCACAAACAATAGCTGGAAACCAATTTTAGTTTCTATTGCTTAGATTGTAACCCCTGGAATTAGTACTGTTAACATACCTTCTGTACCCTTTCGGATTCTAAATATGGTCCTCTATAACATTGCTAATGTGCAATTTCCCTTAAAAATACGGTAATTTAGTTGATTATGGGGCTACAAGCAGGGGCGGCAATTAGGGGGCAAGAGGAATCTGTTGCCCCCCATTGTTTGAAGTTACCCCTTAATGTATATAGTTTCATTTGGAAATGTAAAGTTTTGTACGTATTACTGGTTCATAGAAAAAAATGTTGCCATATAATACTTGCCGTTGCGTGAGTACGTATTCGTTGTCTTTCCATGGAATTAAGAAAACTACAGGAATTGCGTTTTAATTACACTTCAAAGCAATGAATGGCAATTGCGTATTTCTTTAAATGTCGTACCTTGTATAGTATTTACTGTCTTTCATTCAGGCCCGCAACTAGGGTTTCTGTCACCCGGGGCAAACACACAATTCGGCCCCCCCCCCTTCCAAGGTTTAGTCGAAAAGTATCACTTATGGATTGCAACTGTAAATAACATTCTTAATGAAACCAGTTATATCGATTTTTAAGTACGCGCGGGCTACCATTGTAGCCCAGCGTTTTTATTTTCCTTGCCGCAAAGTAATTCGAGATGATAACTCAAAGGGTGTCTGTGTACCTTTCTATCAACTATCATTCTGCGTGTTTAGGGTGTGGTCAAACGTAAAATCGAAAGGATCTCATTGTTATTCTGCTTGAAAGTTTCATGGGCTACATCTCTGCCGTGTCATGACAAAACGCTGTAACTTTGGCGGAGCAGTTTTGCGAAAAAGAGCCGTAAAGTTTTCATCAGAAAATGTGATCTGTATCGTGTAGAACCAGTGTATCTTGACTTTGGAAACACGTGGTTACATGTAATGGTACGTAAATGCATGTTGTGTGATTAAATTTGGTGAAAATTGATTGGTTGACCATTATTGCCTAGTTACACTGGTTCTCCACGATACAGATCACATTTTCGGATGAAAACTTTACGGCTCATTTTCGCAAAACTTCTCCGCCAAAGTTATAGCGTTTTGTCACGACACGGCAGATCTGTAGCCCGCGCGACTATTGATGTCACGGGTGTTCCAAAGCGTCAAAGTTTTTTCATTATAGTTTGAATGTTGATCAGATGGTCAATGAGTTTGCAAAATGCCAATTCTAATAATAGTCAGGTTCCTTAACGTGTCCCGTGTGCTGTGTGATGGTTAAGTATTGCGGGTGGTTTCACCTTTCCAGACGCATGTTGGAGAACACGAAAAACGATGGTGGAGGTCTGAGGTCTGCGACTGGCCAATATGGCGGCCAATTCAAGATGGCGCCAAAACTATGTTTAAAAACCGCTGTATCTTGTTTACCTCTCATCCGATTTTGATGCTCTTTTTTTTTTTAAATTGCAGGTCTATATTAAAACTATATTTAATGTTATTACACATTTTACGCTAAATACAATAGTTTCCTAGGTATTTCGCAAAAGCCGATTTTCGAAAAGAAGTTTTATGTTTATTACAACAGCAAAAAAAAATGTTTTCTGTTTATCAGAAAAAATAGTATTGCGGATGGTTTCATCTTTTCAAGTACTTCTTCGAGAACACGAAAAGCGATGGTGGAAGTCTGAGGTCCGCGACTGGCTAATATGGCAGCGAATTCAAGATGGCGGTCAAGCTAGGTTTAAAAACCGCTGTATCTCGGCTACCTCTCGTCCGACTTTGATGATCTTCTTTTAATTGTCTTAGGTCATTATTAAAGCTATATTTGATGTTATTACTCAGTTTACGCTAAATACAATGTTTTTAAGGATTATATTATAACATTAATAGAATTGTGTAACATTTTTATATTGTTTGTGTGTAGTAAATTTGAGTGTATTTTAAAAAATGTTCTAGATATCTCTGTTAGGAAGGAAAATAGAGAGTTACCAAACTCAGTATACTCAATTCAGCCCTTGCTCATTCCTAAGTTGTTGAAACCTAATAGTCCATTATCTCTATAGACCCCCCACCAGAAAAAAGCCTGAACTTTTAATTTCTGCTGCAACCAAAGATTTTGTGTGGATGTTAACTGGTTGCATTGGTATTGAAAGTAGTGCCAGCAATCAGTCTGGGCTACCTCTAACATGGTCTGCACATAATTTAATGGTAGGTAAAAGCAATGCAAAAACGAACAACATAATGTCAATACTTCCAGAAACACAAACAAATGTTACTGTGTTGTACTCTGTGATGAGTCATTTGGAGAAAGTAAATAAAAAAGTTCAAAGTCAGTCAAGAAATTGGTTGTCACAGCTGGCCTGGGCATATATCGACCACTACTTCATTTAAAAATGACTATTGCGAAGGAAAATTGGGTTTTGATACCTGGGGTCTTGCATATTTTAATGGCAGAATTAAGAGCTATAGGTAAATATATTGACGAAAGTGGTACTCCTGAGATTTGGGTTCAAAGTGGGATATATAGCGAAAATATTGCCAAGAGAATGTTAGAAGGGAAACCTGTACGGCGATCACTTCGAGCTCATATACTGACACTTCATGCATTGTTCAGTCAGCAAGTGGAATGGCACTCCAGGGACGAAAAAGACCTTAAACAAACAATGTCTCCACATGCAACAAATCTATGGAAAGCGTAGCAAAAAGGAGACAGTGAAGAAGTATCCTTAAAGAATCATCAATTCAACACTGCCTTGGTTGAAGAAAACACGCTTAAAAAGCTTGATGAATTCTGTGAAAAAGAATGTTCAGGGAATCAACTTCCAACTGGCTGGCTTTTCTAAGAGCAATTTGAAGTCGTGACTGGGATCTAAGGCTAGTAGCTTTGGAGTTCACAAAGTATTTTTTTTTTTTTTTTTTTTTTGCCATGATTATGCGAAACTACAATGCATTATGTGCTTGGCATACAGCTGAAATGAAATTTTTAAAGACGTCAGATACAGAAACTTGGACCAATATTAGGAACGTACGGGCTCCAAATAAATCTGAAGTCTTATTTTGTAATATTGGATCTGATGAAGCTCTTGAACAGGAAATCCGAAAAATGAAGGTAGCAGGTGGAGTAGTAGGCATAACACAAAGCCCACAGATCCTCACCAAATTCTATTTGGTAACACCTGAACTAGCTAAGATTTGTTTAGAAGTAACAGAACGTGTTCCAGGTGTTCAGAAGGAAAGACTCATCATGAGGTAAGCCGATCGAAGTCATCTCGCTACCAAAATAATTTGACCAAGATGACTCTGTGTGCCCATAATTTTGTAAACCTTTTCAAACATGAAGGTAATGACCTGATCAACCTTGTAACAATGACTGTCGCACCATCTGAAGTTGTCAATGATGTCACTTCCATGCCAGTCCAGGGATTAGCACAGGACAAGTCTTTTGCAGAAGAGCTGATAATGCTACGGACAAGAAAGTTTTGGGATAGTCTTCCCCAGAAGAAACATAAACTGTTTAGTTCGATGGGAAAGAAAGTAAAAGTGCAAACTAAAGAGGGGGTAGTGGAGATTAAGGAGGACAGGAAGTTGTTTGCTAGACTTGTCCTTTTGTGTCGAGCACGAACAGATTTAAAATTAGATGACTGTATCGGTATATATGAGCTGAGTGTCGTTCCAAGATCTATGTTTTGCAGTGATGGGTCCATGCATCGTATACAAGTTAAGAGCAAGCTCCTTCATCATTTAGAATAGCTTCAAGACAAGGAAACATGCGAAAATCCTGATGAATCACAAGTTGCAGCTTCTGACAGTCCAGTAATGCCAGTTGCAATCGTAGATGGTATGGAAGAGCTCAATTCTCTGAAGTTGGACAATAATGCAAAGAATGTGTTAGACTTAGCAAATCAGTTCTGCAGAAAAATCTTTCGGAAATATGGGCATTACTCTGAAGTTCATGTTGTTTGACACATATCTCGAAACTTCATTGAAATATGCTTGTCGTGACAGTCGTCAACATAGAAAACCACCTGTTCAATATAAAATTGAGGCTCACACCAGCATCAAATCAGTTCCCATTAAGAAACTGCTTTCACATATATAAACTAAGGCATCCCTGATGGAGTATTTAAGTAAAGAACTAATCAAAAAGGCTAATGACGACATCATTGTGTCCTACAAGGATACTGCAGAAGCTTCAAAGTTAGTTGTATCAGATTTGAAAACTACTCAAGAAGAGGCTGACACGAAAATTACCTTGCATGCCCTACGTGCCACTGGAAGAGGTGCAAAAGTCATAAATGTGTTCTCCCCTGACACTGATGTACTAGTATTGCTCATCAGTTGGTATCCACAGCCCCCAACGAAAACATTCTTTTTTCTCATTGGAACTCAACCTCAGAAAATTGAGGTAGAGAAAATGTATGCGAAACTGGGACCACAGCGAACAAATGCACTGACTGGGATATCTGGTACTGACGTAACTGGTGCTTTCTCTGGAAAAACAAAAACTACTTTTTGCAACCACTTCATGGAAGCAAATGAAAGAGTGCTTCACGCACTTTCATCTCTTGGCAGAACTTTGCATGTTTCAGATGAAATCTACAATGGTTTGGAAGAGTATCTTTGTTCAGTGTACTTACAAGAGCCGAATCTTCAAAAGTTAAGTGAAGTAAGATGGTGGTTATTTTCAAAAAAAAAAAAAAAAAAAAGTTGAAGGGACCAGTCTTTCTCCAACTTTATTTTCATTTCGTCCTGAAGTTAGAAGAGCACATTTGCAAGCAATGATTTGAAATACATCAGATATTGCTACACCTTGCCTCCCATCTGCATTAGAATGTGGTTGGAAGTTGGAAAATGGTCAGTTTGTTACAGAGATGAGTGAGCTTCCCTGTGGACCTCTAGAAATTCTGTCATCCATACAATGTTCGTGTGTGCAATCACGTTGTGCGCCCCCCTGTAAGTGTTTCAGGCATGGAATTCCATGTACAGAGATGTGCAGCTATTCTGGAAATGAACAAAATTGTGACAATCCTTCAAATGAGGAATGTGAACAATTTGATGCAGTGATGAAGAAGAAAATGAAAATGAAATCTTTAAGTTTTACGTCCCACGGTTATGCCGGTTAGGCTAAAGGAGACGGTGATGATGAGAAATGAGTGAAATGGTGGATTGAAGAAAGTGGGAGGAAACGGGAGAACCCCGAGAAAACCCACGAGCACGGTGTTTGTCTACCACAAAGTTCACTTGGCGGGGGCTGGGATCGAACCCGGGACCCCAAGCACCAGAGGTGAACGCTCTACCACTGAGCCACCGCGAGTGATGAAGAAGAGTTTGACGAAAATGACAATGAGTAAAGGGCCCAGAAAATGGAAACTATTAGTCTTAAATACTGTAAATTATGGTATAATTATTTAGTAGTACAATTAACAATTCATAAATTATTCATTTCAACTTATAACTTATATATTTTACATATCGTATTGACTCATCAGGATAGAAGTTTTTAATGAACACCTGGATTTTTCGAACACAATACAAATTTCCTCATGGATGTACAATTTCTAATTTCATGTTATAGTCAGGTTCATTAACGTGTTCCATGTGCAGTTTGATGATTAAATATTGGGGGCGTTTTCATCTTTTCAAGTACTTCTTGGAGAACACGAAAAGCAATGGTGGAAGTCTGTGGTCCCAGACCGGTCTGCGATCTTGAATTCGCCGCCATATTAGCCAGTCGCGGACCTCAGACTTCCATCATCGCTTTTCGTGTTCTCGAAGAAGTACTTGAAAAGATGAAAACACCCGCAATACTATTTTTTCTGATAAACAGAAAACATTTTTTTGTTTTAATAAACATAAAACATTTTTTTTTCAAAAATCGGCTTTTGCGAAATACCTAGGAAACTATTGTATTTAGCGTAAAATGTGTAATAACATTAAATATAGCTTTAATATAGACCTACAATTTAAAAAAGGGAGCATCAAAATCGGATGAGAGGTAAACAAGATACAGCGGTTTTTAAACCTAGCTTGGTCGCCATCTTGAATTGGCCGCCATATTGGCCAGTCGCGGACCTCAGACCTCCACCATCGCTTTTCGTGTTCTTCAATATGCACCTGAAAAGATGAAAGCACTCGCAATACTTAACCATCAAACTGCACACGGGACACCATGATTGGCCCCTAAGGAACCTGACTATAAGAAATGTTTCTAAAACTAATATTTACGATCCAAAATCATTGAGAACATAACAATGCAACAATGAAAAGCTTATTTTTATTTCTGTAAATTTTTCGGTGTAATCCTTTGATGTGGAGAAAAGAAGAAAACTTTCCATCAACAATGAAGCACACAAGAACTCCACACTATATTGTTATGTGTACCTCTCGAACTTGAGCACTTTCTGTACCTTTTGGGCACCTTTCTGTATACTTTCTGTTTCTGTATATGTGCACCTCTAAGGTGCACACAAGTGATAGAAAAAACTGATTCGAGCAAAGCATCTCTCTTTACAGTGCATTAACTAGAAACTTCATTAAATATGAAAGAAATTGCTTCATAAAATATTAATAAATAGATCAAGATATTTAGATTATTTAATGTATAGTAAATATTATACATTATACACGATTAATGTAAAAAAATGATTGAAATTAACAATAAAGCATAATAAAGCATAAGTTGGACTGATAGATAACAATTCAAAATGCCTCCGAAAGCTCTCAAGCAAAACTAATAGATAAAGCTTCATACAGCCTTCACTCGCAAAATCTCTTGGTAGGCGTACAAGAAACAATTAAAGAAACAAGTAAATTATCTTTACCGCCACAAAACTGCCCTCTAGTTTAAAAACATTACAGCAATTGCGTAACATTACAGGGGGCGCGTCTGAACTAAACTCTTCAACCACCAGCAAGCAACAAAAATCGGGAACTTTTCGCCCCCGCCCCTATTGATAACAGCGTTTTAAACTTCAGAGCTGTTCTCAATGGAATTATACAAACAAACAGCTCCTTGTGATAGGAAAAGGAAAGGGGGGCGGATTCTCTGTGGTCGCCCAAGGGAACAAATGCATGCAATATTAGATTTTTAATGTATGACATTACACCTATTTAGATGAGACTCTCTCTCTCTCTCGCGCGCGCCGGATTTCGACAGGTTAAGGACCTTTTTCAAAATCAATTGCCTACTGTGACCATAATATTGGTCGGTGTTGGCCCATTTTTTTCCTTGAAATGTACAGTCTCTACCAATACTAAAAGTTACTTCAAGGCTCAAATGCTAATGTTAAAATTTTTTATGAAACTGGAACTCGCCAATGGAACCCGAATTCGACACACTTCACCTGGTTTCGACAGTTGCGGTATCTGAATTCGACACCTGCAGTTATATCCATGTAAAATATTAAGTCGGCAGTATTAGTAGTAGTAATCTCTTCTCAGCTTCAAATATTGTTTTATTATTATGCAGAAATTATCAGACGGGCGAAAGAAAACAACTTAAATTTTCTGAACTGAGTAGTTATTTCGATGATCCTCAATTCGACATGCTGGAACCTGATTTCGACATTCCATGTCGAACTGATGTTACAACTATCGGAGAATTATGCAACAAATAGCTTTATGAAAGACTTTGAACATACTTGTACGTTTAGATATTCAGTTAAAATTATATTTGCACTACTGAGAATGAATTCGACAACCTTGTCGAAATCCGGTTCACGTTACAAATAAAGGATCGTGTTTTGACAACCCCCCGTTCATGTTACATCACAACCTTTGTCCTCACAGACGAAAACAAAACGCACTGATTGAAACTTCTTTACAACATTAAAGTACCACTATTTGCTTGAAGCAAACGTAACTTTAATAAAAGTCTTACGAAAATAACCTGCCGTCTTATGATTTTCTTAAGATTATGTGTTTTTTCTCGAAGAGTGTGTCACACACACAACAATGTACTTCTTCTCTCCACACATATGACTCATCTACTGTAACCGTACTTCTGACACGAGAAAAGACACTCCCATAATGTTGCCACTTCTATTCGCGATTGCAGGGATGACATCTTACGCTTATTTCACAACATTTAAACACAGGTATGTCGAATTAGGGTGCCTGTCGAATTCAGGCGCGTTTACCTTATATATATATATAATCAACGAAAAGAGGTCCCATGGAAAAGGCCAAGTGAACTTTTGATTTCTTTTAACCTCTAGAATAAGTTCCTCAAGGGAAAGGGTGTGATTTTTAAAACAATTGATATATCTTCTTTCCGGCGCCCCCTCCAACCACGCGCCCGGGGCACGTGCCCCCTCTGCCCCCCCTAGTTGCGGCCCTGCTTTCATTTTCTGAGAGTAATAATATACATTTAGTAGCATGCGTAGAATCAAGGCCGGTGATAGAAGTTTCGCCGCCCTGGGGGGTACTTTTACATGCCATCCCTTCAATCCGCAAACCTTATTTTTATAGAAACTTTCAAGTATCATGAAAAGTACGATGAGCCATTTAAAACATGTATGTTATAGAAAAGTAAACAAAAAATTGAACTACCTCTCTCAAAAATAAACAGAAGATTGAACGTAATATTTAAACGACTCCATAGATGACACACGCTCGATTTCACTGTATGTCGAGCATACAGAAAATTTTTTTTTTTTAAATATGTTTTGTCACGACTAAGACCTTTAATTTTTAAAGCATATTTTATACCAAAAGGTGTTTCCAATAGAGTATGGAGCGTGAAGATAACATAGTGAATCAGACATTACGACAAAACCAAGTGATTAGCCTAAGCCTTATAATGTACCAAAACACAATAGAGATCCATAAATTTAACATGTCTTACTTGGAAGAAACTTTCTTTGCTTCCATATGAGCAAATTCTTTTATCACATTCCCGTAGTCCAACGTTTTAGAAAATTCGTGTTCTATTGATATCATCGCTAGACCACTCAAACGTGTTACGGACATGGGAGAACTAGATAGTTTTAAACAGCTCAAATTTCGAAAAACGTCTTTCTCCACTTGCCACTGTTACCGGTAAGGTTAACAAAATGCGAAGTGCAACATTGGCATTGGGAGCAAAGTCATGTTTCTTATTTAATTTTAAAGTCTCTTTTGGTGAACTTTTAGGCTTAATTAAAGCTGATAACAATGTCAGTTCGTCTTTCAAATCACTGGGGTTAATATCTTTCGATTTTTCGTGTGTTAAAATGCTGGTAAGTTTAGTGCACATGGAATGTTATATACTAATTTACTTTCTTCCATTAGATAGAGTTGTTCAAGTACTACGTATTCACATTTTTGCTCATTTTAGTAGACCTTCTCGTCCCTAGTTAAGCAAACGTAAGCAGATGACTTAGCAGATCTTAGGGTTCTTTACGTTTCGTGGCTTTCAGAGTTTGTTTTAGTTTATTCAAGGTACGAATGCTTCGTTCAATGGTAAAGTAGTTAAATCGTGAACTTAATTAGGGGCTAAATTCACATTTCATGTATTCAAGTATTTTTTTCAACTTTTGAATTGCCATACTCAGAAGTTGAAGAGACCAATCATATACCTAATCCTGTGAAAAAAGCAAACTATAATACTCACTTCGTTTCTTCTTCACTGAAATCCAGGACATTTAAGCGTCCCGATAAATATTTTCGGGACTCCGGAACGCAGATCTCGATTTCTTGATAGTCTCGGATTTGCCGGGATGAATGGCAACCCTACTAAAAGTCTCTAGATGCTGTAGGTAAGAACAAACAACCTGCCTCAAGTAATAGTGTACCTTTTGTATACTTGGAGTGGAGTGTTATAACATCTCTGAATGGCAAAAAACATAAAAGACACCTTAATAATCTTATCCACCCTAGCAGAAAATCTTATCTACGCCGCTGTAAGTTAAATATTGAACGAGATACCTGTGGCTAGTAGTTTGGTAATTGAAAATGAGGGGGAATGCTCTGAATTTCCTAAGTGAGTATTTTCCTGAATGTGAGTGAAGTAAGTTCAATTACATTTTCTAGTGAACACAATTTTATATTTTCATGTGGGTCTATTACGAAGCATTATATATTGATAGTATTCTTTTCTTCTTCAAATTTTGCCGCCCATTAGATTTGCCGCCCTGGGCGGTGGCACGGCTCGAAACCCCCTCACACTGGCCCTGCGTGGAATTAAAAAAATAAGTTGTCCATTAATCCTTAGTTTCAATATAACTTATAAAACAAGTCATATTATTCATTACTATGATTTATACTATCCTTTCTACTTATTAGTTTTGCAAATTTATTATTAAATAACCTGATCACACAATTTTCTAGACATAATTCTAAGATGTTCATGAGCAAGGAATCAAATATCTTCTTACACTTTCGTTCCTTAAGAGTACAAAGGGCTAGCACCTACGTGCGTTGCTCTTGTCAATTTACTTAATAAAATATGAAATAGGATATACCGTATTTTAACTGAAAAAGATAGTATCCTGTTCTATATACAACCTTTCGTCAAACAAAGTGTTAGAAACACAGTGTTAGAAAAACTAACATTGATATACAAATATTCAGATCATGTCTTGCCTCCCCATTTTTAACGTTCAAGCACCGTCACTGACTACAAGTAATTCATAAATCTCAAAATATTCTTTGCAGATGATTTGAAAATGTTCGTAGATGTAAAATCTGCAGATGACTATCTACTCATGCAACAAGATCTGACCAATATATTAAAATGGTGTACTAGCAATAGAACTGAAGTAAATATTAATAAGTGTAAAACCATGACATACAGAAGACGAGAGAAAACGTATGACTTGACTTACTCGATCAATGAAATAAGTTTAGAAAAATTAGGTACAATTAAAGATTTAGGTGTGATATTTGACAAAACAATAATAATAATAATTTTCGCATCATGCGACAAGTATTACCAAGGTGCATATAGAAATCTTGGGTTTGTTATTTAACACCCATAGAATTTAGGAATATTAACTCTTTGAAAACATTTTACTTTCCTTACGTAAGATCCAAACTTGAATATGCCTCACTTACTTGGAATACTTCTGTGAAAACACGTAGTCAAAAAATTGAGCAGATACAAAGGAAATTCATACGTTTTCTTACATACAAAAGAACAGGATTTTATCCCAAATATGAACCATATGATAATTTACTTGGCAATTTTACACTTCAGACACTTCAACAAAGACGGACGTTAAAGACCTCATTTTCTGACACAGACTTTTGCACAACAAAATACACTGTACAGCTATAATGGCAAACATAATAATTCAGGTTCATACCTCAAAACACGCAAGGAAAATATTGGCCTATTCTACTGCAGGAAGGCATGTACAAATGCAATGCACATGCACCTTTATGGAGAATTCGTGCTACGTACAATGAAATCAGTAAGGGTTATAAAGATGTAGATATATTTAATACTACCGGAAAGTCATCAAAAGAGTAATACAGAGTATTTTGAAAAAAGTAAGTTTTCAAGGAGAATGTATTATTTTAATTCGTCCTACAAGTACAATTATAATTTAAAATTTTGTATTATATGTAGACATTATAATTAGGCAGTAATGCCTATTGTGTCGATAAATAAATAAATAAATACCCGCAACTGAAAATATTCGTTGCCATGGTTACCTATATGGCATAATCTATCGTTGGAGCATACCACTTATTCACAGACAGAAGTATAGAAAAATGCTCCAGTATAGATACATCAAATTCATACATAGAAATGAAATTCAAATTATTGTTTCATGTTGACTTCTGTACCCTCCGTATTGATAAATGCTTTTCATTGTGTTCGTACAATCGTTTTATAGTCTTGTTCTATGAATCATGTAACATTAAAACTGTGTTTGAGATCAAAGATTTAAGTGAACTACTATGCCCACGAGACTCGCGAAATTTCTGATCTCCTGGACAACACTAGTTGTAAATAATATGGAGCTACAACGATATTGTATATCTATTTTGTAATTTCTTCTATTTTTGTATCTTGATTTTGGGCAACGGTGCATAAAAGTACACAATCAGTCGGGTAGAAGAAGAAGAAAAAATATATATGTTGTTGATTCTAAATAGAAAGAAATAAGATTTAATCTCAATAGTTAAAGTATATCTTGGTTTATAGGTGTAATCTGCATTTATAGTTATCATAACAGTAGATAGTTACTTGTTTAAAACGTCGCTATGACAACCGAAAAAGAAAAGTGTAATTAATGAAGTTTTGGAGAATAAAGGTAATAGTGATATAATTTTTGTGCCTGATTTAATGTGATTGGATCATTTTGACACGACCCGCTCGGGAGAGTAATACTCCCGGAAGTACGTTTTTTCGCGCAGGGGAACAAAACGAGCCTTATATCATGAAGTACAAGGGCAACAAAACGAGCCCTGCGGGGCTTCTAACCCGTTCCTACTACTACTACTACTTATTTGCACAAAAGTAAGTAAATCACATTTTTGAGTATTATTTTAATTTAAAAAGTGTTATAAAAATGTAAAAAAGTGTTAGAAAAAACTTTCCTCGGGTCGGGTTTGAACTCACGCCAAAAGAAATTTTCGTTACTGGGATATAGCGCTATCCCACTCGGCTACGAGGACCGACAATAACAATTGTCTGAATTCTGCTATTTGAATGCAACGTGGCAAGACATAGATAACGCCAACCAATCAGAACTGTGTTTTCCGTTCCTACTTCCGGGAGCATTACTCTCCTGAGCTAGTCCTATTTTGACACTTTATAAAACTTACACGGACTGTGGGCTGGAATGTAACGTAAAATATATATGTATAATATAAATTAATAATTACATTTTAAATGGTGGTTCCCACTATACGTTAGATTTATAAATGGTGTTATCTCGCCCAGGACGTTACATATATAGATGGTGGTTTACCGACCAGTACCTTGAGATTAGTTTGAAGTATAGTAGAGCAGTCTCAGCATAGTGATCAACACGGAGTATACTTTACTGAAAAGTAGGAAAATAATTTATAGAAACATAAAAGTGAGTGTTTCTGGAAATGAAAATATGCATGAAGAAGGTGGTGATGTAGAGCTACCAGGTACGAATTCATCAACGAACGTGGCTGATCTTATAAGACAGCTCGGTCAACAAATATCGCAACAGCTTGGTCAGCAAATATCGCAGCAACTGCAACGAATGGATACTCAGCTAGAGCAAATGTCCCACCAAATCAGACGACTCTCGGTTCAGCTATTCTGCTATCATTTTCCCAGAATACTTTGCGGCCGGTGACGTCACGTGGAGGTATCACGGTATTTTTCAACAGAACAAGTGAAATACAGCATAAACAATTACGCTACTGTTTGAAGATGAGTACCTGTGTGAATATGATCTTAATTGTGCAGTAGCTCATTGTAATGCATTTATTCCGAAGTTGGGCGTCCGCTTTCGTCACGTTTTTTCGCTGTTATCTCCCTTCCACATTTTCTGCAATTTGTTATTAGGTTCATTAATCCGTGCTCTTCACAAACTTTTAGAAGATTTTGCTCGTTACCAACGCATTACTTCGTAAATGTTAAAAATGTTACTTCATTGTCCTTGTACATTCGCCATGTTAATAACATAAATGCTCGTTACTTTCCCACAATGCAACTGTTCGGTTACCTTGCGCCAAATAGTTCCCTCCGCTCGCCGTATAGTCCCATGTTTATAACCGCTTATATATAACAAATAAACAGATTTTTCGAGACCCTTTTATATTATCAAGCACACAAACGATTAAACTATCCATATCTTTCCTGTAAATTGTAAAAATTTTCATGGAAACAGACGCCCAACTTTGGAACTTAATCCCATTGTAATGACAGAGGAAGCAACACGAATGAAATAATGTTCCAGCGATTCCCTAAAAATGAACTTCGAAGATGGATATCCCGCTGTAAGCGAAATAACACTTTTAATGTGGATAGCGCACGAATATGTTCTGCTCACTTTTCACCACAGGATTATCAAAGGGATTTGAAAAATGATCTTCCTTCTAGGTTTGCCCCAAAAGAAGTTATTAAGATCTGACGCTGTTCTCTCGTTTTTAAACAAAAATGACATTGCGAAATATAAACTAGACACTAGTCAAGTAGACAAACAGATGTGTAACAACAATAATTTATTTTACTTTTATTGACATTTGTTTCTGAGGGAAAGAAACTTAAGGAGTTTATGTACGTAAAGCGAAGTGGAAAAGGGCACCAACGAGTATATAGACGCTTACTCTCATATATTATTTAGTTCTTAAGTTTTGTTGAGTATCTGAATCATTATTCTGGCGAAAGTGCATTTGAACAGAACATCCATAGGAATCTATTACGAACCGAACTCAACGTAACCTAACCTAACCTTACCTAATTTAATCTAACTTAATCTTGCCTAACCGCATCGTACCTGTTACGTACAAATCACATTGATTTTATTACTTCTCCAATGCCACATCCTGTAACAAAATCACTTGTTCTGCTCAAAATGCACTCTTGCCATTATTCTTATGAGCTCCAATTGAAGGATTGACCGAGAAAGGGGGCGAAGCCACAAAAACTAAATTCCGAAAAATCGAAGGATAAAGTGTAGGACAAATAACTACAAATTTTCCCCTGTGAAGGTGGTTCTTTTATTTATGTATACTACTCTGATATCTGTGCAACTTGTAACCTGTAATACATAATCTTAACTGTGTTGTATTAAGAGTAATAAACGAATATTAGTAATGTAAATTAAATATTTTGCAGTGACGATATCTGACAGTTTGGTTAATACACACTAAATACAATATGGTAGGTTAGATTTCCAACATAATCTAACGATATTAGATTAGGTTAGGTTCGGTTATGTTAGATTAGGGTAGATTAGATTTATAACCTAATTAACCTATCATAACATAACCAAATTTGTTATTACATAGCCGGAATCTCTGAATATTTTAAATTATGTTTGCTTTATGTATTTTACTACCTGAAATGTTCTCTAGGAGAGGATTGGTTTCTCCTTCCCCACTTAGAATTCATTTTTCATTGAAAGTGCAATGACAAAAATTCATAATGTCACCCCTTTCCCAAGCCCAACAATTATGAATTTGGATTTCAATGGTATCGGGGAGGTCACTATTTTTTTCAGTGAGCACGAAAATTATAGACTGGACACCAATTTCGGCTGTTTTCGATTATTTGTCGTCTCCTTCCTATCTTCTCTCACGCCCGAGCCGAAAATATGGTAAGATCCTAAGTTAGGCCTGGGTGTATGAAAGTACCAAAAATCATTAAAGTTGCTCGAGAAGAGTTGACCGCAAAACATTGTAAGAATGCTTTTTATTTATATGAAAAGAGAAGTCTCCCTCTTCCCTTTGAAACGAAAATTTTCAAAAATAATGAGGTATGTTTTCTCTTAAGTTTAATCGGGAAATTTTATATCAAGTTTCATCTTTTTAACTTGATAGGCTGGTAAGATACTATATTTTAGGCACAAATTTTGAACCCCTTCTACCCATTTAGGATTCGCCCTTTAATCAAAGTAATGTGATGTAAGTCTTAGGACAGGACAACTCATGTACTAAAAATTATACAAATCTGCCCAAAGGTCTAGGAAAAGTTAGCGAACAAAAATTACATTCATTTTTATTTGTATGGATAATTAATCATTATTGACGATGTTTATTTATTTATTAAACCACATTGTCTCATAAGTGAGTACAAAAAACCCATTCTTTGCATTTATAAAGACAGGGAAGTTCATAATTATAATGTTTAAAATTAGATTTACGAGGAAAGCGCGAAGTGTAACAAGCAGGCAAGCGAAAATAATCTTCACCGATACCTCCACATGACGTCACGGACAGGGAGCCAATCGGAAGGCCAGTCGCGAACTGGGCTACCTGTTACTTTATATACCTTGCACAAATATCGCAGCAACAGCAAAGAATGGATACTCAGCTAGAGCCAATGTCCCATCAAATAACTCAATCCATAACACATCAACTAACGCAACAAATGGACACTAAATTTGAACAAAAATCTCAGCAAATGGGTACTCTATTTCAACAAATAGAATCTAGATTTGAACAAATTACACAGTTATGACTAGGCGAATGGATAAGATCAGATAACACATAGCAAATCAACACGCAATTTACATTTGTACTAAGTGCAGTAGATGTAGTTGAAACACAGGTGAATGAGCATACTAGTCAAATCAGGGAATTGCAGAAAGAAGTAAATGCAATTAAGGAGAAATATAGTACGGCAAATGATGATCGAGTTCCGGCTCACAAAGTTGATCTTGCATCACATGAATCCAGAGTAGCAGTGGATGATAGTGATTCATCCAAAGGATCTTCAGAAAAGGACAATAGTGTAGGTAGTATCGAAGGAGATGAGAGAAGAAATCATTTACCTCTCCGCATGAAAAACATTCACCCAAATCCTAGACATTTGAAGCACATTAGTAAAAAGCACATTTTCGATTTAGTGAAATCAGATCCTTAACAAAATTTAGCGGAAGATCAGATGACATACCGACCAGCACTTTCCTAGAAAAATTCGAGGAAGAGTATGATTTAAGAGGAATAGACAGATCTAAATTGTTGAAAATTCTGCCTCATATGTTATTACTACCGTGTTCCGTATGGTTCAAAGCAATCCGAAGCAATTTATGTAATTATCTAGATTTTAAAAATACTTTACTTTCTAATTTCGAGAACGATTTAATGTTGGCAAATCGAGATGCATTGGTTCGAAACAGATAGTGTGATCCCAAAATTGATAAGAATCTAACTGATTTTGTGATATCCGTATATAATGAATTGAAGTTAATTAATCCATACCAACAGGAATCAAGGATAATAGCATCAATCCGAATCTTGTAACCTTTCAAATTGCAACAAATGTTGATTCCTGCACAATGTTAATTTCAATAACCTTATTATCATAGTGCAAAATTTTTAAAGTCAATCTATGTTGCAAGCGAATAGTAATCGAAATCAAACATATGCTTATCGTAATCAAGCTAGTTATGTACCTGTTCGCAATATCAGTGTCAGTAAAAGTCATTCTAATGCGAGAAATCATAATAGATTCTATTGTAACGGGAATAGAACTGAACCTAATTGTATCGGTAATAGAATTGAATCTAATTTTAGGAGAAAAAGGAACAATAATCGTAATGCATTTAGGAATCAAGCGAACAAAAGGTTTAAATCCTTTCCACGAAATGGATTTCATAATAGATCCATAGGTAGAAGAAATTCTCAAAATCGAAACCAAGGTACCGTGGAAGGAAATAATAGGCAGAACTGTATACAAGATTGTGGCGTACAATGCAACTTAATCGAACTCTTTGGTAATATATCTTAAGCTAATGTTGTGGCGTCCGACGAAACATATTCAATTGGTTTTTGTTTATTTTCACTTTGAATACAATTATAATTTCATTTTTCATTCGTACTTTGTTTGAATTTTATGCAAATAATAAAAATGATGGATACTAGATTTCATCAAATTGTGGTATGAATACGAATATCGTTTACTAAAAGTTATGATAGATATGCTTGAATAAATAAAACATGTTATACGGTATTCTAACCCACATAAACTTTGCTGATTCTTAATATACCGTAATAATTTCTTTATTTGTATTGTTCCTGATAATGATATTGATCAAGATTTTTTTATTTCACTTTGAATATTGTTATAATTTCTTTGTAATTCGTACCTCTTCTGAATGCTATGCTATTTACATCTAGGCATCGATACAAATTTTTTTTTTAATCAAAGCTATGTTAATTTAGCCCAAATGGAAGAAATAGGGTATATAGTATGTCAACATATATTGAGTTGATTTGTTAATGAGTTCCCATAATATTGATTTGAAGAATCTATTTTAGGACCTAAATAATTAATGAATCGATCATATTTTTTAAAATTAGTCCTCTACGTCGATAATTTTATACAATTAAAATGGAATTAATTGTTAAATGAATATGAATGAGATAAAATGAAATTAATATGTATATATATATATATACGAGAACTGTTCGAAAAGTAATATAACCTTATATGTAAAATTATGTAACGGTCCAGGATTCTTTCTTAAATTGTATCCAACTTAAGAAGTCATCGTCAGGAGCCATTTACACAACGATATTGTATATCTATTTTGTAATTTCTTCTATTTTTGTATCTTGATTTTGGGCAACGGTGCATAAAAGTACACAATCTGTCGTGTAGAAGAAGAAGAAAAAGAATATATATGTTGTTGATTCTAAATAGAAAGAAATTAGTTATCATAACAGCAGATAGTTACTTGTTTAAAACGTTGCTATGACAACCGAAAAAGAAAAGAATAATTAATGAAGTTTTGGAGAATAAAGGTAATAGTGATATAATTTGTCGTGCCTGATTTAATGTGATTGGATCATTTTGACATTTTTTAAAACTTACACGGACTGTGGGCTGGAATGTAACGTAAAATATATGTATAATATAAACTGATCATTACATTGTACATGGTGGTTCCCAATATACGTTACATTTATAGATGGTGTGAAATCGCCCAAGACGTTACAGAGTATTATTAAAGAAAATACGTATTCCGTTTTCATGTTCAAAATTACTATAAAACAGAAGTTTGATGATACGGAAATGTTGGGAAAGAGACTCAATTTTCATCCCTGTGTTCATGAAATCTGATGAAGACAGTGCGATATAATCTGCAAATGGGAAAACAATCGACTAAATCAAATCACATAGTAAGAATAATTGTTGGTGAAGTAACAGCACTTCACTTCTTACGTTAGGACTATGGTGCAGCAATCTTTTATATTAGGTAAATTACTAATATTTAGAAGTAATAGGATAGATTATATAAATAATTATATTTTCTAGTATTCCCCTTACTGGTCTAATGGCAGCGGTGCGACTTTAGTACAAGTAGGCCATTATTCAATTCCCGATGGAAAAGCACTAAATTTGGAGGCATTACGGTAGTTCTAACTGCTCCTAAAATTAAAGATCCATGTCTCATATAGCGTCACTGAAAAACTCATATAATAGTCACGGTAAACTTCAACAAACAAGAAGTTTGTTGTTAGTTTAACATCCCACAGTTGAAGAGCTTGTTTCCAAAAGGTACTATATCCATTTTTGGAGAATTTGAAATTTTATTGGCAACAGAAAGGGTAGTGATACTTCTGCATAAATATGATGATAATTTTTGCCAGAACGCTCTGAAACCGTGTTTAAAAAAACAAATCTAGAAACACATTTGTTCCCATGTGAACTATATCCAGATATTATTTTTTCAAAACATACTATATCCTTTCTTCTTTCCATAATTTACTGTATGCAGTATTGTCTTAATACGTATATATTCCTTTTCATGGGAAAATGTACTACCAGGTATATGTAACTAAAACAACCAGTTCTTTTAGGCTCCTTTTAAAATTTTCTGGTGGAAAATATGATACTGTTTAATTTGTAAATTGTACTGAAAGGATTCATGCTCTCATTTGACAACATCACATTTGGCAACGTCGCTACAACACTCCAGTAAACATTATTGTTAAGATCATTGTTAATGTCACTCTCATTGCTAGCAGTGGTTTTCAACTGGTTTTGCACGTTAGTTGCCGTCGAACATTACACTTTTCGAGTTGTTTTTGTAATACGTTTGTTGTTTGAAGTTGGTTTAATAAATATCATAATGTTATAGAGTGCAAAAGAAGACCATAGTGATCAAGATGCATTGGACTATTGTGCTGAACCCACCAGAACATTCACATAAACGACTCAAATAGATTGTGAACTTATATGCATTGATCTAATATAATAAAGAATAATGTCAGAGTGTATAGTTTTAGTGTACTATTTAGTAACTATTTTTAAAATATAATCTTGTATTACCATCTTCTATCACTTTAGTTTCAAACATACTATATGCATTCTATTTAGTACCAAAATATGCTATATCCACATTATAAATCCAAAAAGTACTATATCCATAATTTATAAAACATTAAATATTTTATTAAAAACTACTAAGTACATGTATGCATCGAACTATGTATCAGTAAAATAAATTATAAAATATTCTACCGAAATAAAATTGGATCACCATTCTACAGCAAAATTTAATGATCATATTTGTTTCTTTCTTTTTCCTGAAAAATTTCCAAATGTGATATAGTACATTTTGGAAACAAGTCCTCAATTATGCTCCAAGGCTAAGGGAGGCGATGATGATGAGATGAATGATAATGGCTGAATGAAAAATTGAGAGGGAATGGAAGGATCCCGAGAAAACCTACTACACACAATATTTGACCAGAACAAAATCAACGCACATGATGTTTGTCCACAACAAAACCCACTTGATGAGAGCTGGGATTGAACCAGGGACCATAGGTGAAAAAGACGAGCGTTCTAGCATTACGTCAACCAAGAATCTATTTTCTATTATATCCACGTATGTTAAATAAGTGTCTGATACTCTTTAAGCTTTTGTATATGTGTTGCTTGTAATAAACATTTAGAAATTCGGTTATTTCTCTCGCTTCCATTGATGATACCGTTACACACGATAATACAATACAATAAAACCTATTAAATGAATATTTGAAGGTCAAGTAAGTTCATCATACAGTTGTGTTCGAGTTGTAAACTAGTATTTGTAATTATAATACACAGAGATTGCATCTCAATAAATACTACTTTTATGCCTGAATATTTCTCTTTTGTTAGTTACATTTTCTTCACATTTTTCTTCTCACTGCGAACACTGGATCACTTGCATTATACACATAAACACAACGCAACCACGTAATAACGAATTCCGAGAACTCACTGACTTTGCAATCATAATTTTTTAAAACATAAGAAATCATCGGTTGATGAACAAAGCAATTGAAGTAAGTTTTTCCATTTATCAGTTTTATAACTCAGATAATACTACAGCTATAATTAACGAAGGATCTAAAATAATATTCTTCTGCATAACTTCGTGTACTGATGAAACCTTTCTGAGCAGAATGTTGAAAATTCTAATTACAATGCCATGTGTTCAACAGACGGTATTATTATTTAATTTCCACTAAAAAGAATTGATTGCTTTCTATAGAAGCGTTTTTCAGAACACAATACTTTGTAACCACATTACCTATGGACAACCTTAAGATTTATCGAAGAAATTGCCTCTATGATGTTGTATGGTTACTACATATTGTTATTTTTTAATAACTTGCAACTGAGATGATATCGTAAAATCGTAGAATCGTGTAAACATTGATTTGTGGATACCTTTGTTACGCTGAGAATGTATGGCAAATTCATACATAAGGTTTTCACGATTCCTGATTTGTCCGTTAGAAGTTGGCAGGTATGATTTTGTTTTAATACCATAACACAAAACTTTCTGCACACGCTATTAACATATATACTATATACGGCGTGGTTACCTAGATGTAAGTTTCATTATGTAAGCACAGATCACATAATTATGTGATAAGAAAACAAGAGTGCGATATTGTTCAGTATTTGTTGGAAAGCTTACTGGCTATCAAGGCATGTGGAAATCAACTTTGTGACAAGGAATTGAAACTTTATTATGATTGGAATTGAGTCTTTTTTCATTGTGAAATATAAATACTGAAACAACCATAATTGTTTATTTGTACTTTCCAGTTCTCTTATTCAATTACTTTCAGACTTTTATATCGACTTTTACTTGAATATAAATCGACATTGTACTTGGTTTTGCATGTAAAACAAGAACAGTGAGGTGGTAAATAGTCTTCTATATATTGACTTTCCGCCCTCTAAAATAAAAATTGGAATAATAAATTGGTATGAAGATTATATCTTGTAATAATGAAAATTAAACTCATGCAATAGACATTTACTCGTTTCTCAACAATAGTTAGTCTAAACATTCGATAGTTTAAGCTACCACTATTACGATTATTGTACAATATGGGCAAGAAATAAGTATGAGTTACACATCACTAGAGAGGTTATTATGAATTTTGTCATTACTAGTCCCATTAAAAAATTACTAGTGCAGTATCATGATTTTATCGCTCCCAATATTTTGAGTTTCGCGTGATAATGATGAATTTATATCTAAGGTAACGAACCCAAATGGCTTCTAGCAAAAGGCATTGTACGTAAAAATTTAAGTTCCACTATCTCCTAGGTTTTATATTTAAAATGCTTTATATCATTATCTTCGTTAGACAACGGTAACAGCGTGTTTCAAAGAATATAAGCAAAAATATAGTTCATGATCAAAGTTTCATGTACGTAAGGATAGTATTATGAAGTTAACAAAAATAAAATTGCATTTTAAAAAGATGATTTTAAATTAAAAGAATTGGGCTAATGGTAATGGTGACCCACTTTCTTTGTTGAAAATCGCGGAAGTCTAACTCTAAAGAAAAAGTATGGAAGAGAATGCATACATGCCTGACAAGTAAACCTTACGTTTGGGTGAATCGAGTTGCTGACTGAGACACATATGAGAAAGTAGTACTAAATGTGGTCAGTATTTCAGTGAAGTTGTAGGTGCGAAGCTCCAGGGGTTTAGGAGATACAGCTACCAGAACATTATATGGAAGTATACAATAGTCTTCATACAGTTGGAGGTAAAAGCTCTGTAAGACCTCTTGTAAGGACAAAAGGTGAATAACTAATATATGGGTACATATTAGGACTAGGGGGAAGTCATATAGTAAGGGTATACCTGACGGCGGCCATCTTGAAATCCGCCATTTTGAATTAAGGTTAAGTTTTTAAAATAGGAATAGGGTCATGTGATACATGACTTAAGGCGCAAATTTAATCAGAAGAACAATGGTGACGTTAATTTTGATTTACACGCAATTGGTAAAAAGATACAGGGAAATAAATATTATTGCAGCATATGTATTAGACCTTTACCCTACCTTGTAAATTTTGTGTTAATGATAATAATTAAATATAAAGCAGGTGGATAAATATTAGGTCTATGGTAAGAGTTGCCTTGATGGCGACCATGTTCAAATCCGCCATTTTGATTCAGACAATAGTTTTAAACAAAACGCATAACATTGACACCTTATTAATAGCAAATTTTACCATAAATACAACGGTATAATCATTTTTGCTTTATCATTAACCAGCAATTGTTATCGCATAAACAAGTTGCTAATTTAAGGAAAAATGACCAAAGTGGAATTGTGTCATAATTGAACTTGGGTCTTTCTTCCAGAAAAGTCCTCAATTAGTACAATTAATATGTAGTTCAGAAAAGAGTGCATGACTTGCACAAATGCTCTGCTCACAGTGAGCACACCTGACAAAGGCAATCGAGTTACACTTGACACATTTGTTGTTAACAATTCCGTCAAAGCAGTAGTCGTAAGGAGCGATCCATTTAATTTTGTGCTGGTTAATGATAAAGCAAAAATGATTACACCGTTGGAGTTATGGTAATATTTGCTATTAATAAGGTGTCACTGTTATGCGTTTTGTTTAAAACTATTGTCTGATTCAAAATGGCGGATTTGAACATGGCCGCCATCAAGGCAACTCTTACCATAGACCTAATATTTATCCACCTGCTTTTTATTTAATTATTATCATTAACACAAAATTTACAAGGTGGGGTAAAGGTCTAATACATATGCTGCAATAATATTTAATTTCCCTGTATCTTTTTACCAATTGCGTGTAAATCAAAATTAACGTCACCATTGTTCTTCTGATTAAATTTGCGCCTTAAATCATGTATCACATGACCCTGTTCCTATTTTAAAAACTTAACCTTAATTCAAAATGGCGGATTTCAAGATGGCCGCCGTCAGGTATACCCTTACTATATGACTTCCCCCTAGTCCTAATATGTACCCATATATTTGTTATTCATCTTTTGTTGTTACAAGAGGACTTATAGAGCTTTCACCTCCAACTGTATGAAGACTATTCTGTACTTCCATGTGATGTTCTGGTAGCTGTATCTCCTAAACCCCTGGAGCTTCGCACCTACAACTTCACTGAAATACTGATCATATTTAGTACTACTTTCTCATATGTGTCTCAGTCAGCAACTCGATTCACCCAAACGTAAGGTTTACTTGTGAGAGGAAGGAGATGGTCTGGGTTGGCTAAAGGATACAGAGAATAGAAAAAATAATGATATGTAAAATAGATAAAGAAAATATATTTTTATTAAATATTTACTTCCGTAAATTGAAAACCATGTAGTCAAAAATATAGATGCAACTTGGTTCAAGTTAAACTAATCTATAAAAGTATCCCAAAGGAAAGTCCGAGTGAAAAAAAAATCTCCTTAAGCCTTTTCGTCGAGAATTGTCTGAAACAAGGAGATGCGTTGAAGCCATTATAATAATTATTATTCAACTTTGTTCTAGAGTATGATATATAGTCCAGCCAATAAAGTAAAAAAAGGTTTTAGTCGGAACTAATTAGTAAAAACCTGAAAATTTGCCAGTTATTACATTATATTTCCCCCTCCCACTCTTGCTTTTAACCCGACTGCTCTAAACATGCAAATTTGCATATCCACATTGAAGTATCGATTAAGCCAGCTTGTAACAACATGATCTCTTAAAGATAGTTTCCTCACATTACGTTCTTTAAATTATGTCCTTATGTATTTTTAGCTAAAGTATTTATAGTGCATATTGAAATAAATTGCTGAAAAAGTAGATTTTTCAATATAATGTTCACCATTTTTGTTATTAGTAGTTATTAAAAGCCTGATAACGCTGCAACAAAATGTTTCAAATAAAATTCATAACTTGTTTTATTAGCTTTAGAATGGCATACGTATTGATAGGTTTATAAAATGGGAATGGTGTCCAGAGAGTTCTTATCAAATGACTGCAGGTGCGAGCGAGTCATCCTACCAGGCCGGTCAACTGAGTGCCACTTAGGTACTCAGACATACCTATGGTCTAGCTGCATTGTTCCGGTTTTGAGAATGTCTATCTCCATGCATCAGTTTCATTGAGATATTTATGAAATTTGTATGTATTTTGTGATTTTGTGTATGGAAGTGATAAGTACTTACAGAGTATCTAGCAGTTATTTCTTTTTCTATAAGGTTTTGGTTTCTAATCTGAAATGTACACATTAACAGTCGCATACCAATGGGGTGTGGGGGGCAGCTACTGACCCCAGACAATAGTTTTTACAATATCTCTGTTCATTGTTGCAACTCTCCTTTGTCCATTTCAGACATTTATTGTGAATGTATGTTGGACCCGATAGCAACCATACCAATTGGGGCGACCTAAGCAGTGTTGCCAAACTATCAATAAATTTGCTCATAATATTTTTTTCTGGCCACATAATACTTTTTATGAATTACGAGCTACGAATTTACTCACGCTGGGGGAATTTTATTGTAGGCTATACGTATTGTTGTTCTCAATGTTTTCGTGCATGTGCTTATTTGTGCGCATGCGCACACGTTATACAACACGTGCGTGTATCGTATTGTGTTGAACTCCACGCGTATGATTCAGTTGATTGTTGCACTGCAAGAAGTACAATACAGTGATGCTACATTGCAAATTTATAATTGAAACTTACTTGTAATTGTAAATATCAACTGTAAACGTGTAAAATGTCCAAAAGACGAGACTAGTTTCAGATAGTGAGATCATTCATTTATTAGATTCTGGTAATGAAGAAATTCACGAAGATGTGTTTGATAGTTCGGATAGTGAAACAGACGTTTTTAGGCCTACAGGTGCTAACGAAACACATGATATTAGGCCTACTGATACTAACTAATGTGTTTGAGTTATCAGCAGATGATACAGAAAGTAGTGAATCAGAACGGGAAGAGGAAAGCAGTGCAAATGTTCAGCCGACGCGAAGATGACCACGATCTCACTCCAAAATAGATCAGCCATGCAATATGAAGGCTCCTTCAGGAGTGGAATGGAAAGCACAGTCTTTGGTCAATCGGAGGAGACGTCACACTGCAAGTGTTATGCGATCAGGGTAGTGTTATGCTGAAACAAGGAGTAGAGCCTGCGAGTCCAAACGACTCATTTTTGACATATTTAGACGTTGATGTTCTAGACATGGTCGTAACCCGTTCAAACCAAAAACTTTCAAGTATCAAACAGACAATAGTCGATTTGTTCATTCAAAATTCAAAACCATTTGAGAAGGAAGAAATTTTGGGCCTAATTGGTTTTCTACTGAAATCTGGTGTTCATCATCAGAACAAAGACACGATTAGAGAGTTTTTCAACAAAGAGAATTTTCCGATTTATAGAGCAACACTTTCCGAACACAGAATGCTCCTGTTACTGAAATGTCTACGTTTTGACGACGCCACCACACGTGAAACGCGAATACAACAGGTCAAATTTGCTCACATCAGAGAACTGTGGAACATTGTTGTGAACAAATTTCTAACATTATACAAGCCTGGTAAGTCAGTAACAGTAGACGAAGAACTGATTACTTTTCATGGTCGTTGTCCATTTAGAGTATACATCTCCACAAAGCCCGGGAAATACGGGATTTAAGTGAACCTCTTATGCGATTCAATCTCCAATTGTTGTTTTGCTGCTGAACTTTACACAGGCAAAGTCGAAAGCCAACAAAGAGATTTAAATAGTGGTCCCGAAATCGTAAAAAGGTTGGTCAGGAATGAACAGTTGGAGCAATCTGGAAGAAACGTTAACATGGACCGAAAATTCACGACAGTCCCGCTCGCAACTGAACTGCTCAGCAAATGAATAACAGCGGTGGATACAGTACGCAGTGATAAAAGAGATGTTCCTGTTCAACTACGCCCTGCCTCGTTGAAAAACTTTGCCAGGAACAGTTCGTTTTGCTTTTAGTGAAGACGCTACTTTGGTTAGCTACGTGCCGAAAAAAGGAAAGGTAGTTACTGTGCTTTCAACACAACACCATGACACGAAATTATAAGCCCGACATGATTCTCTTCTATAATTCTACGAAAGCAGGTGTGGGTGCACTTGACAAGTGCAAAAGATGTTATTTTTGTCGTCGTGGAACCCGACGTTGGCCCATGGCTGTATTTTGGAACCTTGTGGACATTGTAGTCTATAACTCGTACATGTTATTTCGTGAAACCAACAACCAATGGAAAAGAAAACACCCAAAGAAGAATTCAGGGAGGAAGTTTTATTTGAAACAACTTGCTCGAAAACTGTGTCATATAAATATACGAAGGCGCGTGGCAAATGCAGCAGGTCTGCATAGGAAGTACACAATTGCAATTGAACTCTGTGGGTATGAGTGCAATCAAGATCAAGGTGCGATCAGCAGAGGGACAGTACAGACACAGCTCCATGGCAGGACACGAAATGCAGTACTCAACATTCCGAAGAAAGGACGATGTTACTTGTGTCCTAGAAGTACAGACAGAAAATACATGAAGATATGTACTGATTGCAACAAGTACATATGTCATACACATATTAAAAAGGGAAGAGCAGGGGATGGAAAGAACCTGCATGCAGTGTAGTGCTGAGTAAGTACAAGACATGCAACGAAACGTAAGAAAAAAACATTGTGTTGTAAAATGTTTCAAGGAAATACATTTAGCTTACTTTAGGTTCCTTTATAAAGTCTGTTTTACTTTAGAGTTGTTTATTCTACAAGGTTAGTTTATGTTACTTTAGGCCAATTTTATAAACTGTGTTTGATTTTAGGATTGTTTGTTTCTTTCGCAAAACGGAAGTGACATCATAGTACGCTATTTGACGTCATCATGAGTCCAGTTGTTGATTTTACATTTTGTTTGAAAGCTTGTAGTGCCAGCAAACATATTTAAATTCGTTTTCTTCTTAAACCGTATAGAAATGAAGTAAGGGTTAGTGAATGACACCTCCCCCATTGGTATTTATTAACGTAAAATTGCATTTGTAAGGGAATGTTACAAATGTCCGGAGTGTTACCAAACATATTTACAGTTGTTTTTCTATTCAAATGTACAGAAATATATTGGGGTCAGTGACTGACCCCTCCCCCCATTGGTAAGTATTAGTGTAAAATCAGCATTGGTATGCGACTGTTAATTAGTATTTTTTATTATTACGATTTTCTAGCTTTAGCAAGAACGTAATATTTAGTTTACATGCTGATAATAAATTTAGATAACCATGATACGTGGATGAATAGTACTTTGTTTGGAAACACACACACACACACACACACACATATATATATATATATATATATATATATATATATATATATATATATATATATATATATATATATATATATATATATATTCTTTCTAAAAGTGTATATTTTGCATTTCAGTATATTTTTATAGAATTTAATTACACCCAAACATTGGTTGGGTAGATGTTGATAAGAAAAAATGCTTTGATTAAGTTTGAGACGTTGTAATAATGACAAAAAAAAAAAAAAAAATGATTTGATTGAGAGATGACATATTTGAAACCGAGTTTCGGGTTTGTGTGGGCTTTGGTTTGAGTCGCAATAAATCGCGCATCTGTTAATGTTTTGATCCTGATTTTTTACTGCTGCTTAAAAACATCGGAAGGATGGTGCTGTGCAGAGCAGCTATCCTGAATCATCACTGTGAGGCAGTTAAAATTAGTATCTCCCAATTACCACCAAGGGTAATTGGGCGCATGATGTGGGAGTAAATGGGTGGAATGCCTTAAGTGAACATTTTTGCTTAGAATTCATTTAAATGCTATGCTATCTTTGTCTTTTCTGGTGTACGCTTTTGATAGTGCATTGTGCTTATTAAGCTATTTTTATTCAACTTAGGTCTCCAATGGCCGTTGTGTATGCCAATAATGCTGATGCTGTAAATAGGATGTGTTTATCAATCCAGAGTTCCAACACATGTTCTATTGTAATAGTTTATAGTTATTTAGCGTTAGTCTTATTACATTCTCCTATGCTTGTTTGAATATCAGAGCCTGTTCTCTTGTTTTTCTAATTTTTTGACGTTTTCGGCCAAAGTTTTGACCGCTTATATTTCTTTCGTATGTGATATATTTTGGGTTAAATTTACAGGACAATATATTATGCTATAAATAATAGCTGGAAGGCTTGAAAAGGCATTCAAATATTTTTGAGATTTAGAAATAAGTTTCTCCTTATTTTGCGTAAACAAAGGTATAATTTTTTTCTATGCTACATAAAACTTAGTTTTTAAGTAGAATACAAGTTATATACATCAAATGTAAGCTTGAGCTTTCTTCATTTACACCCAATCACCCTCACGGGTTTATGTGCACCAGCAATGGTTTTAATCGATTTGCTGGAAATCAGACCAACAACAATAAAGATGTTGCAGGATCAAAAGTAAAGATGTCGAAAGCTTACCACTACCACAGTAGGTGCACAAGAACCTGCAACATACAATCAGTTCTTAAAATCTAGAAAAACATCTATAACCTGTGAGGGAAAAAAGTTTGTAAAAACATACCTTCCAATTCCCCCTTCTACCATATATATATATATATATATATATATATATATATATATACACTTTTCCTTATTTATATATGAAATTTGGTATTGCCAAGCAGGATTGAAAAATATGTTTTTCCTCGTACCTATTCTAGATATTGCAATAAAACTTGGAAAACGAATTACGTATAGACCATAGTATTTTGCAAGGTAGATTATATTCAGGTACCCTTAACCAGGCCTGCTCCAAAGGAGACTAAATTTCAAAAACGGGATTTTTTGAAGGCAAAGTCTATATTTTACCCTACATTTCTCTTCTCTCCTACATCATGCAAACACATAAATGATAGCATTTGGAAGATGTTTCATTCTAAAGAGAATGATGTATAATCCATGATAATCAGACGAATAGTACTGAAGTAGTAGCTGCTTAACTGAAAGTCAACATTTTCTTCAAAAAAATGCAAACATCAAAAAGGTTTAAGGGCTGGAGAGGAAAGCAAGAGGAGAGAGGTGGGGACTTTTCAGAAAATACCCCGTGTATTGTACTCTAACGTTCCTGAAATGTCAGCTCTTTACTAATAAGTAGTCCCGACACATAATTTTTATTGACTGGACAAATAAGGAAAATCAAATATTGCAACCAGGTCCTAGAGCTGAATGATATTCACCAGGTTATGGTATACGCTGATATAATAATGTAAATCTATAAAAGATGATAGGAGAACAACAGAAAGAAACGCAGAGGTTTTAGGGAACATGTGTTTAGAAATAAATGCTGAGAAAACTAAATTCATGGAAGTTCGCCGTAATCATCAATGAATACTGCAAATTACTGCGTCAAAATAAAGAAAAAAAAAACATTCGACAAAGTAGATACTTTCAAATATCTAGGACCAATATTAACAGGTCAAAATAATATCCACGAAGAAATTAAATGTCAATTGAAAGCAGGGAATTTAAGTTATTATTCAGTTCAAAATCTTTTGTCATCGCGAATTCTGTCGAAGAATTTGAAGCTTAAAATATATAAAACGATATCATGCGTGTTGTGCTGTATAGTTATGAAACAAGGCCGCTTATTCTGAGGGAAGAACACAGATTGAAAGTATTTGAGAATAAAATCCTGAGACGAATATTCTGACCCAAGTGGAACGAGAATGGAGAATGACGGAAAGTTCATAACGAGGAACTGCATAATTTATATGTTTACCAACCATTGTTATTGTAAAGGTCATCAAGTGTAGGAGGCTCGGGTGGGCAGGTTAAGTAGACAGAATGGAAGACAGTAGGAACAGTTTCAAAGTCTCTACTGAAAATACAATCGCAAAATGACCATTAGGAAGACCTAGGCGCAGATAGAACAATATTAAGATGGATCTCGGAGGAAAAGGAATACAAAGTAGAAATTGTATCCAGTTGGCTAAGGACAGAAGTCAATGAGAGCTTTAGTGAATCCGACATTGAACCTGCGGGTTTCATAAGTCGTAGAATTAGTTAGTTAATTATAAATATCTAAATACAATGTTTAAAACAATACTAGCAAATTTTAATTTATGTATATGAGTTAAATGCTTATTTATAAATATAGGTTTCTTGACTATATTTATGTATAAAGTGTTAAAAATCTACAAAATGATTTTTTTTAAATCTAAGGAAGTGTATATGTGAACAGCTACCCGTAGGCGTTCCAGCTCATTTGCTTAACATACTAAGATGGCACAGTCATGTTTTGTTTGTTCTTAGATCAGTACCTGATGTAAGATAGTGCTTGTGAAGTATTTTAGAATTACTTAGTAGTGTCATATTGGAAATGTTCAACACAACACAGAGGAAAATAGTTTAAACTCACAGTTTAAATCATTTGTACAATGTAGTAGAGGCCAGCAACCAGAGGGGGCTAAGGGGGCCTGGGTCCTCTAAACTTTTCGTGCCCCTCAAGACCTTAACACAAAATGCTATTATTAATACAAAAAACACAATTTAACTCCTTGTAAGAGAAATTTTAATGACATGCCCCCCCTAAACCTCTGTGCTTGGTTGCGGGCCTGGTGTAGTATTAAAAGATAATTAAAAAGAGAAAAAGAGTGTTAGGTAGAGGAAAGTGCTCTAATTCAGCTCTATGTGCTCTAATTCTAGTGTAATTGAAAAATGAAAATTATTTAAATTCCATCTATTATTTATTTTCCATATATTTTGTAAAGAGCACATAATTTTCTCGTCTTATAGAACTACGTGTTTTTAGCATTTGTAAGTGTGCTACTTAATACATCGAACACTTTCAAATACTGTATTATTATTCACATAATTTGCGCTATTAGATTATATGTGCACCCAAATTTTTAAAGAATTATTTTGAACTTTATTTTTGCTCTGTAGGTTTTAGTATTTTCTTTTCAGTATCATGTGAATTTTCTGTACACTTGTATTTATTTAGATAAAGGATAGCGAATAATAGGATTCTTGTTTTAAAAAATATAAAAAATGCTTATATACATGTATACACGTAATAAAAATGATTTTATGTATGTATAAAACAAGTCTGTACATATAAGAATTCTGGTAGTAGTTTGATATGATCTGAATGTTTTTCACACCCCAATTTTTCAGTGCCAAAGTAGATGTAGAAACTGAGCAAATTACGTATAAAAATATGCTAAATGTAAGTGATGGAAGTATATTTTATATATGTTGTTGCTTTATAAGAAAATGCTTATTCTATCTTAATCTGTGAGTTAAATCAAATGGAAAGATGCATCAAGTTTTGTAAGGTTCATATGAAAAGGACCTTATGAGTAACTTTTTTTTAAAGAATAAAGTAAACGTTAAAGAGTTGTGCAATATTTTTCAAGTTCTAACATTTTAATTATAAGCCAATTAGATTAAATGCAGGAAATTGGATTAAAGAACTTTACATTTTATAACAAAATGCATTAATTTGATTTGCATTTTATCAAATAACTCAATAACTTAAGCTTCGAACACGATCATTATCAAAACAAAGACTCGGTTTTATATGTATATTGGGAAATAATTGATTTTTTTAATTATACATATTTATTTTAACCTTGAAAGACTGTAACCTTGAGTATAATAACATACAGCATTATAAAAAGTAATTAAACTGATTGGAATATACAATAAAATACAACTAAATACGTTTTATAGCGATTTGAATAAAATACAGAAAAGACTATGTTGGTAAGTTACGGATTGATTATGTGAGCTTCTGTTGCTTTTTTTTTAGAAAAGAAAAAAAGAACAGACAAACTTCGTGAAATTTAGAACAACAAATACGATTGTTTAATGTTGAAATTAAAGAGCATCTTGCAATACACCCTTCCTTTCACACAACACAAGTTATTTAAACTCGTTACAGCAAACTTCACTGAAAAAGAAAGAATGAAAGAAAAAAAGAAAATTTTGAAAATTAAGGACATATTTGAACAAATTAGGAAAACGACTGAATGTGAATTTTATGGAGTTGAAAATTTTGTTATTATATACCAACTTGTATACCAGCTTGTATACCAATCATGCTTTCCCCACATACCTATTCTGTCTATCAATACAAAACTTGGTACACACATTTCTTCTCCCCTATAACATCTTCGAGATACATTTGGATTGTATGTTTTCACCCGACGCCACTCCGGAGGGGTCCAAAGTTGATGGGAGAGAATTTTGAAGGGAATTTTCCCGACATTCTCCCAATTTCCCTGTTCAAGTACGTTATGGGCCCCAATACATAGCACCTCTGGAAAGCCTGTTTCATGCTGAAGAGAATGAACTATAAACCATGATTTCCCCATGAAGAGTGTTGATGCAATAGCTATGTCACTACGAGTCTACGTATTTCTTTATACTAACAGGGTCAATGGGCCCCAAAGACTTACTCTTTTGTCCATGATACCTAATTTTTTGTGCATGAACATATCTTTGTTATGTTTATCGAATGGACTAGCTTTGGTTCGGATGTTCAGAGGATAGGTTTATGTCTGTTCCCTTTAGGTACTTTGTTCAATAGTGCTCTCTAAATACTATGTTGCAATATCCCTCGAACTGCGAATCTTTTTGTTTAATCTGCTGTTTTGTTTTTAGAAAATTGCATTAAAAAATAAAAATTTAGTGCAACTTACTTTTATTAAAAGGAAGAAAAAGGAATTCAAGTAAAATTTTTCTTCCTTGACGTGCTTCTACAGAAACCTTTCTCGTTATTTTAAGAAAAGAAATAGATGTATTCGATTATATCTGTTACTTCAGACGAATCATTGATATAGGAAGAAACGTAAGTAGGAAATGAATACATGTGTATGATCTAGAATCACGATGTACCATTGAGAGTTTCCCAATGGAAGGCAAATCCATTCCCGAATCAAAAGTCACTGTGTTGAAAATTTGCACACGGCAACTAGAACCAATGTGCTACGAATGTTCTTAATTATAAAAACTACTAGATGTCTCTCACAGTTCAAATTTAATAAAAGTGAGCATTTAAATATATTAGCTAAGAATTATGTCTGCTATCTCCAGAAACGAAAGAAATGAAAACAGTTAAGGAGAAAGGGCCTTCTACCTTAGGAATCACGAATTTAGAGCATGGTTTAAGATGATAATGATGATCATACTCTCACTATGTCGGGACACTGGTTTACACTTCATGAAATGTACGAAATCAAAACACTATTGTTTTTCATTTTTTTCAATAACTTTTCACATCAATTTTATGTTATTATCTTTACTCAGAATCAGTGGCGGCGTAAGGCAAACTGGGGTCCGGGGCCAGTGAAGTAGGTTGGGGCCCCTTTTCAAACAATCGTGATTTATACACTTCTATTTTTGGCATTCATTTACATAATCATTCTTTCTGTTTGCTCCTCCCCCTTTCCCGTTGGTGTGTGTGTTTAGATCATTATAATCTGGGATATATTAAAAAATAGGGCTGACATTCAGCATCCCTGTCTATTTCTTAAATGCTTAGAACCGCCTTCAGGCTGGTATTTACAAATAAAACTGGACCACGATTATCATTGCATATTTTTTCTTTTTTATTCATTTTTTAACAAAGGACATGATAGGAAAATGATTAGGGATACAAGTGTAACGGAAACTACAACCCACAACAGAAATAACTATCTTAAGGGATCAGACTACTAAATACTTTTTCAAAAGCTAAAAATTTTTCTTTTGCCACTTTTTCGTAAGTAAAAAGTGATAATGAAATGTAACTTACTACAGCAATAGATAATGTTATTCTACATCCGAAAATATGAATCGGAAGAATTTTCAGTGTGCCATGAATAGAAATTACAGTGTGACCAGAATTTGAATTACCGAAAAATCTAGGTTATGGCAGTAACTAGAAAGATGAACTCAACGACAATTGATGACTTATCATGCTGTCTGTGTTCCTTGTTAACTACTATTTAAATAATATTTGTATTTATTTTGTAATAAAGAGTACAAAATAAATAATTTTGAATAAACAGTAGAATTAAAATACAAATATTATTTAAAAAGTAATTACCAAGGAACACAGACAACATAATAAGTCATCAATTGCCGTTGAGTTCATCTTTCTAGTCACTGCCATAATCTAGAGTTTTTGGTAATTCAAATTCTGGTCACACTGTAATTTCTATTCATGGCACACTGAAAATTCTTCCGATTCATATTTTCGGGTGTAGAATAACATTATCTATTACTGTGGTACATTATCTATTATATTTCATTATCACTTTTCTAACTAACTAACTAACTAACTAACTAACTCTATGGCCTAAGGAACCCGGAGGTTCAATGCCGCGTTCACAAAAGCTCTCCAATGAATTCTATCCTTAGCTAACTGCATGCAGTTTCTACTTTGTATTCCAATCTCTTCGAGATCCATCTTAATATTGTCCTCCCATCTGCGCCTAGGTCTTCCTATGGTCGTTTTCCGATTGGTCTTCCAGTCAAAACTTTGAAAGCGTTTCTACTTCTTCCATTCTAGCTACATGACCCGCCCACCTAAGCCTCCTAGACTTGACGACCCTAACAATGTTGGGTAAACCATATAACTTATGTAGTTCCTCGTTATGAAGTTTCCGCCACTCCCCATTTCCGTTCCTCTTGGGTCCGAATATTCGTCTCAGGATCTTGTTCTCAAATACTTTTAGTCTATGTTCTTCCCTCAGAGTAAGTGACCATGTTTCGCAGCCATACAGAACAACAGGCATGATTATCGTTTTTATTATCACTTTTCACTTACGAAAAACTGGCAAAAGAAAAAATTTTAGCTTTTGAAAAATATTTAGTAGTCTGCACCCTTGAACAAACAAAACATAACAATAAAGAATCCAGAATTTATCCTACACCTATACTATCGTAGTATCAACGCGTACTGTCATTAGATGGAATAGTAGAAGTAATGCTCCTAATAATACAGTTACAGACAAATTTACGTACAAAACGTAACAAAGAGCTGATATTGCAAAAATTGCTAATAATAATATAAGCGATGCGATTTTTAAATGTAAGCTCTATGTTTTCTAGAATATTTTTGTTCGGTTCTCGCCTTGGTGTCTCTCCTGCACAATTTCTCATATGGTTAAGTTTACTCATAGTTTCTCACCTGTCTGAATTTACGTTAGATGGGTTTTATTTGATTAGATTTTCCTTCCTACAATTAGCCCTATTCACTTCAACATTCGGTTTCTCTCCAATGATAATGTACGATCTATTTAGTCCCGCTGCTTTTGCCGAAGTATCAATGAAATAGTTAAGCACTAGGATATTTCTCTCACGCTTTTTTTTTTATTATTGTTTCCAGATTCCGCACTTGTTTTACGATTATATTCTTTTGTATTTAATAATTAAGTCATGTTTATATTCTGTCACTTATGACTATTTCCATTACCATTTACTGACATATTTAGTATTAGAATATATTATAACAAAAAATCTCGAATATATTGAATAATTGGCGATATTATAAATTAAATATGTGAGCACAGAATTCTACTACGGATTATACCATTCTACTTTTCATTACCACCTATCACCAGTCAATTGACAAATCTTGACAGCTTTTTATTACTCTTTTGGTACTTTTGGGGGCGTGGTGGCTCAGTGGTAGAGCGTTCACCTCCGATGCTTGGGGTCCCTGGCCCGATCCCAGCTCGCGCCGTGTGGACTTTGTGGTGGATAGGCCTAAACACCGTGCTCGTGGGTTTTCTGGGGGTTCTCCAGTTTCCTCCCACTTTCTTCATTCCACCTTTTCATTCATTTCTCATCATCACCGTCCCCTTTAGCCTAACCAGCATAATTGTGGGACGCAAAGCAAAGATTTCATTTTTTTTTGGTACTTTTGTATTTTTATTTCTTTACTTGAAACATGAAACTACTTTCGACAGTAGTTCCTCTACCATATTAGCCTATGTTCCACCAACATTCAGAATGATACCTTTCTTGCTTTGGTAGCAGCGAAAGTCTCAACTATATTACCAGAATCCGTGGATACTATTTCATTTTCGATAGAAAGAATGGCCAGATTCGTGAATCTTTCCTGACTCCTGGTTGTTTTTATGTGGAACACTTGTCACAAATCATTCGATTTGTTGACATACAACGTGATTCTGTTCAAGTTCGGTAAGTATTTGTTGCTTTCATCTCTGTCGCAGGAAAGACTGATGAGAGTATTTCTGCAGAAATACTGAAGGAACTTCAGTGTGATAGGTTTGGTATTAAGATTCCAGCGACCAGTCTTGCGATAATCAGGCTACAATGGCCGGGCAATATTCTGGAGTTCAAACTTTCAAACGGAATATAAGTCCTTTCGCCATTTTTGTCCCTTGTAACAATAATTCATTGAGCCTTGTCGCTTACATGCTGCGCACGTTAAAGTTCTGGCGGTGACTTTGTTAGGAGCAATGGAACGTTTATTGATATTCTTCTCTAGATCTACTCACCGATGGAATGTGCTGCAAAAGCACGTAAATATTGGTCTGAAACGTGAAAATGACACTACATGGAGATCGAAAGCAGAAGCTTGAAAGGCATATTCTAGTCAATTGGATGAAGTAATTGATCCATTGGAAGATCTGCGTGACACTTCGATTGAAACGCTTGATACTACAGGAGTCTTCTTCTTGCAAGCATCTAGTCATTTAACTTCATCGCTTTACTATATTTCTGGTCTGCAAATCTCTCATATATTGATCGGATCCAAAAATGCCTTCAATCTCAGGATATGAGTTTCAATCAAACTCTTATTCAGTTAGAGAACCGGTTAACACCATTAATATCTGGAGACTTCAGCTGGACAAGGAAATCACATCCACAGCTGAAAGAAGTTGCATTGCATGGAATATAACTATGGGTACACACAGTAGAAGGAGATGCATGCCTAGAGAAGCAAAGAATGAAACCTGACTGCACAGGCCGAAGTGAAGCGTACAACGAGATACTTTGTATAAACTGATAATTACTTGTATTTTTGGGCAGAAAGTGCTTCTACATAAGCACTATACCAGATATAATGTTAATTTAAAAATAACAAAAGAAGAATGTTTTTAATATATGTAAGAAACATACATTATAGTATAATTAGTTGCTATGTAGTTGTTTATGGATACCTAATCAACATGTATGTTTGCAAGACAGTTTGAGTGAAAATACGTTAAAAGATTAGGTTAAAACTAATAAACCATTTAATATCGTTCATCGACTTGTAATTTCGATAGAAAAGGTGAGAATAATAGTGTATATAATTATTGAAGATATTTTTATGTGTAAACAATTACTACCACTCAAGATTTATATATATCATTAGCCGAACCAGGTTGACGACTACCTTTGGTGAGTCGTTGTAAAAATTTTGGTTTACCTCACCCGGGACTCTTGTAAATTCATATCCCGAAGTAAAGTAAGGGTGAATTTACTTCTGTAATAAGGTTAATGACTACGAACTTGACAAGACTTAAAAGCGGTAGAATAATCACAAGAAAAATGAACGGTGAGGCAATGCAGAAAGACACCAGTGATAGTGATAACGGTGAACAAAATGCAGCACCAGGAATGACATTAGAAGACCGAATTTTATTAGTCTTACAGCGGCAAGAACAAAGCCGAAAAGACGATATGGAAGCCATGAAGCAAGAATCCAACAGACAATATGAAGGATTAAAACAGATGATAGAGCAGAAGTCCGAGGAATCCAACAGACGATATGAAGAATTAAAGCAGACGATGGAGCAGAAGTCCGAGGAATCCAACAGACGATTGGAGCAGAAGTCAGATGAGACGAAACAATTTATTATTCAGGCAATGAAAGACATCACTTCGCAGTTTGATGAAAAGTTAAAAAGAATATCTGAGGATTGCCAGGATAATCAAAACCATCTAATCCAAGAAGTCAGTGGTGTAAAAAGGGATTTGGAAGTAATAGAATCTTCTGTACAGCAACAAAAGATTCAGGTCACGGATAACTCCAACCAGATACGTGTGAATACACAGTTGATAGCTACCTTACAAGAGAAAATCAGGACACTACAGATCAAGGACAACACATACCACAACAGCATGGATAATGATCGTGTAGAATTCCCTTGTTCACAAGAGATGACTTCGCCTTCACCCGTATCTGATGAGGACATTATTTTGGAAGAAATTCATCCGAGAAGTACAGATGGGCGGAAAAGAGATGGTGCAACTACACATCACGCCATAGGTAGGAATTGTCACTCAACAAGAACACGGAATGATAAAAGGAAGGTAAAGTTAAGCGTAAAGATGAGTGAAATACGTGCTATGAGTAAGTTCAGTGGTAAATGTAATGAGAATGCTACTTCTTTCCTAGAAAAATTTCAGGACGAGTGCAATATAATGTGTATAGATAGATCACAATATATGAAACTAATCCCTCATTTATTACTCCCACCATGTTCTTTATGGTTTAAAGCAGTACGAGATCACGTTAGTACGTATGAGGAATTCAAAGCAGCGTTAATCGCAAATTACGAAAATGACTTTTTGCTTGCAAATAGAGATGCCACGATTAGAAACCAACATTTCAATCCTCGTTTGCACAAATCTGTTGTCGAGTTTGTTGTAAATACATACAACGAATTAAAAGTTGTAAATCCATTGCAATCGGAATCTAGAATCATAGCCTCAATTCGAAATTTGCTACCGTTTAAACTACAACAGATCCTGTTTTCTACCCAGTGTATGAGTTTTAACCATTTATTAATGCTTGTTCAATGTTATGAAACTCAATACCAGGCTCTGAATCAACAAGCAGGAATAGGCAAAAGTAAAAATAAATCAGATCATTTTGTACCTGTTCGGAATCTAAATATCCGTAGTGTGAACGATACGGAACACAACCTAAACCGAGTAAATTCAAGCAATCAGAACGAGCAAAATAGGCAGAGCTATGTTGGGAATCAACCTAACCTAACCAATCGTGACAATAATTATGTCAGATCACTCAACCGAAGTAGACATAAAAACAATCGAAATACATGGCGAAATTCTAGAAATGCTACAAATTCTATGTATAGACATAATCGTTGTTCAAGAGATGGCACTTCGTATCAAAATCAGAATCACGACGCCATACATGTACAAAATATTGCGGAACCTAATCATGACAGTGCAGTACAATGTACTTTATTAGAACCATATGCTAGTACAAATTTAAACTGACTCTAGTTAATGAAGTAAGGGTTAAACCCATACCAGCTATAGATTCTTGTGAACATTTATTTTTAAGTTTATGTGTTAATATCAATAATGAAAACAATTTTTATGACTTCGATATGGACTCAAAGATACTTTATCACATTTGTTTCAACAAATGATAATTTTCAAATGATTTTAATTCTTTCTTGTTAATATGAAGAATCATAGTTCGATTCATTAAAAGCAAAGGTTATTTATAGTATATTTGATTTATGTTGAAACTTAATTGTCAAAGATTATGTTAAGTATATGATTCATTCTATTAAGCTAATTATTCAACGACTGTCTTCATGCACAATCTTATATGTTACTTGAATAAGATTCTTCTATATTCTGACGCCTAATTGATACAATGCATACTGTAGAATATCAGCTAAAATAACTAATATATAATGCGCCCTTGATCATGGTGACTCATGTTTTAAAATGTAATTGCTTCTTCTTATTTTGAATTCGTACCCTTCGTTAATTATATAAATAAGCGACGAAGTTTTAATAATAAAATATATATTAATGTAATAAAAGATAAATGATAATAAAATGAAAGATTTATTATAAATATATTTATATGAATGAAAATAAATAATGTTATATATATGCGAGGGTCGATCAAAATGTAAAGGACGTAATTATGGAATATTGTTCTTATAAACGGACCAGTGGTTCTTAAATATAAAAACCAAGCTCCCTTGTAACTTTTATATTCAGTCCCATCGTCGGGCGACATTTTTATACAACGAGATACTTTGTATAAACTGATAATTACTTGTATTTTTGGGCAGAAAGTGCTTCTACATAAGCACTATACCAGATATAATGTTAATTTAAAAATAACAAAAGAAGAATGTTTTTAATATATGTAAGAAACATACATTATAGTATAATTAGTTGCTATGTAGTTGTTTATGGATACCTAATCAACATGTATGTTTGCAAGACAGTTTGAGTGAAAATACGTTAAAAGATTAGGTTAAAACTAATAAACCATTTAATATCGATCATCGACTTGTAATTTCGATAGAAAAGGTGAGAATAATAGTGTATATAATTATTGAAGATATTTTTATGTGTAAACAATTACTACCACTCAAGATTTATATATATCATTAGCCGAACCAGGTTGACGACTACCTTTGGTGAGTCGTTGTAAGCGCTCTATCAATGAAATTCTAGATGAGATGAGACAACAAATGATCATTTTACTCAGATGCATGACCTGAACGACACATTTGGATTTCTGTGTTCTATGGTCAACTTTGTGCAGCAGCTAGATGGTGAGAGCGAGGAAAGGCTAAAACAACAACAATGAGTCAGAAATCGCTCCGCCCGTACGCCGCCACTGTTAAACACCTAAGCTCACTATTTTCAGCAGACGCACAAATTGGGTACCATTCTATCTACATGAATATTATATATGTCGATTACAGGAAACCGCTTCTCGCTATCTATAGTGATTAACGTTAAAACCGAAAATGGTTGATTTGTACTGCTTCCGGTTTGAATATTACATTCATCAGGAAACTCGATTCCAGGAGTTGAATTAAATATAATGCTGAAGTATTTTGATTATGTGAACACTTGTTTTCTTATTGAACATTTTCTTCACTCTAAATTTGTGGGCTGAAATGTAAACTCATACGCCAAAAAACAAGAGCAGAAATGGGGAAACCAGCTAAGCAAAAGGGTTTCGCTCGCTGAAAATTCGACTTGTAAAGGACAAAAGAATGAAGACAGAAGGAAAACATGTGAATCAGCGACTATAGCGTCTGCACCAAAGAGCTTGTAATTAGGAACAGAATGCTAGTATCCTAATAAATCATTATATCTGTTGATCCCTTCTTTCTGCCCTTCTCTTAAGCTGATATATGAATGAAGAAATAAATAAACAGTGATAGTTTAGGAAGCAGGCTAGCAGACGGGGCCCCATTACTTGCATCATAAGACCTTAGATTGTAAATAACACAATATACTGTGACTTTCATTATATTTTAATCTACACTCAGCTTTTCCTTTAAATTTTTCTGATGTCATTGAACAGAGTGAAACTTTTATTTTATTCATATTTTACAACACATTTTTTCTGACCACAACAAAATGAATTATTTAATAACTATACGATTTTTGTTACAGTTTCAAGCCAGACAGATGACAGCAAATCTTATATTTTCCTCAGCCGTTAGTTATTCTGGTCAGAAAAATGTGTTTTAAAATGTTAATGTGATTATCCAGAACCATGGAGTATATTTATTCATATTTTAATCCACTTACTTTTTTTCTTTAAATTTCTTTGGGGCCCCAAGAGAGTAAAACTTTTATTATTTTTCACCTACACTCAACTTTTACAAAAAAAAAAAAAAAAAAAAAAAAAAAAATTGGGGACCCCGAGAAATTGAAATGTCTGTTTTCTTTTTTCGCCTGGATTCAGCCGTTTCCTTTAAAATTCTTTGGGGGCCCCCAAGAATATGAAACATTTTACTTACTTTCTTTTTCACCTGTATTCAGAGCTTTTTCCTTTGAATTTCTTTGGGAGCCTCCAAGATAATGAAACTTTAATTTTATTTATTTTTAATCTACATTCAGTTTCTTCTTTAAATTTCTTTCGGGTCCTCAAGAGAGTGAGACCCGAAGCTTATAGTTTGTTTAGCTCTGTGTTGTATACGGAAATCCAGCACTGATTAGCTTTATTAGACAGATATTTTTGTTATTTCATCCATTATTTGGTGTAATACTGATTGACAATTAATTGCGTTTACATTTAGGGAAGGTGTGGATTATCAACGTTGACGGCCCTTGTACGGCTCATACTAACAAGGTTCCTTAGTAATTATTTTCTACCTACCGTCGGGCCCCCCGCAAAGTGGGGCCCAGGGCGGGGGCACTTCTTGTCCCGCCCTTACGCCGCCACTGCTCAGAACGCACCATGGTAAAACCGATAAAAAAGGTAAAACAATGAATTTCTGGTCAATTTATGTCAGAAGACCTCATTTCTATTTAAAATTTTCGATGTCGGTTCCAGATGGTTCATTTTAAGATAGCAGTCATAATGATTATAAATCTACCAGTCAGCAGATAGCAGTGACAACGCCAGCTTTAATTTTATTGGGGAAAGAAAGCGGAGTGACATAGAATTTGGGGAGAGGCAGTTTTTTTTCCTTTTGTATACCGAAAATGAGGGAGCACCTGGATTGCGCACACTCTAGATCCAGAATTGCGCACAAATCTCTGTTGGCCTCTTTTAACACATATTTTTGTCCAACGTTGCCACAATGTCAGCTTTAATATTGTGCGCAAACAAGGTTTTCTTTCAGACTAGGATAGAAACAGAAATTAGAAATAAAATACAAATTGGATTGAATAAATATAATTTGATCAATGAATACAATACATCTCCAAAACCAAGTATTTACATGTACAAGCCACATGTTAAAATTTTCTTGGTTCCAATTTTAAACCTACAATTTTTAGAAATGTAATTTTCCTTATCTCATACTCTGAATATGTATCACCTTTAAACATTTTTAGGCATGAACTAAATATAATTGGATCAGTAAATACAGTACAAGATACCTCCAAAACCAAGTTTCTCTATATTTATAATCTACATGTTAAAATTTTCTTGGTTGTAATTTTAAGCCTACAGTTTTTAGAAATTTAATTCTCCTTGTCTGATACTCTGAATATGCACCAGTTTTAAGCATCTCATACTGCTTCAATATGAAATTATATCTCTTCACATCTTCCTTTCTTTGTGTATTGGTATCTCCATTAGTAATTGATCTTAATTTCAATTTTGTTTCGGATTGTGTCTTCAACGAAGATGAAATCACCTGATAAATATCCGGACTCGGTGAATAGAACTGTTCATTGTAATGTTTATGGAATGCTTCCGCCCCATTCGTCGTTCGAGGAGCTACTGAGGGTTCTGAAGCCCATATTCTAGGTGGAAATCTAAATAAAACGAAGCAAACAATTATTAAAAACATACTCAATAATAATAATAATAATAATAATAATAATAATAATAATAATAATATAGTACAGTAGGCATGCTTCTCACTATTATCCAAGTTTTATGGAAAAATTGACAATTGAAAATCAAAATGAATAATGTTCTCCCTTGTCGTAAAACTTTGCTTTGATAAATTTATTAACGTCTGTCCTTAACATCTTTTTTTTTTAGCCATATAATATACTTGTTACAATAATATACTATACAATAAACTTAGATTACAATACTATTAATACAAACATTGATGTTTATAATCGACTTCCTCATATAAATACTGATTATTCCAATATAATCCTTGCAATATTACACGATTTACTTATTAATAATATGGAATCTGTCAATATATGTTAAATCACCTTCCTAAATCTAGTTAGAAACAGTATTTTGTACCTACCTGCTAGTTTCTTCAATGTAATTTTCGAGTACGTAGTCGGAGAAGCGAAGACCTTCATTGTCCGGTGCAACTGATATCAAATCTGCAAACGCATCGGATACTTCAGTTGGATGTAAATATGAAAGACCGAAAAACGACTTTAACCACATCCCTGTAAAATACAATTAAACCCCTCAATTACACTACTGTTTCGGTATTTTATGATTTCTAATGTAATTTAAAATATAACAAGTCTGATGATCATTATAGTTAATATTGACAATTTATTATATCGTCGTCTGAGATTCAACACCGCGTAAGTAACCCTTCGCTAATTTTACAGGAGAAAAAAAAAACGTTTACAAAAATAATTTTAGCCTTAATATAAGCAGGCTAAAATAATTTTAGCCTTTTAGGGAATAACAGAATCATCTATCGTTAACCAGATTGTGCACAACCTTATACTGATTCTAATAGTATCAAACACTCAAGTTCGCCAAAATTTGAGACATACGAGCTGTTTAATCCCAGACAACGATATATTGTATTTCTTCTTTCTTATATGAGACAAGAGGGAATCCTTCTTATATAAGGAACCCCATAATTATTCAGAAGAATTTCTATTTAACTCAACGATATGTAGTTCACAAAAGTAGAATCGAATAGGAACGACTTAGTCTCTGAGTGCCAACGACGGTAAGATGTCACAATGTTGGATGACTATTAACGAAATGTGTATAATAACAATTCAGATTGGAATTACTTTGAACAAGGTATAATCAATTGTTTTACTTGTTAACAATTAAAAGCTTTTATTATTTAAAAAATATATTATTACATGCCATCTTTATCTGGTACTAAGTAGGCTCGATATAAGTGCTTGTTGCCCTGGATCTTTCTCCACCAAGATTGACCCAAATGGAATCGACATCCAATGATGTTACATTCTGGAAATACCTCCCTGATAGCTTCGTGAGCTGCAGTTTCAAAGTCTACATGGATCGTCTTCAAATTTATTTCAGGTTCTAAACTTCTTATCATTTCCCACATTGCCTTGTAAGTTTCCTTATCCTTCCCCGGCAAAAGCGCATAATATAGAGGCAAATAAAATTGGTTTTTGTATGCGTGAATAGTATACAGCTGATGAAAATGACGAGGAGCATATGTAAATGTACCATCTGCGTACATCTCAACATCATTTGTCTCAAATAAAAATCTGAAAAGTGAGACGATGAAAAAAGTTATTAACACTAATACTACAAATCTAACAATTCCTACTATTCAGCTGTTCATCATAATCAAGTCTAAAATGTCAAATGAAAAGCCTAAAGGAAAAAAACAGCCAACAATATTGAAATATTGAAACTATACTAAATATTATTACATACACTACGACTATGTACAGTAAATGTTATCATTATACGTACCTAATGTTACTCGCACAAGTTAGGACGATAATCTTAGCTTCTTTATTTACAAATATAAACTTTTTTCCATCATGACTGAACTCATCTTGTCTTTCAATCATTTGCTCAACAGCCTCTGTAATATTTCTTGGACGAACTGGTGTGTCTTTCTTTTTCGAATACAGTACATCGCTTCTCTACACCTCTTCATATCCTTATGCGTTAATTTCCCTGTATTTTCGGGTATACCGCTGCTCTTTTCTTACAGATTATTCGTAACTCGTGACTTTGAACCCTTCAAAAATCGCTCAAGTGATTTTGCTGTCCTCTTTCTTCCAAAATAACAGTTCTGTCGCAATCAGTGATAATGACGGCACAACATGATTTTAACGTACATCTGGAAAATAAATTTGTCAAGAGTGTCAGATATATATGTGGTATATCGTTAGCAAATTTACTTTGCTATATAATATTAAAATTATACTGTATATACTGTAATACAAAAAATATAATTATTTATAGTTATCCTATGCTCTTTTCCTCATCAAATAAATAATGAATAATTATACTTTACTTACCGTTACTGTGATCCTTTCTTATTCTCCCGAAATCGACGATACTTAAAACCATCTTTAATCACACAAGCAACTCCTTTTTCAGTAACACTTACTCGGAAATCCGCCATTCTCCAGTGTCAAAACAAGGCAGTCACAACACAAACCCAAAGAAGGTATAAAAAAATACATTCAACTTGTCAATAAAGTCATACATATATACAAACATAACAGAAGAGGAAATATTTTCACTCTGACAACATTGCTTAATTTTTTTGTGCGCAATCCTGTACATTATGACAGGTTGTCAACGCTTATCAGGTAAAACTGATAAAACCGGAAAAGTGTGCGCAATATCATTGCAGCCGAAAATGATAGTTTTATATTACTTGACCTACACTATAATACATGTCTGGGGAGTAGTCAGAAGTAGATAAAGCCATATGGAGCCGCCTCCATGTTTCCCTTCAGCGTACTTACTGGAACATAGCCATCCTATTTTAGTATCCGTCTTATTTAACATAGTTAATATCGACTAATTCGAAGTGAAATGAAATCTTTAAGTTTAACGTCCCACGGTTATGCCGGTTAGGCTAAAGGAGGCAGTGATAATGAGAAATGAGTGAAATGGTGGAATGAAGAAAGTGGGAGGAAACGGGAGAACCCCGAGAAAACCCACGAGAACGGTGTTTGTCCACCACAAAGTCCACACGGTGCGAGCTGGGATCGAACCAGGGACCCCAAGCACCGGAGGTGAACGCTCTACCATTGAGCCACCGCGCCCCCTTCCACTAATTCGAATTTCTTGAATTGTTTGTAAAAGAAAAGAATGTTTCTTAACCAGATACATAGTTTACCAGTAGTGGTGAAACTACTTTTGAGCTCCCCTAGAACTAAAATACAACTCTATGAGAATTGAGTTTAATTTAAAGAAATTTGAGTCAACACACCGCGCATATTGTCTCCACTATGATATACTAACTTTCAGTTCCATCTTCAGTGAGTAATGTTATATTTTACTGATGGAGAAAAAGTTATAGTTTTTGCTGTATAACCTTCCATACGTACATTGCTTTATCAAAATTGGAAGCACCGAGTATTCTTTGTTTAGATAGATTAGGAATTGACTACTGAGAATGCATGTGACCAATTTATAACTACTAAGGTGTACGCTTTTCTAAACTCCTATAGATGTGTGTATACTAGTCATGTATTAATGAAAGAAGAAATATAAAATGAATTATATAATACTTAAATGCGAAAGTGAGTAAGTGTTGAGACAGTGAAAATATGCTAGTATTGGTTTTCATACATTATAATATCCATAAAGAAGTGCATACATGAAATGCATTTATATAGTTTTGAATATCAGTGTGGTAAGATTTCCGTAATTGAAGACTGACATGAGGATATCTACTGATGTGTTTGTTTTGAGTAGGCGAAATTAATAATAATAATAATAATAATAATAATAATAATAATAATAATAATAATAATAATAATAATAATAATATTATTATTATTATTATTATTATTATTATTATTATTATTATTATTATTATTATTATTATTATTATTATTATTATTATTATTATTATTATTATTATTTTGTAAAACCCTTTCATTTAAGGTTATCTTTATTCTCACTATCAGAATCCGAGAACACTTTGTGTCTGAATCCTCTAAGTTATAAAATATTAATAATATTTCTACAGATTGAAATTAGATTGTTTTGCAATATTCAATAAACTACTTTATATTTTATATTGGAACATTTATACAATATTCAACGATGAAACTTCTATCCATGTATAAAAAGGATTAATTTACTTACGCAAGCAAAAAAGAGTTGTTTCGTTTATGTATTGTTCCATGGGTATTCCAGTTATAAACGATATAATGTATTGCTATAAAAATCATTTGCTCATTGCGGTTATTAAATGATGCAGTAAGAAATATGAAAGCAATAGGCACATACATTTCTTTTACTAATTTCCTGAGAATGATAACAATAGGTAAAATGTGGAAAACCTCCATTCGCAATTGTTCATTTTGAGTTTAACGTCCCGTTTAGCAGCGAGGCTATATGAGACATGGACCTACTGATTAACATGGAATCCGAACCACATGAGCCTCTCCCGGGAATCGAACCCGGATCTCCCACGCCAGAGACGGAAACACTAACCGCTTAGCCACGAAAAAGCTCCCCATTCGTAATTGTATATCTTCAACTGCTTTCATTTGTAGCGAGAATGTACACATGTATACAAAATAGAAAGGGGAAATTTTAAAAAAATAGAATAATGTTCCACGATTATGCCTTTCAGGCTAATCCTAACAGCACAAAATGTGCTAGGCATGGGCCATTTAGGTGTCTCAGCTACTTTTAGGTACCCGACACTTGGCACATATAATATTCATGTGCTAAGTACGTACTCCAGCTACCTACAGTTTTAGGCACTTGTTACATCTAATTGATATTTGCAACTATGTATGACAAATATAGCATTTATACACCTGGCTCAGTTTCGCACTCTAACAGTCATTTGTTTTTTGTCGTCACTTGGGACATATATCTGTCATGTTCTAGGTACGTCCTTTAAGTATATACTGTTTCAGATACCCTAACAAGATGTGCTAGGCATGCGCCATCCCTAACAACACAAGATGTGCTAGGTATGTGCCATTTAGGTGTCCCAGCTACCTTTTAGGTACCCGAAACTTGGCACACTTGATATTCATGTACTAAATATGTACTTCAGTTACCTACAGTTTTAGGTACTTCTTACACCTAATTGATATTTGCAACTATGTACCACAAATATAGTATTTATATACCTGGCTAAGTTTCGCACTCTAACAGTCATTTATTTTTTGTCGTCACTTGGGACATATATCTTTCATGTTCTAGGTACGTCCTTTAGGTACATACTGTTTCAGATACTCCAACAGCACAATATGTACTAGGCATTAGCCATTTAGGTGTTCTAAATTCATCTCCTACATTTGATGCATTTGTTGCTTCTTTTTTCTAAGCGATTGTGTACTAGAAGCAACAAACGCATCAACTTTATTAAAATGCAACTGTCGCCGATCATATGAAAGTGAATATGGAAGAACCATGAAATAAATAAATAGACACTCGTCATTTTGTTATAAAATTACATGGCGAATAGAGTTTATCTGATCTCAAATGGTTATCTGGTCTCGAATATATGCGGTTAAAGGAGCACTCTGATTAGTCAAATTCAAAAAGCTTCAAAAATTTATCTCTCTACAAGCAACGTTGGGTCAAGGTTGGTGGTGAAATCGGTAGAGCACGCGGCCAGTAATCGTAAGGTTGGTGGTTCGCGCCTACCCTAGGGTAGCCCTAATTTTTTTAAACTTGTTTAAAGTGTTTCTAGACTCACCTTAATGTGAACACATTACGCATATAGGCGGTTTAACAATTTTGGGGAAGTAATGTTGCGGTTCATTGACGCTTACGGAATGGATAACATAACTAGAACATACTAGGCAGTTCTCCAGGTACGTCAGCTATGTGCCTACTGGCGACATAGACTGTGACTATCACTTGCCATCCATGTGATTTCTACCTCAGAGGTACATAAGGCACATACTGGACACATTGCCATGTACCTGAGGGAACATGATAGGCACATGTCTGCTATGTAATTGTGCTGTTAGGGATTTAGGTGTTCTAAATTCATCCCCCAAATTTGATGCGTGTGTTGCTTCTTTTTCTGAGCGATTGTGTACTAGAAGCAACAACCGCATCAAGTTTATTAGATGGCAACTATCACCAACCATTTCAAAGTGAATATGGAAGATCTATGAAATAAAGTACATAGATAGTCTTCATTTTGTTATAAAATTACCTGGCGACCCTAACAGCATAAGATGTGCTAGGAATTTGCCATTTAGGTGTTTCAGCTACTTTTTAGGTACCCGACACTTAGCACGTATGATATTCGTGTGCTAAGAATGTACTTCAGCTACCTACAGTTTTAGGTACTTGTTACACCTAACTGATATTTGCAAGTATGTACCGCAAATATAGCATTTATATACCTGGCTCAGTTTTGCACTCTAACAGTCATCTGTTTTCAATGTCGTCATTTGGGACATATATCTGTCAAGTTCTTGGTACGTCCTTCAGGTACATACAGTTTCAGATACCCTAACAGCACAAGATGTGCTAGGCATGCTACGTTGAGGTGTTCTAAATTCATCTCCTACATTTGATGCATCTTTGCTTCTTTTTCTAAGGAATTGTGTACTAGAAGCAATAAACACATAAACTTTATTAGATGGCAACTGTCGCCGATCATATGAAAGTGAATATGGAAGAAACATGAAATAAAGTAAATAGACACTCGTTATTTTGTTATAAAATTACATGGCGAATAGATTTTATCTCATCTCAAATGGTATCCTCGAATACACGCGGTTAAAGGAGCACTCTGATTAGTCAAATTCAAAAGACCTCAACAATTTACTTCTCTATAAGCGACGTTCCCTTCATCGCCTCCGTGGCCAAGTCGGAAGAGCACGCGGCTAGTAATCGAAATGTTGGTGGCTCGCGCCCACCCTACCCAGGGGTAATTTTTTCACTTGTTTAAAGTGTTTTTTGAACTCACCTTAATGTAAACACATTACGCATATGCCTGCTATGTACTTGTGCTTTTAGGGGAGCAGATTTTATCTGATCCCAAACGGTTATCTTCGAATATATGCCGTTAAAGGAGCACTCTAATTAGCCAAATTCAAAAGACCTTAACAGTTTATTCCTTTACAAGCGACGTTCTCTTCATCGCCTCCGTGGCCAAGTCGGAAAACCACGCGACTAGTAATCCAAAGGTTACTTTAATGTAAACACATTACGCATATAGGCGATTTAACATATTTTCAGGGAGTAATTTTGCGATTCATTGACGGTTACGGCATGGGGAATATACCTAGAACATACTAGGCACGTTCCCCAGGTACTTGTCAGACATGTGCCTCGGGGCGGACATAGACTGTGACTATCACTTGCCATCCATGTGATTTCTTTCTCAGAGGTACATAAGGCACATACTGGACACATTCCCATGTACCTGAGGAAACATGAAAGTTATATGCCTGCTATGTGATTATGCTGTTACGGAAGGAAGACGGATTATGAAGGCAAGTAAATGATGATGGAAGAATCAGTGGGATAACAATTTGAGAGGAAAGAGGAGAATCCTGAGAAAACCCACGGATACGATATTGTCTACCACAAACGTACTTGGCCGGGGATCGAATCTAGGACACTACGCACCAGAGGTAAGAGCTTCACCTTGCCCCCAGAAGTAGAGAAAGTAATTGAGTGCAACTTTAAATATGGTAACTGCACGGTTACGGGGACATCGACAAGAAACGTGAAGGAGAGGAAATTTTTTGGAGGAAAATTGAACGTCTGGAACCTTACTTTAAGATTATTTTATATTTTTGTCGCGTTCGTGAAGAGTAGAACAAAAACTGATGGTCAATGTAGAGGCTTCTACTAAGATAGATATTTTAAATAAAAGAGGATCAGGTTCTATTAATTTATCACTGGTGTCGTTTTATAACGTCGCGTTTCAAAATGTTTTACTATTAAATTATTCTATCTCCCAATTTCAGAGCTTCATGAACATCCCACCCACTTGAAACTCAGAGAATGAATTACAGTAAGAGCTTACTGGAAAGTATATTGGGAATAATATTTGTTATAGTAGGAACAAAATCTAACACACAACCCACGTTGTCGAGGGATGGTAAGTTCACTTTTTAAAAATTATTATTGATAGAATTCTATGTGAGAAAGATTCAATTTACACATCATTATATGGGTACTTGGTGTGTTAATGTAGACTCATAACATGCTTTGTTCTTTATTATTACTAATAAACAAAAAAGAATACTAACATATGTCCATCATGCATGACATGCATAACCTGTTGTAAGTAAACTTTCTACTAGACTATTCGATTGAACCATCTATACCAAACCAACATAACATGGATTTATAATTTTACTATCCAAGCTTTACATAAACATTCCATCTTCTCGTAGTTACGTAAAGTTTAATTCAATGAACACATCAACACAGAAGTTAAATAGAAAAGCAAAGATGATATGTAGAATGGTCCTTTCGCATATTTCCTGTAGTCAAAAAAGAATGATCTCTTTTCAGCACAAGAGGTCACATGAGACTGGATCTCTTGCTTAGGGTGAAATCCAAACCACTGGATTTTATCCAGGCAAGTAAAAAAAAGGGGGGGTATCAAATCCCTGGAGCATATACACACACACAAGAGTCAAGCTAATCAGCTAGTTAGGTCCGAAGGATCATTCAAAAGAAAATTACTGTTTATGGTTGATGAGTAGTGTAACCATTTAAAGATTAAATTCAAGTACCTTTGATATAAAGAGTTCAAGTAGAAAGCTTTGAGGTATTAATGTGGAAGAACTAGCAACAAGAGTGTGTCGGGATTCCATGGAGAGTGGAGTTTAATAAGCGCAGATCACTAGAGACACTTTTTGCAGTCACTTTGCTACTTGGAAAAACCGCCCTTGAATGGTGTTTCATGTTACGATTGACTGTTTTAAGGAAGTAATGACAGTGTCTTGTGTTGTTTATGGTTATACTAAATGATTATAAAACAAAATCTTGTTAAGAAGAAACCATATTAACAGTTGGAAAGACTTCGAGAACACGAAATGCTAATTTTATTATCACCTTGATTATTGCAGTGCCAGTTTTCAATCATTCTTTATCGAAGTTTTATTAGCGATATCTCTGTAAATAAATGTAACAAATGTGTCGTGCACTAAGGGACATATTTTCAATATTATATTTATGTTAGTTAATCTTAAATCTCTCTTGTTTCCCAAATATGGGTGTGATATAAGCCTATATGTGGGATGAAATCCGTTCGTCACCTTTGGTAGGAACAGTTGATGTCAGCATTATGTTGTAGTGGCATTAGAATAGTAATCATCGTCGAATAGCAATCTTTGCAGGAATAAAGATTGAACCATAGTATTCAGCGAAGAGTCATTCAGTTTCTGAGTGCAAATTGATGTCAATTGGCTGTCAATACCATAACACAGTCACCATGAATATATTTTTTCCTATACATGTTCTGTAACAATATAGATACCTACTGATAGTGGATATATGGGCTTTGAACGAGATTTATTTGACCCTCCATATATATGTTTTGTAAACAATTGATTATGTGATTGATTCAGTATATCCTTGACTTAAACCGAAAATCTAGTTTCTCTTGCGTTATAGTTCATGAAAAAGCTAAGGTGGTTTGTAATGTTTGTGAATGAATACTTGATTGTACAGTGAATGTTTGTGTTCCACTATTTCTGGTTTTGTAGTTTAATTGCATTGAATGAAAGTTGTCAAGTTGTTTATACTTGAAGAAGGACTTACAAATTTGAAAATGACCTATTTGAGATCAGGAAGGGAAATGACACTATTGATAATGGAAAGTATATTGGGTAATCAGTAAAAGGTTTATCAAAATCAGTTTTTAATGACTTAGAAAATATTTTCATGTGCATTTGTACCTTGTATTTTAATTGGAGGAATAAAGAAGTTTGGTATAAAACGAAAGGGTTAAAAACTCACACAAAACTTATGTATGAACGAAGGGTAAAAACTAGAACAGGACACATGACATTGTGTTGCTTCCTACCAATTATTATGTGAATTTTAAGATAGTTGAGGTGATATACATAGGGAGGACTGTATTTCAGTAGGTGATAGAATTATCTGCATTCATTTCGTCAGATGATACAGCTCTTACAGTGGTATCTGAAATAAACCTAACAGAATTTTAAGAAATTTAGGGGAAGAAATGAAGAATAAGATTTTAAAAAACATTTTACTGAAGATTGGAAAGAAGAGAAAATTGTGAAAAACAGCAGTTTTAACTGCTGAGTAATTTTAGATATTAGATAGTATTAGAAGATCTAAAAGGTGAATAGAAAATAAAAATAAGAATAGCAATGGCAAAATAAGTCTACAGGTTGTATAAAAGAGATATTTGTGATTACTGTGGAAAGAGTTCAGGAGGAAACTCATCTATTATTTCATGCCGAGTATGCATGGGGACAAAAGCACAGAAGTTATGAAAGAGCCATGAAAATGTACAGTAAGATACGACATGTGATTGTGGCAAGTATGGAAAAAAAATAGCTAGTAGTGTCATGATATTAGGCCTGCCGCATCTTAACCAGAAGACAGGACAGCAGTGCCGAGACACACCACTGTCAGTAACGCAACAAAGCCACTTACCGCATATTCGCTTGAGCACTTGCTAGATCGCAGTCCTATTCAAAATTATGACTGAAACATACCTTTCATATTCACACCATTCTCTCCTGCCTCCCACCACTTTGGCTTCGTTGTTTTGCCCCTGGTCAAAGTCTGGCTGGCTTTATTGAGAGTACTAGAAGAGCTATGATAGTTGGTATTGTACATGTTAAAATCATCTAGATGTGTATGAATTCTAATTGTCTGTTACTATTCAAACTTTTTGAAGAGTTCTGTATATTATTTTTATGACTGAAGTTTCTTCGTTACTAAAGACAAGCACAGAAAAGATTATTATCTTACAATGATTGTAAATGCTTAAGAAATCATAATGGGGATCTAATTAATTATAGCGTTTGCATGATGTCTATTTTTTCAGGTGTTCCAAGAAGGATAAATGAACAAAGATTATATTTACAACCAATAGTTCCTTCACAAATAGTGATTTATGATTTTCCTCAAGAACTTATAGCATCAACCAATGGAGTACAAAATGCCGTTTCAGATACATCAGCACCTTTATCAAATTCTGGAGTTCGTAGCTTATCCAAGAATAATGTTGAGTCGGAAAAGTTAGTGAAAACATTGGCAGAACATAATTCAGCAGAAAGTTTGTCAGAAGAGGAAGAGGATGATGACGACGACGAAGAAGAAGAAGAAGAAGAGTCTTTGGAGAAGCCAACAGCTAAATTTTTCCATGCACCTTGCAAGTGTAAGAAATTGGCATGTGACTGTTGTGTGAGCAAAATTATAGAACGACTTCTTCTACATACAAAAAGTAAGGGATATTCCTCCTTTTTATAATTATTATTGTGTTTGTGATATAGGTACTCTGTAACAGTTCTTCAATTAAACTTCAATATTCAGTACTATTTTTATGCTCCATATAAGTTGATTCTACTACAGAATCTTAATTAAATTTTACAAAATCATACAACTGAAAAGTAGATCAAGAAATTATTAGAAACTTAAATAGATATATTGTTTCAAAGAATTTATTCTGAAACAATTCAAAAATAGACTGCGATGGTCGGGTGTATGAATACATTGGTTATACTTGGTTGATGGTTGAATATTACCATTCCTTTTCAGCATGGAGGCTATATGAGACTTGAACATAGAATTTAAAGTGAAATCCGAACCAATATAATGCCACACATCGGAACTTCTTGTATTTTGTGTTTGTAAGGTGGAATCCAAACAGACGTTCCCCACTGGGAATCGAATCCGGGACTCCTGCACCAAAGGCGCGCGCGAAAGCAACTAGGCCAGCGATGGGAGCAATAAACTAGTTAGAATCAGAAGAAAAGTAATTTCTATTTCATGTTGAATCCTATAGTAGAGGCAATATACGGTTTGACCCGAAAATAATTGCAACACAAATGGTTTCTTCATATATCACTTCCAAAAAGCGTTGCTAATAATATATTCAAAATCCGCTTTCGTAATGCTTGGGGAAAGTCCGCCATCTTGGATTCAACATGGCGGCCACACCGAGACATCGACTCACACTTAAATGACAATATCTACTCACAGATTTAAGCTGAAAACTTCGTTCCTGCGCCATTTTCAAGATAATAGCATACTTTAAGGGATGCAAGTTTGCATGCCTCTATGTACCACCGCCATATTGAAAAATGGCGGCGATTATTAAAAATATAGTTTCTTTTTAAATTGGCAATAATGTTTTATGGCAGATAATTCAGAAACTAACAGAGATATGCAGAAATTTCTTGAAATAAACGTAAAAGCTCATGATCTTGGCTTTCCAACGAGGGTACTTATGTTCGTTTATCTTACAAAGTAACGGAGCTAGTCGAATTTATGTGGCACTGGGTGTGCGATTTTCGATAATATGACTTTATTTTCAGGTTCCTGCTAGAAGCTAAGTAGACGCATTATACGGATTGACCAGTAAATAATTGCAACACAAATAATTTTTAAACCAGGATGTGTAACAAGGTGTATTTAGCTACATATTAAAAATCTTCTACTCACCTCCTTGGGGAAAGTCCTCCGAAATTTCGTTGAAATATGACTTCTGAGATTTCGTTCAGATGTCGCTACAGATCGTGATAATCCATCATTGAAATGAAAGAAGATGTGAAAAAATGCTCAAAATTACCATATTTCTTCAGTCCTTGTTATGGTTAACGCTACATGTCTATTTGAAAGGCAAGAATTAAAACAGTGTAGCAACCTCTTCACTGAAAAAATTGTCCTCGTCTTTACAAAGTTTACACCGTTTTCCACATTATCATAAGTTTCTTCCAGGCAATTGTCACTAATTTATATTAGTAATAGATCACGTTTCTGGCATGAATACTTCATGTCTCTATTGTTTTCATGTATGTGTATATATAATGGATAACAATTAAAACAGTGTAGCTATCTAATCATTGAAATGAATTATCATCTTCATAAAATTCTAGAATTTCTTTACACATTGCACAAGTTTCTCTCACATAATGCCCACATTCAATGTACAAACTATATCTACTTTGCACCGCATACGTGTATGTTCATACCTTATATGCATATTCAATACATAAAAAATTCATTAATAACTAAAACTAATAATTTTCATTTTCAAAAACTTCAGTTTTGTCTCACATTATCAAAATATTTAACCAGAAACTGGTCACAAATTGATGTACAAAACTGTCCATACTCCTTGCATCAACACACCATACTGGATATGTATATTTAGTAAATGGCAAATAAGCAGCACACCAACCAGCATAGAGATATTTCATTGAAGAGGATGAGTAGGGATGCAGCTGATACTAGAAAAAAAAAACTTGATTTCTTAACATTATGTCAGCCGTTCCGAACTGAAGAGGAAATTATTAATATTACGAACGGTTTAACTGCCCAAGATCGTGTCAATGTTGATAAAGCAAAATGTGTTGGACAAAATGTTTTACTGAAAATGAAGGAAAATTCGTCAGACTCATTCATATTTTGGAAGAAGGATAAAGCCATTACAATGGCAGACAAGAAATCCATACATACGATTACCGGATCAATCAGTATGGAACATAACAAGCTTTTCCAAAGATTAGCAATTGTTGCTATGAGAGGAAACATGAATCTAGAAGACGTTTTCTCCTATGACCTTTGTTCTGTTCCAAGAACTTTATTTGAAGATTATGAGAATCTACGACCAGCAAACAAATCAGCATTGGCTAATGCTTTATGGAAAATGACAAGTTCACCTTCAAATACACCAACGTCTTGTAAATATTTGATTGACGGTAGGTGGTTACTCCACCAGGTCAATTGGCCAGTGAATCATACATTCAAAACAGTATTTGAGTCCTACGTTTCTTACATGAAGACACACTTCAGTGACGCTTCAGTTATTTTCGATGGTTACATTAGTGGTCCATCGATAAAGGATTGCACACACCTAAGGAGAACTAGAGGTTTGAGCGCTCCTGAAGTGCTCCTTTCTCCAGAAATGAAACTATCTATGAAAAGGGAGAGACTAACTCGAAAATTGGGTTTGGAGATTTCTGCTGTTGGATTTCAAGTTTTGTATTCAGATAGGGATGCTGACACACAGATAGTCAACACAGCTATTCAAGAATCACGAAACCAAGATACTTGTGTTGTTGGAAATTATACTGATCTGCTCATTCTTCTCCTAAGTCTATCACCGTCAAACACGAATGCTTTGTTTTATAAAACAGAAACTAGGCTTTGGGACATTAAATCTACGAAAACAGACCTTGGCGAACTCTGTAACAATCTTCTATGTATCCATGTATTTATTGGTTGTGATACATCACGATTTTTTGGAAAAGGAAAACATGTGGCATTACAACTAGCTATTTCCGATGAGGCCTTTCAGAAATCCATCTCTATTTTTAATTCTAAAAATGCCTTTAAAGAAGAAATTATTCGTGCTGGAGAACAGGCAACAACAAGGCTGTACGAATGCAAGGAAGATGAATTTCTTGTTGCTTTAAGAATAAGAATGTTTTCTAGCAAAATCAGAACAGCAACAGATTTTGTACGACCAGAAAACCTTCCCCCTACTCCTGATGCACTTAAAAATCATTCTCTGCGTGTTTACTACCAAATCATGGAAAGGAAGAGTCTATCCTCTCAAATGCGACCAGAAGATTGGGGATGGCGACTACATAAGAGAATGTATTTTCCAGTGATGATGGACAGGAAACCTGCTCCTGAGAATATGATGGAAATCATTCATTGTAATTGTCATGGAAATTGTAAAAGCATGAAGTGTTCTTGCAAGAAGTATGGTCTGTTTTGTACATCATTTTGTGGACAGTGTCTGGGACAAACTTGTGATAATGTAGAAAGGGAATCAGAACATTCTGACAATGAAGACGACTTGTTTTAGTAATTAGGTTGGTATGCTGCTTATTTGCCATTTACTAAATATACATATCCGCAGAAAACTATGTCAGTATGGTGTGTTGATGCAAGGAGTATGGACAGTTTTGTACATCAATTTGTGACCAGTTTCTGGTTAAATATTTTGATAATGTGATACAAAACTGAAGTTTTTGAAAATGAAAATTATTAGTTTTAGTTATTAATGTAGTTTTTATGTATTGAATATGCATATAAGGTATGAACATACACGTATGCGGTGCAAAGTAGATATAGTTTGTACATTGAATGTGGGCATTATGTGAGAGAAACTTGTGCAATGTGTAAAGAAATTCTAGAATTTTATGAAGATGATCATTCATTTTAATGATTAGATAGCTACACTGTTTTAATTGTTATCCATTATATATATACACATACATGAAAACAATAGAGACATGAAGTATTCATGCCAGAAACGTGATCTATTACTAATATAAATTAGTGACAATTGCCTAGAAGAAACTTATGATAATGTGGAAAACGGTGTAAACTTTGTAAAGATGAGGACAATTTTTTCAGTGAAGAGGTTGCTACACTGTTTTAATTCTTGCCTTTCAAATAGACATGTAGCGTTAACCATAACAAGGACTGAAGAAATATGGTAATTTTGAGCATTTTTTCACATCTTCTTTCATTTCAATGATGGATTATCGCGGTCTGTAGCGACATCTGAACGAAATCTCAGAAGTCATATTTCAACGAAATTTCGGAGGACTTTCCCCAAGGAGGTGAGTAGAAGATTTTTAATATGTAGCTAAATACACCTTGTTACACATCCTGGTTCAAAAATTATTTGTGTTGCAATTATTTACTGGTCAATCTGTATACTGCGTCTACTTAGCTTCTAGCAGGTATAGCCTGAGAATAAAGTCATATTATCGAAAATCGCACACCCAGTGCCACATAAATTCGACTAGCTCCGTTACTTTGTAAGATAAACGAACATAAGTACCCTCGTTGGAAAGCCAAGATCATGAGCTTTTACGTTTATTTCAAGAAATTTCTGCATATCTCTGTTAGTTTCTGAATTATCTGCCAATAAAACATTATTGCCAATTTAAAAAGAAACTATATTTTTAATAATCGCCGCCATTTTTCAATATGGCGGTGGTACATAGAGGCATGCAAACTTGCATCCCTTAAAGTATGCTATTATCTTGAAAATGGCGCAGGAACGAAGTTTTCAGCTTAAATCTGTGAGTAGATATTGTCATTTAAGTGTGAGTCGATGTCTCGGTGTGGCCGCCATATTGAATCCAAGATGGCGGACTTTCCCCAAGCATTACGAAAGCGGATTTTGAATATATTATTAGCAACGCTATTTGGAAGTGATAGACAAAAAAAAAACATTTGTGTTGCAATTATTTCCGGGTTAGGCCATTTTTTCTCGTTTGTTTCTTCTACTACCTACGTTGAAGAGTTTACGTGATTCATGAAATACACATTCCCAGACGTTTTCCTTTCATATACATGCATGCGTTCTATTCTGCCTCATTTCGGTTGTTTACTAGAATGCATAAAATACGAAAGATCTGTAAATTTGTTACTATTCACCCTAATACTCTATAATTAGTGTTACAGCATATCAAAATTGCTTAATCAATTTTTATGTCTTTGTGGCTCCCACTGCGCACAATTAAGAAAAAAATAGCATACTTAGATAAAGGTTAACAATCCGTTGTTTTTACACTATGTAAGATAGAAAAGGAAGGTAAATATAATATTTATTGGTACCCCACATTCAGCCAACGTTAGTATACGTACTGTTTCAAATAATAGTTTCTAAACTTCTTGGTAAGTCTTCTAGAAACTTTTTCTTTCGTAATGTTCTCGAACCAATTTTCAATTCCTAGTAATACTTTGCTAGTATTTTAAATTAACTAAGTGCTCTAAGCATCGTTTTTCTGCAAACAGCGTTACTTAATCCACCTTCCATAAATTGGAATAAGAAAAATTGAATTTAATACTCTGCAGAAATACACTTGAAAGCTGTTTTTAGAAAAAAGAACTTTGAATGTTTTTTTGTTTTTTTTTTGTTTTCATTCTAGTGTTATTTATCCTCCTTGTTGTACTTAATGTATAATTTAGTTCATTTTATTTCCAGTGCAATCAGATTTCAACTTCGGTCCCCCTCAGTTTATACATACATTTTTTCTAGTACATTGCTATAACAACTTTGCTTACGTGAAATGAAAGATAGATTTGAAATGCGTGTGATATTCGTGTATTTTTCTATTTTAAGTTAAGAAACTTGAGTTCTTCATTAGTGTGTGACAGGTACAGTATATTCTAGGTATAGTAATATGCAGCTGTCTATGTCCCATGTACCGTGTGTTTCCATCCAGCAACTAAATCTAATACCTTATTCAAACTTTCTGCAACCATTATGATTTTTCCGTGTGACTTTCGCTATGACCATCCATAAGTTTCTAAGCCATTATCAATCAATCAACACACACGTAATCCATCTGTTAAGTTTTTACTCTACTACTATTACAACTTCTTCTTCTTCTTCTTCCTCTACTACTACTACTACCACCACCACCACCACCACCACTAATAATAATAATAATAATAATAATAATAATAATAATAATAATAATAATAATAATAATAATAATATAATAGGAAGAAATAGGGTGGATAACAATCGACTAATACAAGTAATGCCCGTTACAAAATAAAAATTATTTGAACGAAGACACACAGTAACACATTTTGATATTAGAACTGCATTTGCAAAATTGTAAATACTTAATTACAGTTCCACGCTGGTGGGTAGTTTACGGTATTTTTAAAGAACACTGATAGACTATAACAACGAGATTCATAATAACACTATCACATTTGTCCTAGTATGTTCTGAACCTAATTTAAAAAAATTAGTTTTTACTCTTAACACCCATCTTAACATATGCATAAATTAACTTGAATGTTGTTAACAGGAGGTTGTGGCGTGTTAACACAGTATTGCTTAAATTTGAGTTTATTATTTTGAGATTAACTGCCAGTTATTTTCAAATAACTATGAAAAGCAAAAACTTTAAATATTTATTCTTAGGACATTTTATGAAATTAACTTTAGCTAATCTATATTTCGCTATCATCTCGACAAATTTGTATCGTCTTCCATAAAGGAAGATGGTAATAAAATCAAGGTGATTGTTTTCTTACTTTTTGTGCCAATTTGAAGTTTTTAGAATTATCTAATATTTTGTATTAAATATATCTACGCTTTTCAGGTTGCTTCAATGTCAATTACAACAACAACCAGTTTGACATTACAGTCATAGTTAACGAGAAGCCTGTTTATAATGGTTCAATAGTAGGTAAGCCATACTCTATGCATTTGTGGTAGTTTTTAACATTTCTATTGTTTCGTGCTTTGTAAGTAATTTGTAACAGCGGAAATAGCAATCACGCAAATAGCTACTAATTATCGCTGTAAATATAAATATCTGCCTTCAAAATATTTTATGTTGTGTTATTTGGCTTAAATTTCTCATGCTTTTCACTAACGTTTTATTATGTGCGTGTGTGTCCAGCTTTACTTTTATCTGTTCCTATGTTAATATTAATTGAATTATACAACTACACAATGTGGACAGTGGCACTACAGAAACATATATTTTCCCAGTAGGATTTCTTCCAAAATATTTGCTTGAAATTGTGTTATTCTCTTTAAGCAAAATGTAAAATTCTACATTACATGAACGACTCGCAAAAAATATAAATATAATGTGACACTTATAAATAAATTTGTAATTTTTTGACTTACATAGCACAAGCAAAAGATCTTTTAATGTTAATTTGAAATCACTTCGATCAAATTGAATTTAAATCTTAATTTGTATATTGATGTATAAAAGCATGTGGCCACCAAGAATGAAATATTATGAAAAATTATATTTCATAAGTACATTGTGATTAACAGTATTATTTATTCGGTTGTTCACAAATTTTTATTATTTAGTTTTGTATTCTTTGAAATAAGTGTTTTCTAGTTGCTACTATATCATATTAATGTCACATATCTATGTAGCATAGTAGCAGCAAGAATACAATATAAATTGTTTAAGTCATTTTCATTAATATATCATTTATTTAGGTTTAATTTACCAAATTTTTGCAAATCGATTAGTCTTTACTGCTTTCGAAATTTACTTTTATAGCATCACAGTTATTTTTATATGCAACAGCGTGTCAGGTTTAGTAGAATATATAGCTGTTTCCCTATAAATCATATGTGCTTAAACGGGCTCTGATTACAAACATGTAACCTAGTCTAGGGAGTGAAAGAGGAAGCATATATCATGTAAAATGACGTTTTTCTAGATTTCTAAACGGAAGAGACGTAAGCTTTGCAGTACTGTAAAGTTCAGTATTTTCTTGTTTTATATAGACACTTTGCCAATAACTAACATTTAAATTGAAATGATAAGTTTTTCCAGTGCTTAAAGTACAAATTACTATAGGAAAGTTGATTATCTGAACATTAGATAAATAAATATACACTGACTGTGGCTTAGTGCTTTATACTAGTTTCAACTTGTTTGATATAAGTAGAATTGTGTTGGTAGTAGTACTAAACTGTTATTCTCTTTGATCTTTTATTGATAATTATTGTCTAATTCTGGTAGTTTTACCTATTTTGAACGTGAAGAATGCATAAGCATTAAGTTTTCTGGCAGTTATTGTTACTATAGTGCTGCCAAAATGTCTTGAGCCGTGGCAAAAATGCGAACTAAAGCTCACACCCTCGACACACCCACGCGCTGAGCCAATAAGGGTTCAGTTGTTGCTAAGCGAGAGAGCCTTAGCCAAAGAGAGTTGAATTCCTTCAGTCGATAGCAGCGCTCGGAAGGGAAGACTAGGTGTCAAGCCAATGTGGTATATCTTTAACATGGACGAGTGAACAAATTCGCATCTTCCCATTTTCATGACCAATTGGCTAAGGCCTATACAATTCGTAATAATGTTCTTTAACTGAATTCTGAGTCTTGGAAATTTCTAAATTTACCGGAAAATATATTTTAAAGAAAAGTGCATTTACTAGTGGATTTCGCTTGTCGTTATGCTTGAACCAACTTCCATATTTTAAATTATCTGAACTGGCAATGTAGTAAGGCTACACAGTCATTTCTTACGTTATTATAACAACAGTTTTTTTTCTTATTTAATTTTTATTTCTGCTTGAATTCATAATAGCAGAATATTTCAATAGTAGAAAAGAATTACTTCAACTTTTAAATATATATGGAACGTTAACTTTGCAATTGAATTGACTTATGACTATTTTACACGTATAAATGTATTTATTGAAACAACAAGAATAAATAATTTATGTCATCGTGATAATAACAATGTATATGACTTCAATGTGAGCGAAAAAGAATAAGTATATAGAATTTATTAAATACATGATTTTTGATTTAATTCAGGATATGATAACGTTTTCATCGGAAAATATAATATGATTTATTTGTTAGATTAGTGGCACTGCAAGGCACATCAGCACTTTCGACAAATATAAATTTTCATATTTTATCCTTTCTGATTTTTTTGTAGAAATGAATATATTTGATATATTTGATATATATATTTGATATTTTGGAAGAGAACTGTGTATGCTGGAAAATATGTGTATGCTAAATTCTAAAAATTACCGGATAATAATTGTCTACCACCTGTCAGAATAATCTAACCAAATTTATTAATTTTACTGATCATTGAATGTTACAATAAAAATTACGTTTAGGAAAGACTGTTTTGTATCTCATGCAATAATGAATTATATGTAGAAAATATATTTTAAATTTTTCTTTTGATTTTCTGTCTCAAACAGCAATAAAGGACCCCATGACTATAAGCGTCCTGAAATAATTACAGTCAATACAGTGAAGTTAGTTTCGCGAGCTTTTCGATATATATATATATATATATATATATATATATATAATTTTTATAAAATAAAAATGTTAGTGTTTTACAATATTGCTTAGCAATAGTAGTAAAAATTTGAAAACCCTTTGTCCTTTTGGTATTGTGATATTTCTAGTTCTAGTGTATTTCTAGTCATACGACTTTATTATCAATTCTATTCAGTTTTAATTCGTTAATGGAATCCTCTTTTAAAAGTTATGCGGTTTTAAGTATTGAACAGCTTACATATCTGCTAAAAACTAATCATTTATTAACTTTTATATCGAAGCTATAGGTAACTTTCTTTAAAAGAAAAACGTTCTGTGTAAAGTACTACCTAACTTTCAACTAAATTAATTTATAACTTTTTGAGCAACTATTTTACCAACAAAGCAAGAACGGGAAGCTTTTATCGCTGGTAACTGAAGAATATAAATGCGCTAATTGGAATAACTAATAGGTATGTAAACTTTTTTACTTTGTTATTTATCTAATGCTAGTCTTCTCATTAATAATCTGTGTACGAGCATGAAATGTTTAGAAGTTAATTACTTTAAGATTTCTTTCACAGCATTTGAACTATTATAACGTTTTAGTGTATAACATTGTTTTAAATATGAAATCCAATTGAATCTATAACATTATACATGCACAAACACTTCTACTTTTCAATAAACTAATACAACGATAACAATAAAACTGTTTGTGATTTTTTAAAAATGTATTAAATTAACACACAAAAGAATAAAAAATGTAGTTGGAGTACACACATTAAATTCTTGAATTGTGATCTTCCCAAACTCTGCACCATTAACTAAAATCATGACTCGAAAAATACAAATAATAAATGTAAAAAGGAACCCAATTCACAAGAATAATAATGCAGCAAAGACCGACCAAGCAATAAAAGGAATTTGAATACATTTTTTTTCAGTCGAAAAAGTTTGCAGATATCATTTATATCTAAAATAAGGAACTTTTATACATAATTAAATTTTCTGTTCATGACTTTTTACATATATCTATTCCAAGGAAAGCTTATTTCTACTTCCTGGTTTCACAGCTTATCAAATACTGCATTTTTATTTTTATTTTTATTTTATTTTATTTTATTTTATTTTATTTTATTTTATTTTATTTTATTTTATTTTTTTATTTTATTTTTAGCTAGATGGTGTGTATCAGTACATCAACTTCCATCATCACTACTTTTGACTTTTAGATTGAGAGATTGAAGTGTGCTCGACTTTATTCATTTTTTTCCTAATTAGGCACGCGATGCTATTTCAATACCTCAAACTTTCTACCGAGAATTGAACGAGGAACCAGTCACACTAAAGGTAAAGGCGTCAATAATAGCTACATAAGATTGTGTTACTCTTGTGATTTGTCTTAAAAATAAAAAATCCCATAAACATTATTTTATCTAAAAACAGAGTAAATGGCAGACAAGAATGTACTACACCAGGGATCACGGTTGCTCAGTGACAGAGCACTCTTGTATGGTGCGTGAATCCCTCGTTGGATCCAGCTCTATCCAGTTAGGGTTTGTCGTTGACAAACAGTGCGCTCGTTATTTTTCTGATTTTTTTCCGTTTCATCCCACTTTGTTCATTCCACCATTTTAATCATTATCATCATGGTCTTCTTTATCTTCGATGCATAATAATGGACGTTAAGTTGGAAATTTAATTTAATTTTATTTCATAATGTATCTTATTGTTTATTAATTGCATATTGATAAGTTACAGCAAATAAATTATAATAACTCTAGATGTCTTATAATATCACATTACAAATATTATTCTTCAGAAGACTTTATAAATTATTTTATAAATCTTTTCTGCTCTATTTACAGTTGACAAAGATAAGGAAATTTGTTTTTCATTAGTGAATAGCTCCACAATCAAACAGTGTTTGGAAATTTATAACGTAACTCAGCCAGCAACTAATTGTATGAAATTACAACTATATTTTAATGTTTCTAAACGAACATATTCGGTGGTTACCGTATATTTCGATTGTTCCCACCCTTTAGAGAAGAACGTTTCACTCATTGTCCAATCAGAAGATGTTATGAATGGTATTAACAACTCAACAATACAAAATAATACGAAACAAGAAGCACACACTATAGCAGAGGTGAAGGGAACACCAAATGATGTTGAAGATGTAGAGCAGGAAGATGACAAGGAGTGGAAAACTATTGGTGAATGGAAACATGGAAATCTTAATGATACAAGTGGGAAATGGGAAAGTTTAGGAGAATGGGAAGGAGGTTTACTTGACTTTGAAGAAGACATCATTAAAGCTTTAGAGGCAGATATAGAAGAAAATATTCATCGTGAATATGATAGGTATGATGCTGAAGCTGAGGAGTGAAATAGTAGTGTTAATATTATTTGCGTTGTCACAGTAAGTAGAATACACCAAGAGTAACCACTACAATTTCGGCAACTTAAAAGACTTTAAGTTGTATAATAACGCAGTGTTCTTGAAATTTATACTTCAGTATTATTGAGTTGTTCATATAATTTAACTAACGTTACTGACAGAATCTCAACTTAAAACTACAAATACAACATGTAACACTATAAATTATAGACTTATCTTTTTTACAAATTGATTTATATGAATCGATCATTGCAAAAAAGGATCAGAATCAATTTTGTATAGTATGAGATATGAAAGAAAAACTATTTAAATATCTTCATTGGTCATCTTTCCACACATAACCAGTTTTTACAATATTGTTAAACGTTCGACTTAAGTCATTTCTTCACAGAAAGTTGCCTATAGTTCCTAGAGAATCCAAAAATGTTAATAGGGATGTTAATAGGCTTTTTTTTGCAATAATCGATTCACACACGAACACATACACATATATACATACATATAGTATATGCATATCAGTGTTGCATCATAGTTTGTGACACAAAACCATGGAAATTCGATGCAATGCTAGTAAACGTTCAGTGACTATAAATATACTTTCACTGGAAACCCTAATCTTTTCCTTTAGAGTGTATTTTAGGTTCTCAATGAAACAAACCAATCCACTACAGATTACACTCCATATTGCTGGAAACTGGTGTAGAGTTAACGACGAAGAATTGAGTACTTGAACCTTATGTTCTATCTGGAAATAAATAGTCTTACTGAGACTTCGAGGTAGAAGACTCCATCTTACTTTTTGGAAATAATATCATTAGCAAAAGCACAAGTTTTCAGCATATTCTTTTTGTCCTTCTGAAATGAAATGAAATCTTTGAGTTTTACATCCCACGGTTATGCCGGTTAGGCTAACGGAGACGGTGATGATGAGTGATAAATGAAATGGTGGAATGAAGAAAGTGGGAGGAAACGGAAGAATCCCGAGAAAACCCACACACACGGTGTTTGTCCACCCCAAAGTCCACTTGGCAGGGGCTGGGATCGAACCCGGGACCCCAAGCACCAGAGGTGAACGCTCTACCACTGAGCCACTGCGGCCCCATTTTTGTTCTTCTATTTTTCATTGTTGTCTCAAGCTCTGGTGAGAAGATCATAAATGACGTATTTGGTTGTTACCTAGCATTGATCCAGAAATATTCTTTGTGCTAAGCCTTTTTGTTTTCTATTGAAAAGGAAGAAAGAAAACTGGAGTTGGTTTAGAACTCCTACAAAAGAGCAGAAAATGAACTGGGTCTAGGTAGCGCTTGGCTACAGTATCAGTTAGGAAATTAACATTTATGTGAAGTTAATTTATTGAGTCCTTTAATTATTGTAAAATTAAAAGTTCACTTCGTGATATATTCAAATTTTCCGTTTCGTGACAGCGTTATGGATTCAGCATTTAACTCGATATAGGCGCATTTAAAACCGGCTACCAGTTTATAGAATTTATAGTACAAAGTTAGATCTTTTCTCTTTTTTTCTTTTAAAGAAATACAACTGACATTATTTTTTCTTTGCATTGGATTTCATCATCATTATTGTTTATGATATACAGTACAAAAATGTTATTTTTTATCACTTCCTATCGACATAGTACAAATAATAATAATAATAATAATAATAATAATAATAATAATAATAATAATAATAATAATAATAATAATAATAATAATAATATTTACACTGTAGTAAGTAGTACAGTATATCCCTCATTATATACGAAACGTAGTAACTTCAAAATAAAACTCTCCTATATAATACGGATATACGTGTATCGGGTGTTCTAAAATGCTATGGAAACAGAGCTCTATTCTACAGATCAAAATAAAGTGAAAATGTTATGTAATAGTATCCCCTCCGCGACCTCCTTCAGCCGGTATGAGGAGTCAAAATTCACTATGTGGCAACATCGTAGATTAACTTGGAACCATTAGCACTACTCTATTAATCCATCAGTCAGTTACATCGGTTGTTACACTAATAAGTTGTGCTGGTGTCAACGTCTATCAACTTTGCCTTCTGGAAAGAATCGATATAGCTGTTTCATGGATTGGTATAGTTACTCGTTAATCTGTGACTTTGTCACATAGCGCAATTCGCGTCTCCAGACGAGAACCCAAAAATTATACAATTATATATATTTTTCGCTTTATTGTGACTTGTAGAATAGTGTTCTATAGTCCGTGAATACCATTTTCAGAACACCAGGTATACTATCAAATATAGCTGATTTATTTAATTCATGAATCATAAGTTGAAGGTTGCGAGTTCTCCTATTATTGTATCTCTCCATATTATGAGAGGCCTCTGACTTGTAAATACGTTTACGAATGTTACAATGTAACTCTTAATTGAGTTAGTTCATGCAAAAAGACTTCAGTCATCCATATGGCGAAATTAAGTTAACGAAAGTTTGTTGTACAACTATGTTTTTTATGCATAATGAGCTTCAATTTCATTGGTCAAACATGTCATATTTCATAAACAGATGCAAACTTTGATTATTCTATGCAGGATGAGCTTCTTCTGCATTTTATAAATTTCCTCAAAACTAAGTTTGATTGACAGAAGCCCTTTTTTGCATTATCTGACTCAGTTATAATAATGAAATCTTCATTTGAATTTTATGTAATGAAAGGGTTTTGCAATATTTATAAGTTAAAGTCATTAGTTTGTTACAAAATAATTTTTATTTCCTGGAAAGTCTGCCCGTTTTTATCATTTATACGTCTAATATGTTTTCATTATACACAGTCAAGTATATATCCATAACTTTAAATAACAATATTGTTATTATTTTTATATGAAACCCTTTCATTGTATAAAATATGGCGTTAGGAGTAACGCTAAATGGATCGGTGTTAATTGTGAAAAATAGTTCATTTATTCATTTGGTCGAATCCCAATAGGTTAACGAACACAAATTATTCCGTAATATTCTACTTATTGCATACTTCAAAAATTCTAATTTTACTAAATCTATTTCTAATTATATTAGCTTAGAATTATTATGATAAATGTTAATTTTTATTAATAAAACTATTTTAGCTTGTAATTAATGTATTTTAAATGAACTTTCATGAATACACTATTTATCACTAAATATTTACTTTACACAGACTTACTGTGAAATGAATATCAAGCTACATATTATGTTAGCCAAAGACATGTCAACGTATTTAGTAAATGTTTCAGTCTAAAGAAAAACCATTACCCTAACATGTTAAGTGTACTTAATTTTGTATTGACTGTCGGTGGGAAGAAACAGAGGTAAATAATAATTTATAATAACAAACGACTTTCTTTAATATATATCTAGCAACGACGTGGTTAATAATTAAGTTACACATTTATCTACAAAATAAAGTATTTTATAAATTTGTTTTTCATTAGCAGTAATTTTTAAAACTTTCTATGATCTAATTGTTCAAAACCAGAAAGCTTACACACAGCATTCATTCTAACTAAAGCACGCATCAAAGCACAATATAGCTCTGCCAAAATTTGTCTTCGTAAGAAGTTATTGTTAATATCATTTCAATTTTTAAACCCATAATATAAGACTGAAAACAAATGTTTCAAACGGAATGAAATGATAATAGCGAAATAATTATGTTTTCGTGGTTTGTCGACTATTATGCGAAACAACATGTGTTATTGTTATATCTAAGTTGCACCTTCTCACTTTGATCAATAATAGCTTTCTTTGATTGGTGGTTAACATTCCACTCCATCATGTACAACGCAATTCACTATGTATGAATTTAAAATTAGTTTAAATGATTACGAGCTTCTGTAAATAAGCATCTACTATATTAATTAAAATTCTTTAATACAATATAAACTCATATAAATAGTTTGTTCTAAGGTTATCTCACAAAATTCATCATATACATGTAAATATTACAGATAGTCAAGTATGGCTTGAATCTAACATAAAAATCTTTCTTAAGGTTCATAAATCCACACTTATTTGTAGCAAAATAGATCAGTTTTAAGACTTAATTGAGACAAATCATCAAATACTTGTAAATATTGTATATCTCCAAAATATACACAATTTAATCCAATAAACACAATTAATAATATATTTTTCAGTCTGCGTTGTTCCTTGATTCTTAGTGTTTAGTGTATTATCTGTGACAAAGTGATTTATAAACACACAAAAATCATATTTTAATGGTGTGTTAATCGTTAACCAATATACGATAAGCTTTCTTCTCTATCAAGTCTAATCAAGAAATCTTGTTCTCAAAGATATCACAACTTATTGTAAATTGTTAGTTGAGTGATTTATTTAGACTTCTTTCAGTTGCATTGGAAGATTGAAGCTCAATCTAAAGTACATGGATTTTATAAAAATTATGCTAGAATTAGTAAGGGAACGTTACATAATTCAGTAATTACTCAGATTTTCTTTAAAAAATTACTTTTACTTTAGATTTTGAACTGTATATATTCTATTAACTACACAGTATGAACATTTATAATTTTTAAAGACATTTAAATCAGTGGAATAATTTCATTCGAATAGTCCTATATGTCTTTATGCTAGAAAATTATTTTTCCCCTATGTGTCTTTATGCTAGAAAATTATTTTTCCTAGTTCTTGAATATTTCTTAAGCGGATGTCTTTGTTATTAGACAGGGTTACTGGGTAAAACCTTTTAATGCTTTAAATAAATAGTACATATGTACTACTTGAGAAATATTATATCAATGTTAATATTGTGTTCATAAAATATTCGTTTTTTACTTTTTATTAGCACTTAATATTGTTTAATTTCTTTTATTATTCCCACAGAACTTATCTTCAGAAGCGTTGCTTAATTCAATGACGAATTACGTAACATCCATTATTATTTAAGTATTCAGTGCAATTCATAATACTGGCCGACGTCAGTTTAGTTACAGAACGGGAAAACCTCTGATTCTGACTAATTTCAGGATGCTGAATTCGAAATTGATAGCCGTTTTACTACATTAGCTCGTATTTTGGCGTTAATCATTGTTGCCAATTTTGCCATTTTGTAGGGACGGCCTCAGTTGTCATCGAAGTAACCGGTCTGACAATGCTATTTGAGTAAGAAATAAATTAATTTCACTCAGTTGGCGACAGATAGAACCCCATTTGTTGTTGGCATATATCTATATCTATATCTATCTATCTATCTATCTATCTATCTATCTATCTATCTATCTATCTATATATATATATATATATATATATATATATATATATATATATATATATATATATATATATATATATATAATTAAAATAATGAATACCGTAAGGGCGGGGATGATTAAAATGCTTAACACTTGTCTTCCTCCAATTCCTTTGTTTGTTTGTTTTTAGACCACTGAAACCGGTTTAAAAAATAGGGTATATGTGGCAACAATGAGCGGTACGATGATACGGGCGAAGAAAGCGCCGACTGCGCCGTTATTGCGTGGCTCAGTCTTGCTCTTATGTATTGCAGTAAGTAATCTCTCAAGTGTATAAGTGTTTTGTCGGGAGAATTGACTTGGAATTTTTACGTCAGTAACTTCAATTTTATTTTACCGTCTTTTTAGAATTGTTTGCCTGTGTTGTCAGTATCTTTTAGTGATTTTATGGAATAAATGGTTGTGCTGTTGCTCTGAGTTTTGCTTTCCTGTGCAAAATGTCAAGTTCTTCCTGCACAGGATGTAAAAACTCACCGGATAGATTTTGTTATATCTGTGGCGTGTTTATGGTTAAGTCGCAGATTAGATCGATAAATGATGACGTTAGGAAATAATATTATTTTTATTTTGGCTGCAAGATCGGTGATCAAGATAAAAGGTGTTGTTTGATGTGATATGCGACTCTGACTATCTGGCTTAAAGGAACCAAACGAAGGATGCCGTTTGCTGTTCCGATGATATGGAGAGAACCCCGGAATCATTCTGATGATTGCTATTTCTGTATGACGAATACAGCAGGAAGTAACAAGAAGAAACAACATGCCATCGAATACTCAAACTTGCAATCCGCGATCAGACCAGTGCCCCATGGAGAAAATTTACCTGTACCTACTTCTCCGAAAGGTTGGGAAACTATCGATATTACAGCGCCTACAGGAAGCGATGAGGACACCAACTCAATATCTGCAGATGAAGATCCGAGAGACAGTTCCTTCCACGTAAAAGATGAGCCTCACTTCATCCTACAACATGAGTTGAATGATTTAGTAAGAGAGTTACAACTTTCGAAAGAGAAAGCTCAACTTTTGGGTGCTAGACTCAAAGAATGGAATTTACTGGCTCCTGGAACTACTTACACTCACTTCAGGAAAAGGAACGAGCCCTTTTCAGACTACTACAGAATGGAAGGTTCCCTTTGCGTATGCATGGACATCAATGGTCTGATGAATGAATTAGAAATTCAACATGATCTATCCGATTTTCGTATTTTCATAGATTCGTCTAAGTACAGTCTGAAAGCAGTTTTAGTTCATAATGGAAATAAGCTGCCGTCTATTCCTGTGGCACACTCTGTTTCGATGAAAGAGACTTACGAGAATCTCGCACTTATTTTAAATCGTATTAACTACAAAAAATATGGTTGTCAAATTTGCTGAGATTTGAAAGTTATTGCAATATTATTTGGTCTGCAAGGTGTATTTACAAAGTATTGTTGTTTTATGTCTTTGGGACTCAAGAACTACACGAAAACAGTTTTCACAAAAAAGAGTGCCCCCCAGAGAGATATTTAAGCCCGGTACCAACAGTATCAAGTATGAGCCTCTGATCGATGCAGTCAAGGTGCTGCTTCAACCTCTTCATATTAAGTTGGGTCTCATGAAGGATTTTGTAAAAGCTATGGACAAAGAAGGTGAAGGATTTAAGTATCTTAGACAGTGTTTTCCAAGACTAAGTGATGGTAAATTAAAAGGAGGAGTTTTCACAGGACCTGATATTCGCAAATTTATCCATGACGAATTGTTTGAACAGAGTTTAAACGACAAAGAGTTAAATGCCTAGTGTGCTTTTGTTCAAGTTGTAAAAGTTTTTTAGGCAAAACTAAAGCTCAAAATTACAGGCTCTGGTGCAGCAACTTCTGGTCGTATATGAAGCTTAGGGATGTCGCATGTCTTTGAAAATACACTTTTTGCACTCCTACCTCAACTTCATTGCAGAAAGTCTTGCAGATGTAAGCGACGAAATGGAAGAACTGTTTCACCAGGATATAAGAACCATGGAAACTCGATATCAAGGACGTTGGGACCCCGGAATGATAGGGGACTATTGCTGGTTGGTGAAGAGAGAGGACACAACATTTCAAGAGAGAAAAAAGTAAAACAGGTGGTGTTGTTTGCAGCTCTAAACATTAGACTTTATAAATTACTCTGTGTATGTAAATTCTAATAGGTCTACACTAACAGAATATATACAGTTCGTTAGTGCTAATGCACAAACAGAATATATAGTTCTTTAACTGGTTTGATTCAATAAATTAATTTTAAGAATCTTTAAAACTGAATGTCATTCTTGACCAACTGTCGAAATGAAGTTGATTCCCTTTCGACACGTAAACAGCTCATTGGCCGGTACACTTCAGGATAGCTCATTTTCCCTATTATGGTAAATTTGGTATTCATGCGTTACACAAAAATGCGAGCTAATGTAGTAAAATGGATATCATATTCATATTCAGGGACCTAAAATTAGTCAGAATCAGTGAGTTTGGTTTCTGTAACTTTTCAAAAGTTTAGAAACGCCGGCCTGTGTAATTAAAGAAACTGGCCTAAATCATATTTGAACATTTTCTCTACTTAAACAGTCGCTTTTAACAAGTAATCAGCGATCGCTTTGATTTATTCACTTTTCAATAGCGTCATGAAAATGATTTACCTCACATTGCTTCTGATTTAACTTCTGTTTGATCTATAGTACCGAAGCGGCGTCTTTGGCATCAATTTAATTCTTGAATATCATCTCAATTACAGAGGAAACTAACTAGGTTGAGTAAGAAGATAAGAGAGTAATACTTATCAAGAGTATATGGACTAGGTACATGGAGATGTATCACTACACTTTTAGTTTTATTCATCATACAACGGTCTACGGTCCTTCTAACATTATAGCCAGGGAATATACGATAGCTCAGGAGTCAAGCGCTCATCTCTGGTTCAGAGTTTCTAGTTCAATTAGATCTTCTAGATGAGTTTGATAACATTGTGTACATGTATTTTTTCATGGTTTTAAGTTTTCTCATACTCTCTTCAGTTCTCCAATTTTCACGCCATCACCAGTGTTTCTTTCTTGGTATTCCGGGGGGCACTGCTGATACTATTCTATTTATTATTATATTATAGACGTATAATTTTGGTCTTCTTCGGGGGGGCACCCTCAGAGCCCGTGGGGGCAGTGCCCCCCAAAAACAGGTCGGGAAGAAACATTAACCATCACTTTCTTTCATTTATCATATTCTTTAAGAACAGAGTTTGTACCTGTAATACAACAAACTGAAATATTTGTTTTCGTTTTAATATTCAAATAGAGTTTGAATGTATCTTCACGACACTAAAGAAAAAAAATCAGATATCAGTATATTTACTACTGAAAAAGTAATGACCATGGATTGTGGATTCTTGATTTGCTATGTTTATATTGTACTGACTTTTGTCTCTGCATTATAGACACAAATTCGCTTTCTATCATTAGTGATGAGCTCAAAGTTGAAATAAAGATCAACCTAAGTGAAAATTTATGTACCAAGCTTTATGGAAGTTATCAAGATTCATATAGCAGCCTAGTTATTCGAATATTTTGAGTTTTACAAATCATTCCTACTACAAATCCAAAATTTTACTTGAGGAAATAGAGCATGTATTGAATTCACAATTCAAAAGGTGGATTAGCTTAGCAGATTAACGAGTACTGATTATGAATGAAGTATTGAAGAAGATCATAATGTTGTTCGTATATTGTTATTTTACAAATACCACTCCTCATAACATATTTGAAATACCATAAAAAGAAAGCAATGAAACACAGTTGTATTACTTATAGAAAGTGAAGATATTTTCAAACCGATTATAGGGAATGAAAGTCTGCGTAAGGCACGTAATGATATCGACGTTAGACTCCTCAACTTCGCAACATCTAAAAACCTTATTGCAAAGGTACAAACTTTCCACATCACGACATTCATAAATATAGTTGGAATCCAGATGGAAAAACACATAATCAAATTGATCACGTTTTAGTACATAGAAGAATATAATCTAGCATAATTGATGTTCGGTCGTCCAAAGGAACTGACTGGAACATTTATCACTCTGATCACTACGTGGTAGCAGCGATAATAAGAAAGAGATGATCGTCCAATAAAAGAAATATTTAGTATCTGAAAACGGACAGGTATAATTCAAAGAAATTAGAGGAGAGCCAGGCAAGAGGAGAATATCAGATAGAAGTGTCGAACAGATTCTCGGTTTTAGGAGGTTCGGAGTGTACTAGTGTTGAGGATACTTGGATTAAAATGAGGGATAACATTTTAAAAAAATTCAGTGAAAGAAAGATTTGTGTCACGCGGAAATACACACAAACAAATCATGTTTTGAGCAGGATTGCATTAAACTAGCCGAGAAGAGAAAACAGGCAAAACTGCGATGTGCACAAAGGGCATCAACGAATTTGCGAAAGGCTTCAACCTCTAGTTTGTGTATTAAAGAAAGCCGACGGAACAATTCTCACCGATACAGATAGCATCTTGAATATATGGAAAGATTTCTTTGACAATTTACTTAACACGCAGCTAAAGACTAATGTTCCTGGAGAAAGTGGATTCCATATAGCAGAATCGTATATTCAAGAGCCTATCAGAACTAGAAGTCGCTATAAAAAATTTAAAAAACACAAATCTCCGGGTGTAGACGAAATTTCGCTTGAGTTAATTTTAGCTAGGGGGGGAAAAATGTGGAACAAGACACACAAACTTATTCTCCTTATCTGGAACAAGGAGGAATTACCAAATACTGAAAAGAATCAATCATTATTCCAATTCATAAGAAAGGCGACAAAACTGATTGTAATAATTATCGAGGCATTTCTCTTGTGTCAACATCATTTAAAATTATTTCAAACATTCTATTAGCAAGATTGACCAGACACTCAAATAAAATTATTTGAGATTCTAAGGGTGGATTTAGGCGAAATCGGTCAACTATCGACCAGATATTTATCTTTTGAGAAACACTCAAAAAGAAATGGGAATACGATATCTAGGTACTTCAATTATTTATTGATTTTAGAAAGGCTTACGACTCAATTAGGATGGAAACATTGTACAATATTCTTACGGAATATGAATACCGAAAAGCTAGTTAGATTAATTAAGATGTATTTCAATGAATTCCAAGTAGGAAAATTCTTGTCCATGACCTTTCACGTCGAGAATGACCTCAAGAAAGGAGATAGGCTGTCACCATCATAATTCAACTTTGTTCTGGAATACACTATATGGAAAATCAAAGATAGCAACCAGAACCTAGAGCCCAACGCCCAGTTTATGGCGTATGCTGATGATGTAAATCTGATAGGGGATGATAGGAGAACTAAAGAAATGGAGAGTTCTTATTAAACGCTTATAGGGACATCTGGTTAGAAGTAAATGCAGATAAAATTAAATGCATGGAAATTCGCCGGGATCGCAATACTGCAAATCGTGGAGGCGTCAAGATAACAAATAATACTTTCGACAAAGTGGATACTTTAAAATTACTGGATCAATATTAACAGAACAAAATTATATCCAGGAAGAAGTAAAATGTCAACCTAAAGCAGGGAATTTATGTTATTATTCAGTTCAAAATTTTTTGACGTCGCGAATTCTGTCCAGGAATTTGAAGCTTAAATTATATAAAACGTTCATCATGCTTGTCGTACTGTGTGGTTGCGAAAGATGATCGCTTAATCTAATGGAAGAACACAGACTGAAGTATTTGAGAATAAAATCCTGAGACGAATGTTGGGACCCAAGAGGACCGGGATGGAGAATAATAGAAACTTCATAACGAGGAACTGAATATTTTAGACCGTTTACGAAACATTGTTAGGATCATCAAGTCTGGAATGATCATTTGGACAGCTACGTGATCATGTAGCTGTTTCGAATGGTCATGTAGCTACAATGAAAGAAAATAGGAGCGCTTTCGAAGTTTTTACTGGAAATTGAATCCAAAGACGAGCATTAGGAAGACTTGGGAGCAGATGGGAGGATAATACCTATTAAAATGGATTTCGAAGAAATAGGAATACAAATTAGAAAGTGGATCCAGTTGGCTAAGGATAGAAGTTAGAGAAGAGCTTTTGTGAACGCGGCACTGAACCTCCATAGGTTATAGAGGTAGTTGTTTGTTTCATGTTAATAATTGTCAGTCAACTTACTGTTCTGTACAATGTTATACAATATTACCTAGGTACAGTAATAATTTAAAAGTTCTCTGAATGTTGTACGTAATATTTAATATGACAGTCTTCAGCAACTTTACTGAAAACTGTGTCTTTCTGATAACATAAACAAAGATACTTTTTTCTTACGTTAATAATATTAGGATATGCGGGATGGAAAATAATAGAAAGACAAAGTTGAGGTGGTGCTTTGCATTAAGTGTGAAAACGATCCTTGAGAGAAGATATATATTTTCGATATTTTTAACTTACTAAGTAATTACATCACATACTATGTAAATGTATCATTAGATACATGTTATACTCATTAAAGATGACATTTTCTTGGGTATGATCTACTAGCATTCAGTATTCCTTACTGAGACATTTGAATATTGTTTCTATAGGTTTCTGTACTGAATGAGATCCTTGCACATATATCCTTATATATAGATTACGTATAAAATTTGAAACCCGTTATATTTACCTTCGAGCTATTTTAAGAGCCAAAATTAAGGCATAATGAATTTTTGAACACCGTTTTCTCCCCACTCCTTTATGTTATGTTTGGTAAGTTTGAAGAATCAAAATAAAATTTAATTTAATGATTTTCATATAGCTTTTGAATTATTTCTTCTTTGGCAAAGTTGCAAGTGTTTCATGACTTTGATATCTCTTAAATAATTGGCAAAATTTATAATGCTTGTGTTTCAGTGTACCTCCGTTTGTCAATGAGCTAAGTTTTTACACATTCGTTCGCCTCTCATAAGCTGAGATCTGATATACTAATAATATAATCATTATGCACAGTTATAGTGGTTGTCGATGTAAAAGATCATGATCATGAATAAAGCGTTCCTCCTTTGGTTAATCATTCCTTGAAAAGTAATAGTGTAACAAGTTTCTTCATTCGCTTGAAGTTGAAATTATCATTCAAACACCTGGACACATTGGCACGTACATCAAACATTTATTGAAAAAATGTAGAAATAAAATTTTTTATTTTACATCCAGAATTAGCATAAACATAATTATTACTATTCAATAATGAGATTTGAGCCAATTTCGTCCTGAAACTAAAAAATCACGTGTTTCCAGCAATTTTATTTCTACACTATTAGTCAGCATTAATTCACTGAATACAAAAATACCGATTTTAATATTCGCAGGATGCAATTAACAAGGGTATAAAACATAAATTCATTACATAATACAATTCGCCCTTAATTTTATTGTTAATTTTTAACTTTTTGACACATTTAAGCGAAGAACTTCCAATAGCCTCTGATCGGGAAATCGTTCCTCTGGGAGATCGGAGCTTCTATTTAAAAGAATAAAAAAATCACCAGAATCTGATTTCACTCCATATAAACTAGTTAAGATTTGAGTGACACACGTAACTCAACACTAACCTGCATAATATAACAGAAAAATCTAAGCGATGAAAATACTACATTACAGTGGTAATATTTAAGAAATGAGACAAAACTATCGTAGTAATTATTGTAGAATCTTACTACTCCTAGTTTCTAGAATACCTTAGTATATATTTTGTCGCAAGATAAGCTTATGATGATAAATTAATTTGAAATATCAATCCAGCTTTAGGACCTATAGGTCAACGTTAAACTGTGTGTCCTACATCATACAAATATTAGCAAAGAAATGGAAATTTGGTGTTTAGTATTATTAATTTCTTTTAGGAAAGCGCTTGACTCAATTAGTCCTGGAGGCTTTATGCACTCTTGATGGAATTCGGAATTCCAAAGATGATAGGAAGTATAGTGAAGAGCCCTCTGAGTACAAGTACGAAGAAGTTTGTCAGACACATTTTTTTATTTCTATTTGCCTGGAACAGGGAGAGATCTTATCTCTACATGGTTGGAAATGCATGTTACTACATTAGGTATACAGTTCTTATCGCCGCGGCTGGTACCGGAAAACTTAATCTATAAAAGAATTGTCCACAGTACTCCATGGATACAAAATTTGGTCATGAAAATTTCAGGGTGTACACAAGCTGAGGATATTAGAAAACAAAGTCTTGATGGCTTTTCTAAGGCAAAAACAATATGAAAAGTAACAAGGAAGTTGCATGAAGTAGACGTTCAGGAAATGTGAGTTGGAAAAAGAAGTTGAAGTGTATTTTGAAACCAGAGATCAATTGTCTAAACGCAAAGAGTATCGCTGCCACTTTTGTATCAGGGATGCACCGTCTAAGTAAATGATTGATCGTTTGGTTGAATGCTTCAGATAGCTTGGTCCAGTAGTTGATTTGAAATGATCGGGGAGACCATTCTTGGCAAAAACGCATGCAGCAATTGAACGGGGGTCAAAGGAGTGTCCAGATAGCACAAGAGAGTTCTACAAAGAGACAGGCTGGCCACCTAAGATTGAGTCGGACGACACTGTGTCGCATTTTAAAACATTTTCATCTGCATCCTTAAGAAGTGCCATTCGTGCAAAACCGCAACAAATAGATCACGGGCAACACTTCAGATTTGGTTCGTGAGAACGTGTATATATATATATATATATATATATATATATATATATATATATATATATATATATATATATATATATATATATATATATATAGTCAATTTGAGTATTTATTTATTTAGAGAGATAAATACTACATGTAAAGATACCCATCTACAGTATTCCCAGAAACAGATAAACATAAAAACAGTAGAACAAAGAGACAAGTGATCATTTTAATGACTGGTAAATCATCAAATCTGGCCCTTAAGGAATTTGCTACCTTTTTGAATTTAGTGAAGGACATTCTGAATATACCAATACTTGGATCAAGCATACAAAGTTTGTTGTAGAGGTCACACATGCTCCAAATAGATGAGCTTTTCATCATATTGGTTGTTAATGTTCTACAGCGAAATAAGCGAGCTTTTGGACGTCTTCTAACGTTGGGAACTTTAAATATCAGAAGTTCAAGTACTTAGGACACTTGGATTTTAAAATTTTATATACAAGACAGAATAACCGAAGTTTTCTTCTGCTGTCGAGGGATACAATATTAAGTTGTTTAACTAAACATTGATATGTTTCAAATTTAGGATATATGCCTGTTTGAATGACGAAGCAGACTTTAAAACATCCATGGTACACTCTGCATCAAAAAAATTGCGACAGCTAACGCCGTGCAGCTAGGCCATCCAAAATACATCTTCTTATCCCATAATCTTGTCTGGTAAAGAGACCCCCTCTCTCCCCTCCTTTCTTCTCTTCCATACTAAAATTAGCTAACAACATGAACGAAATTCTAATTTCAAACTACACATGTATTAGTATCGATAAAGTGAAATAGCAAAACCGAGACGAAACAAGATTCATAACTTAATTTAGGGAGAAACTGAAACACACACAATGAAAAATTGAAACCAATGAATCTCTATTACACAGAGGTTCAGAAATGAGGCAGAGAAAGAAAGAAGGCTAGAGAAGAAGAAAAACGAAAGGGAGAACAGATAATAATGTGGAATTTTAAGCTTAGTAAGAAAAGAACCTAACATTATAAAGTTCCGTTACCAGAAATCCAACAGTGATATAGAAATAACGATTGTTCATATATATATATATATATATATATATATATATATATATATATATATATATATATATATATATATATATATATATATTTAAGACTATTCGAATGTATAGAGGATGCTTCAAACATTCATTAAGTCACTTTCAAAAACGATAGCATACTCAATTTCCAGTAGAACTGTACATATCATAGACATATCTAGGATAATGTCAAAAGTTTAACACAATGCTTAGTTTCCGCGTGGTTTGGTTGTAAATTCGGTAGCACTCATTGGACGTACTGATGCAAACTACATTCTAATAAACCCAGTAGGTAGCGTAGGTCATATCTTCCATTCCAGACTACTAATGCAAAGTTAACAAAAAAGAAGAAAAACGAAAAAAAGAAAGAAAGAAAGAAAGATAAAATTAAATGAGTGCTATTTTACTGGTAAATTTTTATTGGAAATATCCTATATTAAAAGTCCAAACCGTATCATAATGGAAAGTTACAAATGTTCAAATGAAAAATTGGATATTCCTTATAAATGTAGCAGACCTTGCATGTTTCAAATTTCAACGTGAATAAATCACATTGAATTATAAGATGGAAACAAATTTGTGTCGAACTAGTATAAATAAAATTTTGTTTTCAAATAACGAAAGAGGTTGCAATTTTCTAGTCTTTTCCGAAGATTTATCTGTTCGGAACATCCAGCATTACTTTCATCTCTTGCGGATATAACGTTGTAATTTGTACAGATAGAATGAACACGCTAGAGCTCAAACGGATTATAGTGTCAGTCGGATAATGTTGGTCAGCTTATGGACCACCACTGGGTCGAGGATTCAAACCGGTAATGACCCGGTAATTCGACTGAGACTCGGTAACAAAGATGATAAAAAAAATATGTTGCTTATCCAGTTACGTTTAAACAACATTTCTTTTAGAGATGGCCAGGACTGGCGATGTTATGCCTAGAGCACGGAAAACTTGACACTGAAGTTACCAGTTAATTACATTTTTCAGATCAGGTCTATCGGTCTCTTGCTCCGTTTTAACTTTGGAACAGGCGCACGCACATGAAGTGCGTATGTACGTGAGAGAGAGGGGTATAAGTGAAAGATGCAACGACAGGATAGGAAAACGTCAAGAAAGGAAGAAAGAGAGAGAGAGACGAATATAAATATGAAACATACTTATCATTACAGTGTATGATTAAGACAGCACACACTGCGTATTCGAATTTTCGCCAGTGATGCTTTGTAAGTTCTCCAACAGAAGGTAAATCTCTGTTTGCAGCCATTATTTTATCCGAAAAAGTTAAACTACCTGATGGGGAACCGAACCCAGATTTTTTGCTTGGAAGTCTGGTACTTTACCACTACACCACCGATTGCTTTTTCCAAGCTTTGTTCAAAAAATGCTGTAATATTTCCTTCTGAGAACGATAACACGAAAAAGTGTATACTACAGATCAATGAAGTGTCTGGAATGTCCTGGTAAATCCCCTGCCTTTTCCCAACCAACATTCGTAAATCGTCTCTATCCTAATAAAGGTGTTTGCTTCCACATTCTTAAGCATTGCACGTCTAATATGAGAAATCGATTCTTCACTATCACTTTGTAAAAAATGCAACTTTGGCGTGAAGAAGACTTGAACCCATGCTGGACAGCTGTATTAATCCTAACTCCATTACGTTACCGCTACGCTATTATGCCACCTGAAGCCAGAAGCCAAATATTATTTACTTTAACCTTGATCTTTGGAAGGATCAAACTTCTTTCTGTAAGGTTATTTGCACCTAAATGCAAAACGAAATTTATTTATTCGACGACCTAAAGAGAAATTAGTGCCAACTAATAAAGGAAACCGCATTCAATCCAGGAAAAAATACAGAAATAAAAATACATTATGCAGTCTTGAATCAAACGACCAATCTGGATGAAATTTTCAACATAGATTACGTTTGTGCATGGAATGCTTTTAATCATTTCACTCTGTTGGTTGATTGTAGGGAATGGGAGGACGGGGAGATATACAAAAATCAATGTAAATTAACAATAAAAGTGACTATGTTAATGAGTTAATAAGCCTTGAAGCACCGGACTGAACTGCATCAAATTTTCAACATGGATGAAGTTCGAGCCTGGAGTGGTTTTCATCATATCACTTTGACGGTAAAACTTAGGGGGGCGGAGGAGAGGGGAGAGATATATAAAAATAAATAAAACTTAATAACTCTTGAACCGCACGACCTATCTCGATCAAATTTTTAAAATATATGAGGTTAGGGCCTGATATGTTTTTTATTATTTCACTTTGACATTAGAACTTAGAGAAGGGGAATGGGAAACGAGGATATATATATATAAACATAAGTAAAATTTAATAAGTCTTGAACCACCATACCAATCTCGATAAAAATTTTCAACATAGACGAAGGCCGAACACAAGATGGTTTTCCTCATATTATTTTATGGTGTAACTAAAGGAAAGGGGAAGGATAGCAACATTTAAAAGAAAACGAAAAATGACCGACATTAGTATCGAGTGTATAATTTTTGGAGTTGTTCAGATGAAAAGTGACACATCTGATGCCGTTTAAATCCAAATTCACCCTGCAATATGGAGGAGGAGAAGACATATAAAATGATCAAAATAACCAATATCATTGTCGAAAACATACTTTCCCGGGTGGCTGAGATGAACAATGGCATTGAAGATGCCGTGCTCCTCAACATGGGAAGGGGAGGAGATATATAAAACTCATCGAAAACGACCGATATCAAAGAGCACTCTGGTAATAGTAAAAAGTGACTGAATAACGGAGCGGAGCATATTATTATTATTTCTCAATTTAGCCCAGCAAAGTGGCCAATTGATAATAATAATAATAATAATAATAATAATAATAATAGTAATTATAATAATAATAATTATTATTATTATTATTATTATTCGCGTACTTTTGAACTTGCATGGCGAAATTAATTCATAATATGTTTCTATTTCTGTAATTTCTCCTGTATTGTATGTTGATTCCTTTATTAGTGGGCACTAATTTCTCTTTAGGTCGTCAAATAAATTAATTTCGTTGTGCATTTAGGTGCAAATAACCTTACAGAAAGAAGCTTGATCCTTCCAAAGTTCAAGGCTAAAGTAAATAATATTTGCTTTTGTGTTCAGGTGGCATAATAGCGTAGCGGTAACGTGATGGAGTTAGTATTAAGACAGCTGTTCAGCATGGGTTCAAATCTTCTTCACGCCAAAGTTGCATTTTTTACAAAGTGATAGTGAAGAATCGATTTCTCATATTAGACGTGAAGGGCCTTATGCAGAGTCGTTTCGATGCGTGATTAGTGCCATACTAAAGAGTTCGACTTACATAAGGTTCCTGCAGTAGTCAGGTCTTTAGTATGACGCTAATCTTACATCAAAACGACTCTGCATAAGGCGGGAAATGTTTAAAAATGTGGAAGCAAACATCTTTATCAGGATAGAGACTATTTACGAATGTTGGTTGGGAAAAGGCAAGGGATTTACCAGGACATTCCAGACACTTCATTGATCTGCAGTAAACACATTTCGTGTTATCGTTCTCAAAGAAATATTACAGCATTTGTTGAAAAAAGTTTAGGTAAAGCAGTTGGTGGTGTAGTGGTAAAGTACCAGACTTCCAAGCAAAAAATCTGGGTTCGATTTCCCGTCAGGTAGTTTAAGTTTTTCGGATAAAATAATGGCTGCAAACAGAGATTTACCTTCTGTTGGAGAACTTACAACGCATCACTGGCGAGAATTCGAATACGCAGTGTGTGCGTTCTTAATCATACACTGTAATGATAAGTATGTTTCATATTTATATTCGTCCCTGTCTCTCCCTTTCTTTCTTGATGTTTCCTTATCCTGTCGTTGCATCTTTCACTTCTCTCCCCTCCCTCGCGTGCACACGCACTTCATGTGCGTGTGCGTGTTCCAAAGTTAAAACGGAGCAAGAGACAGATAGACCTGATCTGGAAAATGTAATTAACTGCCAACTTCAGCGTCGAGTTTTTCGTGCTCTGGGCATAACATCGCCAGTCCTGGTCATCTCTGAAAAGGCAGCGTAATAAGCAACATATCTTTTTTATCATCTTTCTTACCGAGTCTCAGTCGAATTACCGGGTCATGAGGGGTTTGAATCCTCGACCCAATAGTGGTCCATAAGCTTACCAACATCATCCGACTGGCACTATGATCCGTTTGAGCTCTAGCGTGTTTATTTTATCTGTGCAAATTACAACGTTATATCCGCAAGAGATGAAAGTGGTGCTGGATTTCGTAAGAGGTAAAACTTCGGGAAAGACTAGAAAATTGCAACCTCTTTAGTTATTTGAAAACAAAATTTTATTTATAAGAGTTCGTTACAAATTTGTTTCCATCCTATAATTCAATGTCATTTATTCACGTTGAAATTTGAAACATGCAAGGTCTGCTACATCTATTAAGAACATCCAATTTTCCATTTGAATGTTTGCAACTTTCCATTATGATACGGTTTGGACTTTTAATATAGGATATTTCCAATAAAAATTTACCAGTAAAATAGTACTCATTCAATTTTATCTTTCTTTTTCTTTTCGTTTTTTTTCTGTTCACTTTGCATTAGTAGTCTGAAATCGAAGATATGATCTACGCTACCTACTGGGTTTATTAGAATGTAGTTTGCATCAGTACGTCCAATGAGCACTAGCTAATTTACAACCGAACCACGCGGAGACAAAGCATTGTGTTAAACTTTCGACATTATCCTAAATATGTCTGTGAGATCTACAGTTCTACTGGAAATTGAGTATGTTATCCTTTATGAAAGAGACTTAATGAATGTCTCAAACATCCTCGATATATTCGAACAGTACTGAATATATATATATATATATATATATATATATATATATATATAAACAAACGTCATTTCTATATTACTGTTGGATTTCTAGTAACGGAACTTTATAATGTTAGGTTCTTTTCTTACTAAGCTTAAAATTCCACATTATTATCTGTTCTCCCTTTCCTTTTTCTTCTTCTCTAGCCTTCTCTCTCTCTCTCTCTCTCTTTGTCTCATTTCTGAATCTCTGTGTAATAGTCATCCATTGGTTTCAATTTTTCATTGTGTATGTTTCAGTTTCTCCCTAAATTAAGTTATGAATTTTGTTTCGTCTCGGTTTTGTTATTTCATTTTATCGATACTAATACATGTGTAGTTTGAAATTAGAATTGCGTTCATGTTGTTAGCTAATTTTAATATGGGAAAGAAGAAAGGAGGAGAGAGACGGGGTCTCTTTACCAGACAAGATTATGGGATAAGAAGGTGTATATTGGGTGGCCTAGGTGCAAGGCGTTAGTTGTCGCAATTTTTTTGATGCGGAGTGTACATAAATAAACAAAAATGTAGCTTTGGGATACCTAGAATCCACAGCTTATTCACCAACGTCCACCCCACCCAGCTTATCTAACGTCTCAGAGATCCATTGGAATTTTCTTCTTCGAAGATTGCAATAGCAATTTCTGACTGACACCAGTTCTCGATATCGGGCGATGATTCTAGAAGTTTGGCGCCTGCAGTGTAAAACATGCCATACTCTTGGTTCTAACAAGATGGAGCCACAATGCATACAGCCAGGTGTACAGTCTCACTTCTGCGATCATTTTCCCCGTAGAATCATTTCATGAAATGCAGATATTTTTTAGCTACCACGATGGGGATTTGACGGTACGAGACTTTCACCTTTGGAGCCAATTCAAGAAAGGATTATATGCCAATAAAATTTACACCATAGAACTCATCGAGAAAATCTAAGTGATTACTTCAGCAACTTTTAGAAGTATAATGACGAATGTTCTGGCAAGAGCTTATGCGTGCGAACTGTGTCATTGCAGGAATTTACGTGAAATTATCTTTCACACGTAAATAACAGAAATATCTCATATGTAATGCCAATTATGCCAGCATTTCAATACATATTTGTAACAGACACATGGTGTTATGATCTTTTGAAACTCTTTGTGACTTATTTCCTACTCCGTATATATGACTCACCGGATATTAACCTACGAGCAGAATTACACCCACTGTGCCTAAGATGTGGGGGAACACGTACTTCGTATGGGAGAGTTTACGGAGTATGTAGATTGTGGTTGGAAATCCTTTGAGGAGAAGACGTGTGAGTATAACCTAAAGAAAGGTGGGAAGATAATATAAGGCAAGTCCATTGTAAAGGAGAATATATATGTGCCAAATGTTGGCAAAGGATAGCGCCCAATGACATGATTTTCCCTGCAACGAGGGACATCTTGGTTCCTTAAGTCAGAGAATTAGTGGTATTCTTGAACTCGACAAGTAACTAATTCAACTATACCTGAGCAAACGAACCTCATTCTAGTGTATAAAATAATATTTATTTCAAAAAAAGAATTAAGTTGCATTCTAGTGACAAAGTTAACGGTCTAAATGTAAGTTATGATAAAAGATTTAATGTGTAGCAAGAATAAAAATGTTTTGAAATTAAATACTTTGGCGAACTTTGTTTTTGCTTTGTAGGCTAGAAGAATCATAGAAATGGAAAAGCAAATTGAGTAAGAAAGGACAGAAAGTGCGTAAGCTGCAAAATCTTAAGGATACAATCTTGCCCATCACTCAAATTGCCTGAGACCGTACCAGAAATCCTTCGCAGCAACAAACGTTTCCTTAAGAATGCGTCCAGACTACGGCATGTTCATGAACGTTTTTGTGCACTCATATGTTAGCGATGTCTTTATAAACTTTTCGGTGATGATCAAAAACAGTTTAAGTGTTAACGATCATTTTGACTTGTTCATCAACTTCAAATTTGTCAAATGTTGATAACCATAGGTTTATGAAACTGAACGTTTCACATGTTGATCAACTTGTAGAAATAAGAATTGAGCATTCACGACACTCTTGAATCTAACAGAAATATAGTGGAATAAACACGATTTGATGTGCTGAATCTTTCGAATAGGAGTAGGAACAATGTGACAATAGAAATAAGCGAAAGAGTGGTATAAGGATACTGGGCATAAAATTACTTGTTGGGTGAAAGGTACAAAATAAGCTAATGGAAGGACAAGAAAATAAACCTTTATGATAGAATTAGAACAGAAATAAGCATATGAACAAATTATAGCAATAGGAAATACGTATAACAACTATTTATATAATTAAAATTATTTCCTAAACTAATCCCTAAAGAAAAGACTATAAACTTTTATTTGAGATACACTGATTCTAAATACCTGATCAAAGTGATATAATGATTACCAATGTGGTACTACTTTTTCTTCCAAATTATATCTTAATATCTGGCAGTTGTATAATATAAGCGACTTTATATATTGATTAGCGGGATATGAAGATAGTTACAATATATATTTGGTTTAAAGATACCTATATAGTGCTTTATATAATGGTATTTTAGTTGATTATACGATATGAGAGCTAAGCGTAGTTTACGAATGCTTTGGTTACTTTAGGTCAGATTAAGATATAGTTAGTTATGAATATAAGCGAAGTTATAGGTACTTCATTTCTTAAATATAGAACACTTCGATTGTCTCACTTTACTATTATTAAGTTGTAACGGTCATGTATTTCCGTGAGATTTTCTTTATACACCTCATTGATTCATGACCTTTACAAATTTTATAATTTGTTCTCCTACCATTATTTCACACAAAGGGTCCATATAACATGCAGGCGTTAGCGTACAATAAAGTAGGATAGGAAAGATTATGATAGGTTAGGGCACGTTAGATCTTGACCTCTTCTGTGAAACTTAAACTCTGTTTTCCTAACAACTGTTGAATAATTTTAACATAATACAGTTGGGGAAATTTACTCTTCAAAACAAAGTATAATCTATTATAAAATTGAAATGGACTATGTTTCTGACTCTTAATCCCTTGAACCGCCCGACCGATTTCGGTCAAATTTTTGACGTAGATGCGGTTCTGGCCTGGGAGTGTTTTAAGCTATTCACTTTGACGGTAGGACTTGGCGGAGGGGAGAAGAGGGACATATAAAGAAACAAATAAAACTTAATACCTCTTGAACCAAACGACCAATCTCGATCAAATTTTCAACGTAGATAAGGGTCGTGTCTGGAATGTATTTTTATCATCTCACTTTCACAGAGCAGCGTAGGGGAGGAGAGGAGGGGAAATAGAAATATATAAAAATAAAAGAGACTACGTTCGTGAGTTAATAACTATTGAACCACCCAAACAATCTCAATCAAATTTTCAACATAGATGAGGTTTGAACTTGGGAAGCTTTTATCATATGAGGGGTAAATTTGGATAAGGGCGTAACTAGCAATTCTTCATTTTTTCAGGAGAGCAGAAAAACAGACGACCTTATCCAACTAACCAACGTATTACACACTATTTTTGGAGACAGGCGTTCGCTACGAAGCAGAGATATTACCTTAACACCACCTAGACATATGCGGACGTCCTCAAACTTGCAGAAAGTATGTATATCTCATTTTACCGGATATAGGTCGATACGCCCTTATCCAAATTACCCCTTCATATAATTTTGACGATAGATCTTAGGTGATAGGTAGGGGAGTAGGGGAACTATATGAAAATGAATAAAACTTAATAACTCTTGAACCGATTTCGATCAAACTTACAACATAGATAAAGTTCGGACCTGGGATGTTTTCGTCATATCACTTTTATGGTGCAACGTAGGGGGGGGGGGAGCGAGTGGAAAGGTATATGTAGAAAGGGGGTAAAACAAACGTGACTGTCTTTTTGACTTCATCACGCTTAAAATCAAGTTTTCAACATAAGATGAAGTTCGGACCTGGGGTGGTTTTTATCATATCACTTTGACGGCAGAACTTAGGAGAGGGGGAGGGGAGCGGAGAATAATATAAAAATAAATAAAACTTAATAAATCTTGAACCAGCTGATCGATCTCGATCAAATGTTCAACATGGATGAGGTTCGGGCCTGGAAAGTTTTTTTCTAATATTTTCACCTTGACAGTAGAACCTAGGTACGGAGAGGGGAAGGAGAGATGTTTATATAAAAATAAATAAAACCTAACTCTTGAACCATCCAACCGATCTGGATCAAATTTACAACATAAATGAATTCGGGTCTGGGATAATCTTTATCATTTAACTTCGACGGTGCAACGTAGGGGAGATGGAGGGGAAAATATATATGTAAAAAATGAAAATGAAAGTGACTGTTATTATGACTTCATCACTCTTGAACCACACTACCGATTTCGATCAAATTTTCACCATATATGAGGTTCATTCCTGGGATGGTATTTATCTATTCACTTTCACGTTATAACTTAGGGGAGGGAGAAGAAGGAGTTTAAAATAAAAAACTTTAATAGCTCTTCAACCAGGCAATCAATTTCGATCAAATTTTCAACCTAGATGAAGATCAAATCTGAAATGTTTTTTGTGATATCACTTTGGTGGTGTAACTTAATGGAGGGGGAGAAACATTTAAAAACAATCAAAATGACCGATATTAGTGTCGAATATAGTTTTGGGGTAGCTGAGATGAATAGTGACACTTCTGATAACGTTTAAATCCAAATTCAGTCCCGCAACTTGGGGAAGGGGGAGACATACAAGTATAAAATGATCGAAATGACCAATGTCAGTGTCGAATTCATAGTTTTCGGGGTCGCTAAGATGAACAATGACATCTCCGATGACGTGTCCCGTAACACGGGGAGGGGAGGGGGACATATAAAAATAATCGAAAATGACTAATGTCAAAGAGCGCTTTAGTAATAGTAAAACATGACTGACTAACGGAATATATTACTATATTTTTCTTAATTTAACCCAGCGAAACGGGTAATGGTGCTAGTAATAATTCTAAAATCCACAAAAGGTAAACAATTCAAGTGTAATTCGCTACTATTTCTCTGAATATTTTTTTAAAAATTTTAGGTCAATTATTGGTGCAGTACAGCAAAATTGGGAACAAGTAATGGTAATCTAATAAGGGATATGCGTGACCTCGAACACTCAGAACAGCACGAAAATTAACTTAGAGCATAAATCGCTCATCCCCCAAACAGTGGTATAAGAAATTCGCATGTAAAACTGCGCATCTTATCACGAAAGACATTTAAATGTTCACCTACGCAAGATCTAAGAGAGGAACTTTGGTAAGGCGAAGAAACAAAATATTGATATAATAGGACCAAAGAGACACATTTCCAACGTCGTGACTAGTTACTATATACCTCTATATATACTTAAAATAATTACGCTAGTTGAAAAATGAACATTTTTCACTGACCTGATATTGTTGCCCCATTATTCAATTCTCAAAATGCAGGTGTGGGATTTCAATGAAGTGGGCTTAGCAAAGTGGAACAGAACAAAATAAACATATGACTAAAACCAGTTTTTTTACACTTAATAGCACTTCTGCATTCAAGCAGTATAATATGAAACGCCACACTAATTACATTTTCCAACGATGATACTGGTATGCCAAGATCACACCCGAACGTAGTAATATGCCTAGAGAAAATGACATATTCAGCCTTATGCTTGTTCATAAAACTAATCGAAGCTGTGAAATTGTCTAGACCAACTTCTTTAGACGCTTCTAGTGCCAACATTTACAGATGCTAATAGTGAACAACTAATTCATACGCTCTTGCTCTATCAAATTGTGACATTACATACTGGTTTAACGTTCTTAATTGTAACGCCCTATTTTACTTAAAATGAGTTCGAACTGGCGCTTTGCTAGTCATATAATCTTATAATCGTTTTGCTAGTCATATAATCTAATATTATCTTGAAATTTGATTTACTTCAAATGTACTTATAGCCGCTCATATGTTTGCTATAGGAGTTGAAGCCACGATTGTAATAATCTTTATAAATGTTCTCCAGTATGTTATTAATATCGTGTAATACACTGGCCCTCGACATTTTGGGTGGTCATGCTTCATAGTCACGATCACTTGAAAGTTCTTGTTGCTCTGGAAATGAAACTTTTCTGGTTCTGGAAGGCCAACGTTTGGTACAATCTCTGCCTATCCTTCAAAATCACTATATATATACAGCGTATCTTCACGAGTTTCTGCGTAATCTCCCAAACAGTGGTGTGAGCCATTCGCATGTAAAGCTGCGCATCTTATCACGTAAGACATTTGGATGGTCATCTATGCAAGGTCTAAGAGAGGAACTTATGTAAGGCGAAGAAACAAAATATCGATATAATGAGGCAAAAGAGATACATTTGCAATGCCGTGACCGGTTGCTATATACTACTCCGCTTAAAATAATTATGCTATCTGAAAATTAAACCTTTTTCACTGACTTGATAGTGTTGCGCCATTATTCAATTCTTAAAATGCAGGTGTGGGATTTCAATGAAGTGGACAAAGGAAAGTTGAACAGAACAAAGTACACATATAACTAACGGAAGTTTTTTTTTTTTTTTTTAACATTTAATAGCACTTCTGCGTTCAAGCAGTCCAGTATGAAATGCCACACTAATTACATTTTTCAACGATGAAACTGGTATGCCAAGATAAGAACCTGCTTTTTGTCAAACATTTTGTAACATAGCTTGTACTTCGTTGCAGAAGGTTGATTGTATGGCATGGAGTGAAGTCTGATAATGAAATAACGATTTTATAACCTTACTTGTGATTCTTCACGTTGTAGTATTATAAAATCAACTTATAAAGAGTTTACATTGCCTAAAGGGGCACACATCCCGTGTAACATGAGTTCCTGTCACCACGGCATGGCGCATCCTCAGGTTGCGGATCGAGGAGAAGGCCTCTAGATATAGAGGTTAGCTGAATATATTGAATAACAAGTCGCGGACAGACGACCAGGAGTGGTCCTCCAGATTGGGGGTTTGGGTAAGGCTAACAACCTCATCCTGTAAAAAAAAAAAAAAAAAAAAAAAAAAAAAAAAAAAAATTCAGAAACATTCACAAAAGCCAAGGACAGGAACTGATAACTTCGCACGACTTCAGCAAAAGAAAATGGACATGAGATTTAGAACATGGAATATTAGAAGTCTTTATAGGGCAGGCACATTAAAATCCGTAACGAAAATGAAAATGAAATGAAATCTTTTAGTTTTAAGTCCCATGGTTATGCCGGTTAGCTAAAGGAGACGGTGGTGATGAGTAATGAATGAAATGGTGGAATGAAGAAAGTGGGAGGAAACGGGAGAACCCCGAGAAAACAAACGCACACGGTGTTTGTCCACTACAAAGTTCACTTGGTGGGGAAATCCGTAACGAGTGGATTAAAGAAATACAGGATAGACATAGTAGGAGTTCAGGAAGATAGGTTGGAAGGAAATGGATCTGTGAATTCCGGAAATTTTACGTTCTTTTACGGGGAAGGAAATCAAAACCACCAGTTAGGAACAGGGTTTTTCGTTCACAAACGTATATTACCAGCAATTAAACGGGTTGAATTTGTTACTGACAGACTTTCTTTTATTACTCTTAAGGGACGGTGGTGTGATAATATTGTTTTAAATGTACATACTCCAACTGAAGATAAGGATGACGATATAAAAGAAAATTTTTAAGAAGAAGTGGAACGGACATTTCACCAAATCTCGCGATACCATATGAAAATTCTATTAGGGGATTTGAATGCAAAGGTAGGACGAGAGGATATTTTTAAACCGATTATAGGGAACGAAAGTCTGCATAACTAAAAACTAAAAAACTAACTGACTCTATGGCCTATGGAACCCGGAGGTTTAATGCCGCGTTCACAAAAGCTCTCCACTGACTTCTATCCTTAGCTAACTGTATCCAGTTTCTACTTTGTATTCCAATCTCTGTGAGATCCATCTTAATATTGTCCTCCCATCTGCGCCTAGGTCTTCCTAATGGTCGTGTTCCGATTGGTCTTCCAGTCAAGACTTTAAAAGCGATTCTATTTTCTTCCATTCTAGCTACATGACCCGCCCACCTGAGCCTCCTAGACTTGACGACTCTAACAATGTTGGGTAAACCGTATAAATTATGTAGTTCCTCAGTATGAAGTTTCCGCCATTCCCCATTCCCGTTCCTCTTGGGTCCGAATATTCGTCTCAGGATCTTGTTCTCAAATACTTTCAGTCTATGTTCTTCCCTCAGAGTAAGCGACCATGTTTCGCAACCATACAGAACAACAGGCATGATTATCGTTTTGTATATTTTAAGCTTCAGATTCCTCGATAGAATTCGCTACGACAAGAGATTTTGAACCGAGTAGTAACACGAATTCCCTGCTTTTAGTCGACATTTAAATTCTTTGTGAATATGATTTTCCTCTGTTAATACTGATCCTAGATATTTGAAACTATCCACTTTATCAAAAGTATTATTTAATATTTTAACGCATCCATAATTTGCTTTCAACAGTTTAAGTTCATTTATTCCCAATATAAAAACTGGTTCTAAATTTTCCACTAGGAAAAACTTTAGTCTGTATACACGGTTTTTAAACTTAATGAGTATAACTGCGCACAGGTCCAGTGTTAACTTTTGTTTTTCAACACCTACACCAATGAACTTCTCTTTTAATATATTCACTGGGTAGTTCAACTGCCGATTCCATTGAATAAAGCTTTGTTTATTAATTAACGATGCTGTTGAATAAGTATCTAAACCTCCTCTAATACTTTTACCTAGCACTAAAGCATCTACAAAAGGCTCCTAAAAGTCAATCTCAATAAGAATAGATCCATAATATTTTCACTAAAGAAAAATACTGTACACACTGTAACGTGCCTTTTAGTGCTCCGTCCTGGACCGCTGATTATAAAAACCAGGACAAGTAATGGTATGCGGGATTTGTAATTTCAATGAATAATGAATAGAATTGTAAGTTAGCATTTAAATATTTCCGCGAGATCCTTATCGGGTTTCATCCTAAATTTAGGGCTATTTTTTACTATATCTAGCGCAATTACTTCTAAAAATAGGATTAATCCTCAATCTTCCAAATTAAATTGTGAGTAAACTAGGTACTATGTATAATTGAAATATCTTATTTTAACTTGAGAAGTTTTATAACAAAATTTGTAGAAAAATGAATATGTAATACAGAAATATACGTATTTCCAACAAAACAAAACAATTTAAAGCTATATTGAAAATTAGAATATTTATCAAAAAATAACTTGCTTATAAAAGCTAGGTTGAATGGTACTATGGTCGTGTCCAAAAGTGCATAGTGCACACTTCGAGGATGCACACTCGAAGTCTACAAATGGAGTGCACACTAAATAGTGTACACTTCGCAAAATTAGCTTTTGATCCACTTGGTTACAGCGCCTCGTTGAGGTGGAATATGTAACATTGATAACAAAAGAAGGGAGAATTTCGCGTACTAGAAAAAATTAACATGCTTTTTTCTTTAGATGAATGGCTTTTCAGTTATACTAAAGATAAATATACCGTACAGATTGACAATATGGGGTAACCATGAAATGACTTAAGAGTTTCTTTCATGTATGCCAACAGATTCAGCTTTGGCGTGCCTGCAAATATTTGTCATTTTGGGTCTTTCACGCGCAGATTAACAAGAGCGGAGCGTAAAGGCAATACATATATATATATATGTGTGTGTGTGCGTTGTCTTATGTGCACAATAAACTCGTAACAGCATAAAAATACTAAACTATTGGCGATATTCTACTTTATTAGGCATGCTTGAGGAGGGAAAATTTAATAATCTCCCGAAAGAAGAGTAGCACTGATGGTTAGGGCACTGACGACACTTTTGCGAAGTAGCTTAGGATTTTTATTGCAAGTGAAAGTAGGCAACTTGAAAGAGCGTTAAGACACCGAGGGGAGCGGTATTTACAATAATGTGGCTCAAAACTACTTTGGGAGAAAGTTCATATTGAGTATAATTGCTTCCTGTATGGTAGATTACACAACAATGACACTATAATTGTTGTAGTTCTACTGTATTCTTTCAGTTCAGGCATAATGATTGGACTATTTCTACCGTATTGCGCTAATATTGAAGTTCCTTAGATGTTATTCTTGCACTATGAATCGATAGATTTTACCCGGAAATCATCGAAATAGTGTCTCCGTAATCTTAATCTACAGCAAAAGTTAATACTTAGAAGGATGACAAGGAAAGAAGTGGTAAAGTTGAACAACATGAGGACCAAAATTTACAGGAAAAAGCTATTATGTTACAATGAAATACCAATTTATAAGGATCATGTATACTCAAGGTGGATAACCCTAATGAAAGTAATATGGTAAAAATATCAAAAAATGTAAAATTACTATCTTATAAGCCCGCTTGAATGGAGTTCTGTATATTGTACAAACTTCAACATTTGCATGCACTTTACTACGCTTTCGGTGCCCTACATCTCTCTTGAAATATACCCGCTCTCTCTCCTACATGCTTCCCACTGCGAAAATGGTTACTCAGTAACGAAACAAATCCCCTCGTCCAAATATAAACATAAAAACTACTAAAAATATAATAAGAATTTTATGAAAATTAAGAGACGGTTTTATAAAAAAAAAATACACTATGTAATGTAATGGCTCTCATTGTTCAACTATACGGAAGAATGTATTTGTTCATAATTGTTTCATAGTGGGTACACTAATGGGATTATATGAATTAAGAGGAAGGCAAGTCTTTACTTTGGCCATTTCTTTCAATGAATCGTTCAATGAACCGATTCGTAATGAAGACTGAAAAGAAAGTGCTTTCCGGGGCTCTACCCAGCCTTCACTCGCTCGGCAATACTATGTGAAATAAATATTAAACTTTGGTACAGAAAAGAACCAACCTAGCTACTAACTTATATACAGTATATGGGTTAAGAGGCAAGTTCTTAAAATCGGAACCGAGAGATCAAATCACTGAATCGAAGAATTAAAAAAAATGAAATGGCCAAAATAAAAACTTACCAGGAGTATTTTGTGAAATCTTTGATAAATGTGGAGACAGGAATTTGTGATCTGTATTTCACTTTTCGGTACCTGTCAAAAATGCACAATGTACGGTAATTGGTATATTACAGTCTCTCTCAAATGCAAGGAAATATGGTAGCTTTGAAAGGAATTTGTTTAGAGTCAAAACTTTAAAATTAGACGCATCTATCTACGAATTAACATTTGCAGCTGCAGCTGTAGCTGTAGCTATAGAGAAATGAATAATCTAGGTATTCTATGCTAAAGCTTAACATTTTAATTCATACGCCATTAAAATTTGTCATTTACGTGCAAATAGCTGCATTACTGATATTGTAATTATTTCAATTAAGCTACATAAACCATGTAATATTTAAGCACAATGTCTTTATAGCATTATTAAAGAAACTATTTGGTTGTTTTCCTATACTATTTCAAATTCTATTGAATACTCACAGAACATAACGTAAATACATTTGTTATTTGAGTAACTTTATATTCCACTTGTAAAATCAGTGATTTCTAAATTATTATAAAATCAGCCCACAAATATATTTACTTCAACAAAAATACTAAGAATATGCATTTTAAAATTTTATTAGGTCATTCTACAAGAAATCGCCATGTTAAGCACACCAGTATACTAACGTAGTGTACATCCTCGCACACTACGCACTATGCACTCGCACACTTGTGAACTTGGACCTTTTGACGCACACTAGGTGACGTCACATCCGGAAATGAGCGTACTTCGAATGCGCACTTGTATCTTTTGGACACGGCCTATGATTCTTTACAACAAGAAGTATACCTTAAATACAACATTCAAAAAATTAATCTAATATATAATAGACCTCCTAAATTTTATCAATCCAATTAGAAATCTATATATGTTCCGTAAAAAATATAAATATATAAAGAGAATATATTATAATCAAAAATTACACTCACCCAATTTATTGAGTAATGATCAACCATAGTTCACCTTCGGGAGGTATGTTTCGATACCCTCTTATACCCGTATATAGATTCACACCAAATATTGAAACTTCGCTAGCTCACACGAATAAATAAGTAGATAATTTAATTACTAGTATCAAATTCACATAATTCTCACACTATCTTTTATACACTATCTTTTAGAACACTATCTTTTATAGAACTAAACAATTATTTTCATGATGACCGTTATAAATTCACAAATCAAGAAGAGATAACCTTGCCCAGTTCGTCATATCGTTTCGAATGGCTGCTCAGGCTACCGACAGCTCATTCGAACGTATGTGGTTCAGAAACTTCCACTAGAGGCGCTCAAGTACCCAATGGTTCAGGAACTGATAGCATAACCTTCTAGGATAACAATGACCAAATTAACTTTTTATATATATATATATATATATATATATATATATATATATATATATATATATATATATATATATATATATATATATATATATAATAGTGGTAAACCATCACACGTAACAACACCTCATATAACATAAATGGTTCGCACATCACGAGAGTCAATAGTCACAAGGATCTCGAAGTTGCTTTTGACATAAAACTAACTTTCACAGAACGTATAAACATTATCGCTAAATAATCTATGCACATTCTAGGACTTCTGTACAGATTAACAGAAATTCGGAATATCTCATCCTTAGCAACGTTCTACAAGGCAATAATTTCTCCTAAAAGAGAGCTTTGTTCACATATCTAGACAACGGCAGCTTTTACCTATTCCGACTAAACTCAATTCTAAATTTCTTCCTTGAAATACTACATTTCAAAGTAAGTTTCTCGCACACGTGCAATGAGAAAACACGAACTATTACAAAAACTAAACATTCAACTACCTGACACTCGTCCGAAACGCTAATCTCAAAGTTCCGAATTCCATTCAGACAAACACGTAATACATATCTTTTTCATATATTGCCACTTCAGACATCCAATAGTTCAACGTTCTCTATTCTACAGGCTTTCTAAATTACAACGAAATGTCACATACATTCGTAGATTTATTTAATTCTGAAGCTGCATATAACCACACTATGATGTCATTTTAGTAGTCAGCTATTGTCTACCATTCTTTTTATTATTTATATATTGTTATTTTATTATTATTGCATTATGTTATCATGTCTTAGATTTGTTAGAAATTCCAGCGTAAACTGGCGTTCAGCTGTATCTGAAATTATGTTCTAAATAAATAAATAGAAAATTTCTCCTTTGTTTCATGAAAATAATAAACAGTTGAGAAAAAAATAGTAGAAGAAAAATAATGTGACCGCATTTCTTAGCAAACGTAGGTTAGTGGTTAGCGTTGACGCTTCTAAATCTGTTCGAATTTCGACACAAAGAATCCTGACTGGTAGTTTTTCAGTTCCACCAGGCGAATACCGGACATCTTTAATATGTAAATCTTGGCAAACTTTCTTTAAAAGTTTGTTTCTTTATTTTTAATATCTCAGTGTAAAATGGCCTTTTCGATTCATCTTAAATATTTTTAATAAATTGATAAGAAAAATACACATTATGAATAATACAATCAGTGTGCCTTTATATCTGATTGAGTATGAAACTAAAGTTAAAAAATATTATTACAAGCCCTTATACAGTTAAATGAAGAGAATAGTGATGGAAAGAGATATTGCAAATAGATGTGAATGCAATATTATATCTTGTGATAAACTATTAATTTCAAGCTCTTTCCTCTGGCAGTGGTTAGTGCATGCGTCTTTGTGCTCGTGGAATGGTCCCAGGTTTGATTCCAGGTAGAAAAGGACCAAAATGCAGTTTTTTCATTCACTTCCATTAATCACACTGTTCTACAATGATTTTGCTGTTTGGAAACTATTAACATTTTCTTAATGTTTTTGACCTGAGAAATCCAAAAATGTAGTTAGTTTTGCTCTATCACAGTTTTCTTAAAATAGAGGGGAGGGGGAGAGGAAAATAGCCGCATAAATGTATATTTCGGAAGAAGTACTGATTATAATTACAAATATAATTACAAATTTAAAAGATCCTTTCCATGCCATATCCTTCTGATTATCTTTGAATTCGTAATAAAAGACATGAAGTTTATTCTGCTAACATTAAAGAAAAATAAGTATATAGTATATACAGTATCTGGTAGCACTGAATGATATCACAATGTGCTACACGTTGAGAACGCAATAACAGTGCTGTAAGCTGTGATTGCGAGAACTACTGGTCACCGTATGTTTTTTTGTTGTATCTAGCTGTGCTGTTTATTGTTGAATCGAAATAGAACGTAGGAAGTGTCGGAACAATCCTGATTATTTCTGCTAATACTGTGACAGTTATTTAGCGCAGAAACAGAGACAAAAATTACATTGTTTGTGAAATGTGCATATTACGTCTATTTCGGAATACAATTGGGGGATCAAGACAAGTCATTTCAGCCACACATAGTATGTAAAGTATGTGTCCTAAGGAACTGGACAAAAGGTAAGAAGAAATCTCTACGTTTCGGAATACCAATGATAGGGTGTGAAGCAAAAGATCATAGTAATGACTGCTATTTCTGTTCGTGTGAGGTTAAAGGTTTTACCGCTAAATACAAGCGAAGCCTTACATATCCTAACCTGCCATCTGCATTAAGATTTATACAACATGGTCCTGGTATTTAAGTACTTAACCCACCACAAGAACTACTGTCTACAGATTCTACTTCTAGTAGTACCGATTGTAGTGATGAGATGTATGGCAGAGAAGATGAAACTGCTGAGCCGAAGTATTTACACAGCCCGAGTTAAACGATTTAGTTCGAGACTTGAATCTGTCCAGGCAAGCAGCGGTACTCATAGGCTCAAGGCTTAGTGAAATGGATTTGTTGGCTTCAGGGACATCTTGTTCATATTTTAGACATCGTGAGAAAGAATTTGTACAATACTTTTCTGCTGACGAAAACTTAGTTTCTTGCAACGACTGTGAAAAAAGTCTGTCTCGTAGACCCTTCAAAAGGTACGTTACAACCTTGGCATATTAAACTGGGCCCAATGAAACAATTTGTCGAAGCTCTGAATAAAGACGAGCAGTGCTTCCAGTATCTACTGACAAAAATCCCACAACGTTCAAGTGCTAAATTCATAGAAGGAATATTCATTGGCCCTCGGATCAGAAAGTTGTTTAAGAACTTCAACTTCGAACATTGCATGAAAAGTGCTGAAAGGAAAGCATAGAGTGCATTCAGGTTCGTGTGTCATAATTTCCTCGGGAAGAAAAAACACGAAAATTACAATTACATTGTGTTTAATATGCTCCCGAAGTTTAAAACATTAGGATGAAAATTAAGTCTTAAGATTCATTTTCTGTATTCACATTTAGACAGCTTTCCTTCTAAATTTCGTGATTTAAGAGAAGAACATGGTCAAAGATTTCACGAGGCCATCAAAGCAATTGAATGTCGTTCGAGTTCAACAGTGCTGGAGTATTATTGTTGGACGTTGGTATGTGAAGATTCACGAACTACTCACAAAAAGAGTTTTCAAATGAAAAGGCAGATACAAAAATGAGATAAATTGTTTATCAATTACCTTAATAATTTAGAATATCGCAGTTCAGATTAGTTATCAAGCAAAATAATGTTCCTTTGTTAGAAATATTTGGTCTAGGAATTAATTCGTGCGGTTGGTACGCACACATTGAAGCTGTAGTACAAACACAAAATACATAAATACCTTAAGAAAAATATTGTCCATCGCTAGCCACCACTTTCGCCCATCTGTCAGGCAATGTACGGATTCCGTGGCGAAAGAAGTCCTCATCCTTGGAAGCGATCCAGTCAGAGACCCATGTTTCGATATCTTCTGAAGAAGTAAACCGCTGTCCAATCAAATCGTTGTTCATGCAATCGAACAAGTAGTAGTCCGAAGGAGCAACGTCTGGTGAATACGGCGGGTGGGGTAAAACTTCCCATCCGACATTTTCTAAATAGGTTTTGACCGGTTTTGCGACATGTGGGCGAGCGTTATCGTGTTGAACAATAAGTTTATCATGTCTGTTCTCCCATTCTGGTCGTGTTCTGGCCAGAGCTTGCTTCAAACGCATTAATTGTCGTCGATAACGTTCTCCATTCATAGTTTCACCCGGTTGCAGCAGCTCATAGTACACCACACCTTTCATATCCCACCATATGCACAGCATAACCTTTGCACAGTGAATATCTCGTTTTGGTTGTGATGGACCTGGTTCACCTGGTTTCACCCAGGCCTTTTTTCGTTTAGGGTTCTCGTAATGGATCCACTTCTCATCACCCGTAATAATTCGATGCAGAAACCCCTTTCTGCTCTGTCGTTGAAGCAGCAATTCGCAAATGGTTTTTCGTCTTTCAACGTCTCTGTCTTTCAATTCATGTGGAATCCAATGTGACATCTTTTGAATCATTCCCATGGCTTTCAAGCGTTTGGAGACTGTTGTTTGATCAACGCCTAATGCTGCTGCAAGTTGTTCCTGCGTTTGACACGAATCCTGCTCGAGCAATGCTGTCAATTCTTCGTCTTGAAATTTTTTTGGCTGTCCAGCTCGCTCTTGGTCTGCCAAGCCGAAATCACCACTTCTAAACCGTGCAAACCACTTCTGACACGTTCGCTCAGCTAGAGCATGGTCACCATACACTTCCACCAAAATACGATGACTTTCAGTCGCACTTTTCTGCATGTTAAAGTAATGCAGCAGGACACCCCACAAAAACACTTTATCAGGCACAAATTGCGCCATGTTCACTTAACTACAAACTGGTGTTGTTGACGCTTTAATCCACTGCCCTATACTACGAACGATACGCGATGACAGGGGTTTGCAACACATGTGTGGATACACGGAACTGTGGGACGCTCCGTTCGTTGCGCCATCTCTTGTCCACCCGCACGAATTAATTCCTAGACCAAATATATAGTCATACCGTTACTTTATATTAGCAGCGTTGCTTTGTAAATAGCACAATTCACGTAATCATATTTTCCGATTTGTGAAAAAACCTGACGTGATGGAAAAAAACTAATTTCATATTCGGAATTAACAACCCCAAATTATACAAAATCAGGTGTCAAATCAAAAACAGCTCTCAAAAAGTTTCATTTTGTCGAGCAGTGTTATTTGCCTCCTTAACCTCAAGGGCATAACCTTGCGCAGTTAAACTATAAAATTTCATTTCATTTTTCAATTCAATAATTTCCAATGATATCGTCTCTGTCACCAAGTTGCTGCTGTCGGGCTATACATGGTCATGTGCAATCATATGTATACAAGTGACTTGTCGCAGTTGTTGTGCATTCGAATGTGGAGTTTCTCTTGCTTGTTCAGAAAGTCAATGATGGTTCTTACTGGTTGTAATTCTCCGTCTGTCACTATTACTACAACCCGTTTAGCGCGTAAAGCGTTATTCGTTGACACCATCCAGTTCTAAGTTTTATGTTGTTTCTCTGTGTTCTGCAGATTGCTTAACACAGTAGTCTTAATCACAGTAATACGAGCAAACTTTTGTTTCGTACATGATGTCCACCATACAAATCAAGTGTGGGTGAATATCTTTAGAGAAGTCGCATATATAACGTGTCATTTACTACAGACGAACATTCTATTGTTCAATTTTGATTGGTGACGAAACAGGTGCTTCAACACTGGAAATTATTCATTAAGTGCACAAAGGAATCAAATCCGTTTTTAATTTTTGACATATTTCACTTTTAAGATTTTCATCTGAATTCCCTTTGAGAGCTTAAAACGTTCATATCCAGATATTGTAAGTAGCACTTATAAGGTGAGAACACAGTTTAAACTCTTTCCAAGAAATTAATCGCTTCTTATAATCTCTCTTACTGAATAGCGTGTCAAAGAAAAATAACAGAGGCATGTTTTCTTTCTACTTTACATTGGGATGTGCGTGGACTGCGTTTTCTGCGAGCAGTTCAATAACTAGCTACTACTTGTGAATTAGTCATAACAACTATTTTCTTATTACTTTAGTCCCATACAGTATCATCTAGAATATTCATAAATTAGTTGTTGGAAGTTTAATGTCTCCTTGCAACACTGAGACTTCATAAGACCAGGACCTACAGTCTAACTTGAAATCCGTCTTGGATCGAAATCTAGTTCCCCGCACTTCTTTCTCTAGGATGAAACTTAATCTGAAGAAAACGCAGCATACTTAACGAACATTTTAAACAATTTTTACTTGAACCATTTCTGTATTTACTTAGTAACAATAATGTGGGATTCAATATACGTATGCCATTTAAGACCAGTAAAGTTACAATTACGATGGAATAGTTAATAGTATAGTCTACATATCAAGGGCGTATTTCATATTAATATTGTAACCTCCCTCTGACTGCTTGAGGGAAATGTAGACGGTTTTTGACACTCACCTATTTAAAGGCAGAAGTGTTCGTTTCTGCACGTGAAACGTAATTAAAAAAAATATTTGGAAGATGTATTTCTCCTCCCTTCCTCCCTTTAGGAAGTGTATATCAATCAAAGTAAGCTGATTAAAAGAATGTTTGATTCAAATGCTAACTCTGTTCAAGATTCATTTCAAACAATCCAGCTGTTTTCTCATAATGAGATAGACAACTTCGATGGCAGTCTTATATGTTGATAAAAAATATAGAAATTGCCCCTTTCCCCCTTTAAAAGCAGAATTTGCGTTAACGTTGGATCAAGTGTCTTCTTATATTCAAGAAGGAGTTTATGCAAGTTATTCGTGAGATACGGTACTCATTTTTTGACATAAGTTTTGAATCTATTCTCTCCCCTCGATACACATTTTAATGAAACTAATATGATAAAAGCTCAGTTAGAGCCAAGTGCTAACTATATTCTAAAAGGATTTCAAACGGTTCAAAAGGTTTTCCATTATGATAAAAACGATATTTGATTCGAATGTGAAGAAAACTGTTGCAGAACCCGTCCCTTCTGCTCCTCAAAAGTGTGGAATTCTTAAAACACTGGAATAGATGTTTACTTACTTTAAATTAAAAATCTATACACCGACTTTCAGACTCTAACCTGAAACTCTCGTAAGATAGTTTTATTTTTTATTTTTGTTGGATTTGAACACAACAGGTTAGAACCTATTAACAGAGTTCATATATTGTTTACATTATTTTTGCAGATACTATACATTATTACAAATTCTTTTTACTATTTCTTAATAGCTTCTATCTTACAACTTAAATATTATTATTTTTTTTTTACTTATACTGTTATAAGTTGCACTCATTCTCCCTGTTGGCGACTTCTGAAGTATATTAGTCCTTGGTTTTCCGGAATAACGTATATCAAAGTTATCTGGATGTGTGTTTCAAACATGAATATGAAAAAATGAAATACGTTCATTACAGTCAACTTTACCATTAAATATTTTATATAGGAATACCATATCAAATAGAGTTCTTCTTTGTTGTTAACTCACGACACCAAAATTACTATATAGAGAGTTACTGCTATCTTTCTGTGGGTAAATGTGTGTTGCTTTGTATGTTAGATGCCTTAAAAATTTTGATTGATTTTCTTCTAGTTTGGCAATATTACATTGAAGAGCGGATTCCAAATAGTACAGGCATATCCAGCTTGGTGCGAACAGACTTCATAAAGTCTTTGAAGTGTTTTAGGTTTTATTAATTCTCATCAGTTCTAAGTATCAATCCAAGATTTCTTTGCGCTTCATTAAAGATATTGTCAATATTACAATTAAATGTTAAGTTCCGTGTTGTCAATTGAATACGAAGAATGTGTCGGTTTGTAAATGCCATTGCTTTACATTTGTTAACATTTATTTCAAGTAAATTTTTCTCACAGCACTTAACTACAGATACAAGATCGCGTTGGAGCTTCTCACAGTCATGAACAGAACTTATTCAACAATAAATTTTTAGATCATCCGCAAATAATAGTTTATTTGAATTGTGTGTGCAACTACGAAGGTCATTAATAAATAGTAAGAATAGTAAGAAAAGCAAAGGTTTGAGGTTGGAACCTGCGGAACTCCAGACAGTACTGACGAATCAATTGATCGGTATCTTTTATCTAGGTATATACAACAAATTGTTTAAATTTTTGTAAATAAAATGAGAAAAGTTTAATAAGAGACAACGAAAAATAAAACTGATAGAGTTTGTGTAATATTTTACTGTGGTTTACGATACCAAAAACTTTGGAAAAATTCTTGTATCATACCTCACTCTGATCTCCCTGATCCAATGAATGTGGAATATAATTAGTAATTACGCTAAAATTTGTTAGTATGGATCTACGTGTTAGAAATCCATGCTGGTACTCTGAAATTGATGATCTGACGTGGTCCATAATGCGTTGGTATAAAATAGTTTCGAATAGTTTTTCAAAGACACATAATATGGCAACCGGTCTGTAATTTTCAACTTCTCTTTTACAGTTTGATTTGGAAATAGGACACACTATTGTAACTTCCCATTTATTTGGGAATGAGCTCGTACAAATAGCGAGATTGAAAAAAAAATTCAAAGGGGATACAGGAAATGTTCCGCACATCCCTTCACTATGTACCCTGGGATGCTATCAGGGCCAATTGAATGTTTTGATTTTAATCTCTTTATTGCTCTATTCATTTCATCTGCTGTTATGAGTGAAACTATGAGCTAATCTAAAGTGTCATGTCCTTCCAAACATGTGTCGTTAGTTGTAGTGTTAGGTTGAGATTTATCTTTTTTTATATAAACTGATTCAAAATAAAGTGTGAAGAAAGAGGAAATTTCATCATTAGCTTTCTGTTCCTGATCATTGTAAGATAATGCCATTGTATTAAGATGGCACGTTTTATTTTAATGAAATCCCAAAATTGGTTGGAATTTGATTGTATTGCAGATTCTGATGTTGACACGAAATTATTGTATGTGATATTGATGTCATCCTTAATTATCTTACGTAATTGAGTAAATTCTGTAGTGAGATAATCTACATTACTAGCTGCTTGTCTCATTTTTTTTTCGATGGTACACTAGCTTTTAGCGTTTATTAATGATATCTCGTGTGGTGGCCCCGCGTGGCGTAATCGCTAACGCTCTCGAATTTGGTGCGAGCGGTCCCGGGTTCGATTTTCTGTAGGGTCACACGGTGGAAAAAGTGTAATAGCTTTTTCAGGCCAGCCATCTCGAATGAGGTTTTCCTTGGATTTTCCTCATCACCAACAGGCAAAAGCCGGGATGGTAGATAACACAATAGTCCTAGGCTACTTCCTTCTTTTCAAAATCCTTTCTTCCTTCCTCCCTTTCATCGGGCAATGTGCTCGACGAGGAATGCCATCCCTCATTACGTTACGACCTAAATGGCCATAAGATGCCGAGAGCCCAGAAATCTAATTCCTAATCCTATTATCTTGTGTGAACCAAGAAGAATAACTTTGACTGCATTGATTTTTTGAAGGAATACTTCGATCAATATTTCACATAAAATGTCACAAAATTTATTAACTACTAAATTGATGTTATTATAGTGGTTAAGAATGTCCCAATTAACTCGAGAGACTTCTAAATAAAGTTGTTGAAAGTTCGCTTTTCTGAAGCTATATCCAGAAACATTAGACTTTGTTTTTGAAGCTGAACAATAACTGAATTTTATAGTAATATTTAATGCAGGGTGATATCTGTCCTCTTTTACTAGGATAAACTCTTCCCTAATCACCATCACAATATATATGTTGCTAAGATACTTTATTTTTGGCATAAATTTTGAACCCTCTTTACCTACATTTTAACAACAGTAACTTGATAAAACCTTGGCTCGTGGACAATGGTAATTAAGTTCAAAAATAATTTTAAAAGATTTATGGATTACACATAATGATGAGAGAGACAATGTTAATTTGAATGTGAATAAAGTAACTGCAGAAACTATTCCTTTTTCTTCTTAAAAGCGGAATTTTTGTAAACGCTGGTATATGTACAATTATTTTTAATGTGTAATATTTATTCCGAATTTCTTGTTTCTAACTTGTGAGGCTCTGAGGTACTCTATTTCTTGCAAAAATTTTTAATCTTCATTTTCCTTTGTTATACAAGACTTAGAGAAAATAAAAAGGAAATCAGGCCGAAAACAGTGTTCAAAAAGTTTTGCAGCATGGCCCAAGCGTTTGTTCTTTTTTTTTATGTTGATGCAGACAAGATGGATTTCATTTTTGTAATATACCAGTTGAAACGCTTATTCTTGGAATAAAAGATCAGGTTTATGATAAATATTTTAATGATACGTATTTCTGGGACGCTTAATTCACATCGGAATGCAAGTACTTACTATATTTTATACCATTTTTTTTCTCTATCGTGATCAATATTGAAATTGAAAGTAGGACTGTTGTTTTACTACTTCAGATTACAATAGATTAATAAAATCCAGATTAAACCTACTCATAAGATATTACCTCTATCTATTATTGTTTTACACTATTATGATCAGTGTTGAAACTGGTAGTATTAGATTTTCATTTATGTTTGACATACAAGGATATAAATCGAAATGGAAGTTATTTTCTTAGGATGCTTAATTGACTACGAAAATCTTGATGTCTCTAACAATTTCTACTTTATGGAGATTAACTTTGAAATCGGATGTATTAGTAAATTTTTTACCACTTCCGGTTTTAGTATGGTAATACGGGTTGAGATGAACTCATCCGTTGAAACGCTGAATCAATTCCAAAAAAGAAAAAAAAACGGTTATCTTTTCTACTAACCGTTTTCGTTCTACGGCGTTCATCGCCTAAACCGGAAACGAATTATTTCAACCAATTTCAGTTTGAATAGAGGCTTAACTGAGAACTTACCCTCAAGACTTGAATTGATACCAAATATACGATTCTCGATATCGCTTACCATTCTTGCTCTGATAGCTGTCAACAGAAGAACAGATATGTCGTTCTAAAAAAAGTTATGATACTTATGCATAGCATAGTTTGCAGGTCTAAAAAAATCTTGCTTAAGCCAAGTGCTATGTTTATTTCAATCAGTTCAGTCAGTTTCCTATGATGGTGAGACAGACAACTTTAGATTTAATGTTTATATATTTCGAAAAATATTATATACATATATTTTTTAGTATAATATTATTTTTTTTTAGTATTAATGTTCCACGTTAATAGTCTGAGGCTAAAGGGGACGTGATAATGAGGTAGACGATAATGGTAGAATGTGAAAAAAAGGGAAATCTCTGAAAAACCCACACACATGGCGTACGTTCGTACACCACAAAGCTCATTTGGTGAAAATATTATACAAATTGTCCCCATCCACCTTTTAGAGACGAATTTCTGAAAACGCTGAGACACATGACCACTTATTTTTAACAAGGAATTTTATACCGAGTTTCGTCTTCTTAACGTGAGAAGCTTCAGATACTTCTACTTACTGATTTTTTTTTATTTTTTTTTTACATAAATTTTAAAAACTTGTAGGATATGCACTTAAATGAAAGTAACATGTTAAAAACCCGACTCGAGGCAGTGTTAGTTTTGTTCAAACATTAATTACATATCTTTCAGCGTTTTCCTGTTATCGCGTAACACACAATGTTAAATTCCTATTTTATTCAAACTGCTTTCGTTAATCCGATTTGACTGTTTAATGAATTCTATAACAAATATAGTGAATATGGAATTCGAAATTACAAGCTATTAACCCTACTAGACGAATCCGTGAATTTATTCACCTTAGGGAAGTAATTCCACAATGTAGACGGGTATATAATATTGAATATATCCTTCCAGGATCTAATACTAGAAGCAGGATTACTTGGACTCGAACACGATCACTGAATTATAAATCCAGCGTTTGATCCACTATGCTACGAAGGCACCGGACTCTTGCGGGATCATAAGTAAGCTAGCGCAGATTTCAATTCTATGATTTTGGTAGAACATCTTTCCCAATTTTCTCATCATCCCTTGAGATCGACGACTTCGTAAATAAACGTATAAACACCAATACAATCAATATCATTACACTTTAAAATGTTCTAGAATAAACTAAAATGAAATCTGCATAGCTTTTGTACACGTATTAGTTATATAAGGACACCAAGACTTGCTATACACTTACAAACTTCACAGGTATATTGTTGTCATATAATGAAGGTGCTCATTAGGGGAAGTGAGCCAATTAATTCCGTGAATGTGCAAGTAAAAAGGTGCTAATTGAATGGGTTCGTAAGACATTAGGAGATAATTTCTGTCAAGAAACATAAAGCCTTATGTTGCTACTCACAGTCTTTACTCTGTGCCTGCTTGTGAAAATAAAAATCGAATGTTACTATTAGAATAAACGTTTTCAATGCAAAGGATAATTTCTGTAGAAAAACAAATTCTTACTCATTATTACTCGAAAATTTTCAACTGTATGTTAATATTGCCGCAACGAAATACATTCAAAATTTCCTAAAATATTTCCTTGAATGATTTTCAAATTTGCGTTCGTTAAAAATCTGTCTACTACACTTTACATTCTGTTTTTCTTTATTAATTAGTAAAATCTGGTGTAATTGTGCAGAACAAATCATGCAACAGTTTACCAATGAACCCACAGTGTAGACGAGCATCACATTATGTTTATCAACACAGTTGATAAAAATTGTGCATCTACACACGTGCAAACTATTCTTGCACGTGATGATGACCATGTTTATTTACATGTTTAAGTTACACTCTAATTTGGACTTAGCCTTAGTTAAAAATGCGTCCTGTTTTCGCCTTAGGAAAGGCAAAGCATTCACGATTTTTATAGACTTTCCTTATAAGAAAACACCATTGTGAAAAACTTTCTAACTTTGTTGTTAAATACTGAGACTCTTTGCATTCTACAAACTCTTAAAACACTTGATACGGACAAAAGTCTAAATTCCCATTTGGATATGAATATACTTACATATACGTGTTATTTAATAATGTTGACATAATAAATCGTCATCCTGTAATGTTGATTGCCTCTGGTTGCTCAGAAAAGTGTTCTTTATATGGTGATATGTAACCTTGTGATTTATATTATCTCAATATCTTGACTTACGATAACTGCAATCATGGCCGAATCCAGGATTTTCTGACGGGGGGTGCACCAATAACTACCAGGACATTTAAATTATATTTGAATTCCTTTAGTGGTTTTAACCATCTGTGGTGTGAATGAGAAATACTATTTTGCTTGGTGAATCCTTTTCCTTCAACCTTTAGAAAGTCAACTTAAACTATTGCTTTTCCAAAAATCTACTTCTTTTAAACCCCAAACGGAAACATCACTGTAGAAAGCTTGGGAAACTGTGGCTATTTTCACTGCTAGCTTCTCATTTTAGATAGTGTATATTTACAACGAAGGTGAGTGCACGACGTGCACCGGTGCACCCTATAAATCTGGCCCTGGCTGCAATATTATCCCAGAAGGTAAAAGCTTTTTCAAAAATACTTGCCATAGAAGGAAACCCTAAACGGATAAATGTTTATGTACTTTAAAGAAATGCTTATTATTGAAATGAACGCAAATAATTATTTTCACTCTTTCTCTTCTGCAGGTGATGTTAATAATCCATTGTGTTTCTCCTGGCCAACAAATAAAACGTTGAAAGGATGCATGGTCTTCAGTAAAAGCAGTAAACCCATGTATAAATGTTTAGAACTGTTTATGGGATCAGATAAAGGAGATAACATTTTAGCTACAATACACATTGACTGTTTGCGTGTTTCAAATCAAAAAATAAAAGCCTTCAAGCCTGAAATAGGGCTGGATCCTGGATTTATGAAATCTGCTCCAAAGACTATGTCAGCATTATATAAATCAGCGAATGGTACAAGATTGTATGAGACGTCAAGTACTGCGTCTTACTCAGCAAGTGAATCCGAGGGCGATTGGGAGGAAGTTGGAGAATGGAAGCACGGTAATATTGAAGGAGATACAGGCGAATGGGAAGATTTAGGGGAATGGGAAGGTGGCATCGATGATTTTGAAAAAGATATTATGGAAGCATTGAAGGAAGAATATGGAGATGATGAAGAAGAGGATTATAGTGAAACAAAATGAGAAAATTATTTTGAAAAAAAAGTGACTTACATTTATTTAATGTGTGCTTTAAAGTATCCACAATACTTTCAGTAGATCCTAATATTTCCTTTTCTCTTCCTTATATTTATTTTTATGTTTATTTAAACATTAACTGAACATTGACTATAAAAGTAAGATTAAAACATTTGGTTCTCACTAACAACTATTCATTTTTAAATTCAAATATGATTTGCAAAAGAGTACACATCAATTTTTGGAACACTTCATAATTTTATTGATACAATGTTATATCTAAGGTAAGCCAAAATTCTTCGTTTAAAGTTGATTCATTGGTACCCGGGTGGTGCTTCAAAGAGGCAATTTTTTAGTACCTAGCATTTTGTTTTGAACATGGAGTAACTTAGGTTTTTTTTTAATGTATAGATATTTATGAATGGTAAATTAGTTACTACTCCCATTTGTTGTTTTATCTCTACGTTATAACTTTTACCCTATTACTAACAATATTGCATCATATATTTTGAATTCAAAGTGTACAAGATAGAGCAAAGAATCCAAATAATAATATACAATATAGTTAACAAAATAAGTACTAAAAATTGGGCAAACTATTGTAATAGGTATCGAATGTGAGAAACAAAAATCATGTTAATACTGGGAAACACACTTAAAATTACTTTGTTATCTTCTAATAATGATTGAATATATAAACTCCAAAGAGAAACTTGTCAATATTATTCTATTTTGTATCTCGTATTTGGGAAAAACATTCCTAGTTTTATATGAAACATGACGTTCTTTCAACAATTTATTGGTCTTTTATTTCATTTCATACACAATATTTAGTATTATCAAACACACAACCAGTCAATGGAACATTATGATTCTGAACGTTTGTGTGTGAACGACGATCTTTTCTTCAGTTCGGTTCAAAACTACTTCAAACTTTTGCTTACCCTTATAGATATATGTGCGCGTTGGAGCGAATTAAATGTTCATTTCGACGTCTGACGGGAAACTTACTTCTGCAACACAACACAGGGGTGCACTAAGGTCATACGTCTAACATCACAAACTCTGTATATGTGCAGCAAACAGGCTGGAGGTACCCAGACAGTGAGGAGAGTGTGCGTTGTTGAACAGGGTCGTATAAAAGTGCACTATGAAGAACACACAGTTGTCAGCTATTTTTATTTACGAATGAACACTGGAACATTCTATATACTAAAAAAATATTAACAGTGCATTTGGACCAGGAATGGTGAATAAATGTTCTCATTCACCGTTGGTTGGTGATACAATATTGTAAAATGAGCGCCGCAAGCACTGTCTAGTATTACGCTCGGATAAACTCCTCACAAACAATGTAGAAGTAAACTCTCGAAAAAGTTTACGTACCTCTGCGGAAGTTAGACATACACTGCACCACTCTCATTTGGCGAGTCCGTGCAATTAGTAAGGTGCAAAAGCTGAACTCATATGTGTCACTTGAGTTGACACCAACCAACAAGAATCGGTATCTAGAGGTGTTCTGTTCTCTGAATGTATGGAATAATTGGGAAAATTTCGTGTATCAGACTGTCACTTCAGATGAAAAATGGTTATGCTATGACAATTGTCCGGAAAATGATTGAATAATGAACCAATGTCCAAGACGGGTTTTATAAACTCTCTACTCACAGAAGGTACTGTTGCTGATAGTATGATCTATGTTGATACAAAAGATCTGTCATGTCTTTCTCAATGGAGTAATTATCAATGCAGATCGTTACAGTGCTGAACTCCATGAAATGCACCGCAGACTTGTCCACAAACATCATGTAAGAGTCAAGAGGCATGGTATCATTATGTTGGACGATAATGCTCTCTCACGTGTCGCGCAAAGAACGGTGCAAGCTCTCCATAAGTTGCAGTATGAAAAGTTTTCTTACCCACCGTATTTCCCTCATATCTCACATTGATTACCACCTCTTTCGGCCACTCGATCACTTCTTGAGAAGGAAGACCATCACTAATGATCGAACGGTGCAACGTGCAGTTAAGAACTTTTCATCACAGGCATTATACTTCTCATGGCACCGAATCTCGTATAGAATCTTCGTATGTCGAGTTTGTCGAGTCATCCAAGTGCGATAAAAACAAGTGTGTAGTTCCAAATGGCGATTAATTTGGCTGTTGGAATAACGCATTTGGAGGAGGAACTTTATTAGAACATACGCCTGGTTTTCTTGTAGTAAGCTATACAGAGTGGCCCAAAAGTAGGTATATAGTTCCATACTGACCGGCTCATGGCATTTTATATAATTTACTTATTGTTATCCCTACAGATAGTGACTTAGTTTCTTTAGTATTTGTTCCTATTCTCTTCTCACTCATACTTCAAGAGCACGAAACAGAACTAATTATCTTAATAAACTAAAATGTCGAACTTGATCAATGCAGAACTGTATACCTACTTTTGGGCCACTCTGTATATTAGTATTATATACACATTGATTATGTATTTTTCTTTTAGTTGGTATAAAAGATCATGTTGTTGCTAATATATAACATACATGTCTAATTGTTAAAGCATTTCACACATTAAGTATTTTTTTTCAAACGTAGCGTTCTTTACCTTGGTCAAAAAATCGAAACTATATTTTGGCCCAAAATTTTGTTTAATGACCATCCGTATGAACTGAATATTTATTTTTGCTTTTTATTTTCTCCAAAGCATTCACCACATATTATCTCAAGACGAAATGTTGGCATGAATACAGAAATAGAGGATAGTAATAATATATGGCTGATCATGCATTAGAAAATTTCTGTTTTAGTAGTGCATGAACTCTATTTTAGTATTAACTTAATTCATTACGTAACCTCTGGAGATTATACGTCTTTATCTCTACTTTTTGAAATAAGATAGTAACAAATCAATTATAAATTTATTCATTTAGGGAAAATTAAACAATTACTTTCACATAACTATCAAGAATAGAGCAATTGACAAGGAGAAAGAAAACGTAATTACCTTAAAGGAGCCCATACACGCAGAAACATGCATGAAGAAATCTTCCAATATTCATGAAAAATGATAAAACCGCATACAAGTTGATCGTGTATGGCCTCGTTCATGCATGTTGAGAGTTTTCAAAATCTTCTGTAAACATGTATGATGGTTTTGCCATTCTTCATGCATGTCTACAGTGTATGTGCTCGTTCATGCGTTGGTTGTTTTATATTTAGGGCCGCCAATCACGACAGCGGAAGAAATCACTTGACTATTTTCTCGGATTCAATCTTCTAATTAGTTGGACACCGAGTTGGTACGTGTGTGGGCAAAAACTTCTTCCAACATGCATTGTGAAACAAATCTTTCATGGATGTTGGTCATGCAAGTGTGTGCGTCTATGGCTCCCATAACAGAAATCTTTTAATTTCCATTAAATAAAACTTTATTTCGATATTGAAGAAGTACAGTACATGTATTGAACATAAATTCATGTTTCCTTGTCTCCGATTTTAATATTTATCAGTAAATCCATCTTCTTTCTGCATGCGCTAACCTATCGTGCACCTCTTGTTCTTCGTCTTGATAAAGATCTGGTATGAAATTCTTAACTTTTACACATCCTATGTATAGCCTCCTCTTCAGCTTATTTAAAATGGAAAGGTCGAAATGAAAACAGGCGTTTAGTTTCCTTTCGAGTGGACGAATTTCTATGTTATAAATATGTAGGCAAACTTCCACTAAAGGACCAACTCCTATGCAGAACTCTGGAGCTCGCAATGCTATGAAGAAAGAAATTTGCTTTTACTAATGTTAGTGTCATTACAATAAGATACTACATATATTCAAACTTTTGCACAAAAATATAGGAGTAATTACAATTGTGTCCTCATATATGTTCAGAATAAACGTCCCGAAAAACTTGCGTCACTTAGTCTTAACGGTACTAAATAACTACGTAATCTTGTTTCTTTTTTCCACTTATTTGAATGGGGAACTATTTCTCTATTTTCTTTGAAACGGAATGAAATTTATATGATGTAATATAACTGATTTATTCTTCAAATTTACTTAAATATTCCTTTCTGCAAGATGAATTTGCATTTTAGATAATTTTAATATTAAATTTGATTCATAAAATTAACCAATTAAATATGATTATTAAATCATTAAATTATAAATGTGGTACGATAATATACGAAGGAGGTGATAATATATGGAATTAAGCTCAACAGAGTTTTTAATGAATACTAGCTGAACTTGCGCTCTCTACACAGTGCATCATTCACATATGAGCATGAATCTCCTTGTTACTCCTTACAACATCTGTACATGTTCCTTTACAGACACAAGTGAAAGACGTCTTGATAAAAATCGTCAAAGAGTACCATAAAGGGGAGATTTTTTTCAATACCGTTTAGTTAGCAAGATTGAGCCTACTTCCGGTTGAGTTTCTAATTCATGTATGATGAGTGTGTTCTTTCTTCTTGCATGCAAATCATTATATCCGCAATTAATTATAATGTCAGTGATATATGATGTTCATTGGGCAAAACACTCTAAACAATAAAGATTCATCTTAGACTGGAGAAATGGTTATCCTTCATTTTAAATTATCATTTGGCCATGAAACAAACGCCTGAAAGATATACAATTTCTATGTATAACTACGTTATGTTGGAATGTATAACTCGCAGGATGCGGTGGTTTATATTTTTAAAATTTCAAGTGTATCCCTAAAAATGTAATAAAGAAATAACAGCCATTTTTTAAAATATTCAATTAGAATTAGACAATCTACACAAAATTTGGAATAAACCAGTGAAAACGGCAAGTTTCTAGCACCTGTGGTTTTTAGATCTCATTGACGAAAAGATTGGAGACAAACATATAAACCTAGTTTTTCTATGGCTAGCCATGAATGGTTAGTACCCTCTTAAAGGGTTACGCCCTCTTTAGGGAAGAGAAGTTAATAGACTGGAGTAATAAGAGATTGAGAGCAGGTCTAGGAGAAGTTTATTGAACTTTACTATGATAAATTTCAAAGATTTAAAGACCTTAACGTCGATGATGAAGATGGATGATGAGGCGAGGTGCTCTATCACATCACAACACTGGTAAAATTAGTTAGACCAATGAAGTAACTTTAGGAGCTACGCTAGGCTTTGATGGAGACAATAAACCTAGCATTTTAATATATAGATGGGTCTAAAGTGGCTTCACTTTACTCTGAGAGGCATTGCAAAATCGTCCAAGACACTAATACCAAGTCAAATATTTCATGCAAGCGGAAGAATACCACTGTCAAGTCAAAAGTGGCAGGTGTACAATTCACACACGCATTTTCCATCGCTCTGATTGGTTGAAAATGACGGGAAATAGTCATGTAAACCAGGTCTCGTTGTATGATGCTATTGATCTTTTATTTTTGGGAGGTGCACAAAAAGTTACCCCATAAATTTTGGACGATTGCACTTCCTTAAATTTGAAAATTTTGGGGAACAAAAATTTTTGGAAGGGTTTATGGGTCCAAAATATGTACCCCTTGAACTTTGGGTTTCTAACCGGACTCTTGAATGAGTAAAATTTGCAAAAAAAAAAAAAAAAAAGTTTTAGGCGTTATTTGTCCTTTTCAGTGGGTGTTTATGGTCCTATAGAGGATAACTCACTCCCTCTCGTGGCTATTAAAGACCACGTGATCATTTATATGAATACTGACATTTCAGACGCCGTAAAATCTAAGTTCAGCCCCAGTGTAGGTAAGAAACCTTTAACACCCTGTGGGTGGAGTTGGAAGGAGAGGCATGTGAAGATGATCGAAAATGACACACATTAGTTTCAAATCCATAGTCTTCGGAATAGCTAAGATAAATACAGTTCTCCTGCGCTTGTTTAAGTCACAGTCAGCCCACATCGGCATGGTAGATAAAAAAGGGGTGAAAAATAAAATATACACTATGACCAAGAATAATGTCAAATCTATAGTTTTCGTGGTCGGGAAAACGTCTTACCCGTTTGAAATAACTTTTGGATCATTGTTATTATCAAACTCAAGGTAAGTTTTTATCATGCCACTTAGATCAAAGTTCCTATTCTATGGGGCAAGGTGTTCAAAAACTTGTGCCAAATATTTCCATACACTGACTTTCACCGTGCAAAGAATGGGTATTTCAGCCAGTACACACACACACATATATATATATATATATATATATATATATATATATATATATATATATATATATATATATATATATATATATATATGTGTGTGTGTGTGTGTGTGTGTGTGTATGTGTGTGTGTGTATATATGTGTATTCTGTGGCACATAGTTCCTAACAGTTGAACTATGTAAAGTGATTGGAGATTGGATAGTTAGTAAATCGTATTGTATCATAAATGCCTTTGTTTGAGCAAAGAAATATGGAATTAAAACGTTGTATACACATGCAAGTATATCGTTTCGAATAGTCTTACATGAATATCTACTCGAACGAATAACTATAGTGTCATATTATAAAATAGTGCATTGAAATTGTGTTCAGATAAAAAGAAGAATCCATATGAGTATCATGGAAGTACAAATTTAACATTTAAATCAAAAATAAATAACTCAGGGTTATCCTTGATTTTAATTCCTTTCCTTCAATTTTATCTTGAATGAAATAAGTTTAGTATCACCGTTCAATGAAACTAATTCACAATATCACGTAATACTCTTTATATATGATCGTACGACAATTAACTCTTGATTATCAACGGACGTGTTATACGCTTTGTGGATTTATGTGTGGTTTTCCATTTTTTTTTCTTACAACGATAAATTATAATGTTAAATGAAAATATTGTTCAAAAACTTCCTGACAAAATATTTAAAAGTAATGTTAAATGAAAATATTGTTCAAAAACTTCCTGACAAAATATTTAAAAGTCTTCAATCACAAACAAAGAGGAGACGTCTTAATACACCCCCTCCCCAGAAGGATCGATTTTTTGTGTCAAAAGGTAAACCAACAAACTAATAAATATAGAAATTCAGTGTTTATTAAGGTTATAATTGTATATGTAGGCCTTCATACTGTAAAGAAAAAGAAAAATATTCTAAAGCATTTTCATTTTGATTTGTTTCCATTTTCGGCTATTTTGCAGATTGTCCATAGAATTTGGTTTTCCGCAAGTGCCGCGCCACCCAATTCCGCGAACAACCCAGAGATTACTATATTTCGTTTAGAATGCAATTTACTGACATTGTTTTTTTCATTGAAGTATGTTGTCATCTCCCAAAATCACAATTAGTTTTTTATATATAAAATTTGCAGATAAATTTATATAATTGTAGTAGTTGTAAATTATTATCATTATTTTTATTATTACAAGTAGCAATGTGTTACTTTTAGAAGCAAGCAAGTCGCTGATAGAAGTATGTGACATCTCTTAGAAGAAGACAATCAACACAGTCTACTACTTAACAGTATATTTATTTTTTAAAATTTTAAATGCAGTAAACGAGTAAATAAACAATCCATTCTAACAGAATAAAACATATCATTAATTATTGAACACGAAGGATGTGCTTTTCAGCTACATGAAAATCCGCTTTTCTCGAAAACTATCTATGAAAACTTATCTATCCTTAAGAATCTCATTTGGTTCAGCTCAATGTGATACGTCTCTTATCTTTAGACAATTATTAAAGTTAATAAATAAATTAAAGTTTAAAGTGTAACAAGAGTTTTGAGTTATTTTCATTAACCATCCCCTGTATTGTCATCTTCGATCTTCCTTTAGTGTCATCATGATAAGCTTGACAAGGAATCACTTATCTTAATAGGTAGCGTGATTATTACATCAATTATATATATATAAACTTAGTTTTTATAGACTTTCTGGTGACCTATGCATGACAATTTGTTGAGATCAATGAGGTATATTTATTGGCATATGTTCCTCTTTCCACAATTTTCTTCTTTTAAACCCTTAATAATATTGCAGAAGGACAATAATAATAATTAATATTATCTATTCGTATCAAGTATTTGGGTTGCCTCCTCAGATATTGTTTATGAAAAGTTTTAATGCACTACAAGTTCCCAACTCAACCGCCAGATGTCAGGTGTTGATGGTATTCTCGTCGCACCTAACCCTTACCTGCGCTGAATTTATTGCATGTACTGGGTTGAATGGTTTAAACTATTCACTTTTCTCTTTCTTCTTTTCATTTTAATACAAATTTAGACTCTTTTGTGTTTTTAAATAATATTCACATCATTAAATAACTGTTACATAAATTCATATCTATCTATTTAATATGAAGGGGCATTTTTTCAAATAAAATACCGGTAGCAGTGTTCGAAGTGAAAAAAAAAAGCAGAGGTGGTATGTTTTATTACGATATTGACTCGACGTACTGGCTATCTAAATCAGTGTCGGTTTTAGCGGGTAGACCTAATAGGTACAGGCATACACAAAATTTTGAAAAATATAGAAACGCTAAAGGATACAACAAAGAGTAAATATATTTTCGACTATTTATATTAATGGTAGATAATTATTTAACAAATAGCATCAACCACTAGATGCAATTTCTTACTGTCATTAATGAATCAAATATGTATATGTATTCATAAGCAAGGGAGCGGGTCTAACCAAAATTAAAATCCTCAAGTTGCCTCCGACCAAAATGCTGAAATGCAGTGAGAGTATGTTGCCTAAAAGATTGCATTTCTATTTATATTTATCAAGTGACTGAAAACCATTGAAGAGCTTCTCGGGGGGGGGGGGGGGGCATGAGGAGACTTTGATTCCGGGCCAACAATTTTCTTAAAAAAAATTAAAAAGCATCCCTTTATGTTGTATTATAGAGAATTATACACGAAAATGATCAAAAACCGAGATTTTATACTAATGAAAGTTTTGTTGCTTTCAAAATTTCAGCTTTCAAAATTTCACTTTAATTCAAAATGGCGGATTTCAAGAAGGCTGCCGTTAATGATACCCTTATCGTATCACTTCGCTCTATCCATAATATGTATTACCGAAACCTTTATCCACTTATTATCATTAATACGTGGGTTAGAAGCGGAGGTAAGGGACTTACGCACATAGTAAGTATAAACAATTAATATGCCTGTAACTTTTCACCAAATGAGCGCATCTTAAAACTAACTTCACCATTGTCTTCCAGATTGAATTCTAGCCCGAAATTATGTATCATATTACCCTATTCCCATTTTAAAATCTTGATCTTAGTTCAAAATAGCGGATTTCAAGAGGGCTGCCGTCAAGGTCATACGTACCAAACGACTTCCCCTTAACCCTATACGTATCTACATGGTTGTTCTTTCATTAACACTCCGTTTACAGAGGGTAGTAAGCAACTTCTGCAGTAATCTCTATTAACCACATCACAACCTTTAAAAATTATTAAAAAATAGAACACATGCACCATGGCAAAAATTTCTGTCATCACAAGTAATGAATACATGTCCTCTATCAGCAACAAAAGTTTCATTGAAATCAGAGCCGGACAATTGGGTGATGTCCCTTGTAAGAATTTCCTGCGGGAAAACTCCCGGACTCCTCACTCGATTGATAGGTATTTCAAATCCCCGGAAGATCCAACCCCCACAGCAGACAACCCCTAAACCGCCCATGCTCAGAACACTACATTTATATGCATTAAGATAAGACGACACGTATATATAAGAAAGAGAATTCAATATGGCACATCAAAATATAAATTAGATAGATTTCTTTGAAGACACCTAATTTTAAAAGCAAAAGGTAGGAAAAACATAATAATAATGTTGGTGTTGTCAGCGTAGAAATTATTTTTACCATAAGAAATAAAATATTTATACGTGAAAAGTCAATAACTGTATAAAAATTAATTTATTAAAGGCATTTAGCATCCACTCTCCTGTGGGTATGTATTGATCACTGAAAAACCAGAGGAGGTATGGCATACTACCGCATACCATCTCACTTTGGCCACTGACCGGCAGGGTTTCTTCTAAATATAATACTAAAGTTGCCAACCGTTCGGCTGCTCAGTGGTAGAGCGTTCACCTTTGGTGCTTGGGGTCCCGGGTTCGATTCCAGCCCCCGCCAAGAAAACTTTGTGGTAGAGAAACACCGTGGGCGTGGGTTTCCTCGGGGTTGTCCCGTTTCTTCCCACTTTCTACATTCCACCATTTCACTCATTTCTCATCATCACCGAAACCCGAGAAAACCCATGCAAACGAGGTTTGTCGATCACAAAGATCACTTGGCATTAGCTGTAATCTGTAATCAAAGAAATGACCTTACCCACTAGAGGAGAATGCTCTAGCACTGAGCGACCGCAGCCTCCTAGAAATGTAAGATGTAAATAAGATCGATAAATAAATAATAACATGTTTTTGATTTTGCATTTGAACCAATTCTTCAAGTGGGTATTTTGTTCATTTACCTCTTTGGAAAAAAAAACGAAATGAAATTAGTTCAATGTCCCAGTATAAGCTCTTTAGGCCAAAGGTCTTACCTTTCCCTATTTCAGTTCAGTTGATTGTTCTCATTTTGAGAGGTATTTTGTGTAAGGAACCAATACACTTGCTTTAATAATATTCGTAATTTCTCCTTTTATTTAAGTTCCTTAGTATGTGGTGCACAGCGTCACCACGTCAACCACCCATTCTGCAATATCTTTGGAAAGTTCTATCAGCATTCCGGCAGCTGGCAACAGTGAATACTGGAGGGTATTTAAGCAACAGACAAGGTGCGGACTCTCTCTCTTGGCCACCACACTGAAGAACCAAAAAGGAGAAAGAAGTCTACCATGGAAACATACTACTTTTCCAGTGGATGAAATATATTGAGTGTAACTTAGAATAGTGAATTATTCAGTGGTGTATTCAGTTATGGACATCGTGCCATTATACATATCATTGTGGCTAAAGAGGATATTGGAGCATCGCGAATTAATCTGTGTGACTGAAGGACGAAGATAAGTAACAGAAAATAATCATACCATTCTAGTTATACCTATCTGTACAGTCTTACGAGATCATCCTTTATAACTAATCTGCTTTAATATATAAGCTAACAATTTTGCCTTTAGTTTCCTTTTGAAACCATTTTACTGACACCATGCGCCATATGTGTTACCGTGGATATGTGCGCCCTCACATTTCTTCTTGGGCAAATGCGACGGTAATGTACAGATTATTCATTTTCGTATGGGATGGTGATTTCATCATCCATTGTATATTTATTCAACATTCAAGCGCGGAGTTTGCAGTTCTTATTTTCAACCCTCGTATGCCATTTTATTTGTCTGCACAAAAGTGAACACACTTATCTATCAAGTTACTTTTCACAGTTTCACAGCTCAGTTTCTTATAACCAGAATCTTTGATATTAGATGCACAAGAATTCGCAGATGGTTTCCTCTCATTATCTTTGTTTTCAGTCAATGATGCACTTAATGATAATCAGTACGTTCTTGCATGCCGGTTTAGGTGAGTTGTTCCTGACTTTGTACTGTTGTACACGAAAAACTTTTCACACCCTTTACAGGACACGAAACCTTGTTCACTACCAGTTTCAGAATCAACTACAACTGAAAACTTTGTCCAACAAAATGCTTTACGTCGTCTTTGTAGCTTTTCAGTTAACTTGAATTGTTTATTTACAAGCTTTGCTTTTACTTCCTTCAGATGGTCCATGTTGACTTCATTACCAACAGACAACACAATGTGACAGACAGACACTGGGCGTCTGAAACTACACTCGAAGTGGCCTTGTTCTGCCAACCAAGATACGCTCCGGCCCACTCTGCTCATATTAGAGAGTTCCTTTACGTTACACATCGAAAACACGACGTAGAAGATTCGTTAAAATCAAATACGAAATTAGTAGTAGTAGTAATAGCATAAGCAGAAATAGTAGTTGTTTTAGTGGTAGTATTAGCAACAGTAGTAGTAGTAGTATCCGCCTTACAATTAGTAGTAGTAATAGTAGAAGTAGTATCAGTGGTAGTATTAGTAGTAGTAATGTTATACCAGTAGTCACTCGTACAAATTTTGGAGGGATGAAGGGGACAAATACCCTTCTTTGAACTGAGGAGGACTGTCCTCCCCAATAATTCGATTTGAAATGTGTGATTTGAAATGTGTTTCTTGGGGAGAAATGTGATGATATGTGTCCGATTGCCACAAAGGAAAGTGAGATGAAATTGGTGCCCCCTAGAATAAGCCTCAAATCTGCCTGCCTCCCAATGTTAAAAAACACTGTGCTCCCCTGATCCTCCACAGCATTGTTTTTCAATTTCATAAATAATTTGAACATCGCTTAAAAATTTATGGGAACGGTCTTACCCTTCCCCCCCAATCTTGAAGACAGATTTGCTTCACTGCCAGTAGTAGTAATGTTAATAGTATTAGCAATAGTAGTAGCAGCAGTAATAGTAGTAGTAGTAATAATAATAGTAGTAGTAATGTTAATAATAGATGTATTGGTGTTATTATTGGTAGTCGTTCTATTAAAGTATTACTAGTAATAGCAGTAGTAGTATTTGCTGTCGTATTTCTATAGTAATATGAGTAGTAGTAGTAATAGTAATAGTAGTATTAGCGATAGTCGTTGTAGTATTAATACTACATACGGTGTAGCTGTTTTACCTATCTTCTCTGTTACTCGCAACGCATTAATGAGCGTAGTATAAGACTTCTACGTCCATGAGCTGTATTATATAATAAATATGGCTGGACAGAGCAAGCATAGATAACAAATAGACAGACAGAAGAGGGATATAGAAAACAAACCTTGGGTAATCTTTTACACAATATCACCATTCGAGAAGGGCAGGTCCGTATTTAGGTAAGTGCTATTCTGCGCTCGAGCCAGGGCGGCAGAATTTAGGGGGCGGCAAAATTTTGGAATTCTTTCAAGATTCACACTAATGTAATATTTAAAATTAGCAACCCACGGGGTCCTGCGCAAGCGCGAAAAAATATGTTCACGTGTTTATTTCGCTTTAATTACAGCAGTTGCTAGTTAGCTAGCTTATCTGATTATTTTTAAAAAATCATCCTCTCCCAATCCCACTCCAAGGGATAAGGATAAACTTGAACATCATGAAAACTAATGCCCTTAAATTTAGCGACCTCGAAAACTATGAATTGAACACTAATATATGTCGTTTTCGATTACTTTTAAAATCTCACCTCCTCCCTGCGGAGTGGAGTATGAACCTGGAGTTGAATCGGATTGAAAGTGTCACTATTCATCCCAGCGACCCCAAAAACTATGAATTCAACTCTAATATTGGTCGTTTTCTAGGGTCTAGATTTTATGCGGGGGGCGGCAAAATATTTAGAGCACAGGGGCGCACAATATATAAATACGGACCTGGAGAAGAGTAAATAGACAGTGCAACGTTATGACGACACATTTCTCATTTTCTATTGAATATTGAACGATTGACTTATCACATTTGGTTGTTCTCAGGCCGTTTACGCCCGGTCCGTTCTCCGCCCGACTCGAGATTCGGGCCGGGTCGGCTCGAGCCAAGCACAGAATATAGATCCAGCCAGGCCGTCTTCGGGCCTGGGTTTGCAGTTCGTCATTTAATGGTCCGATTTCTCTAACGGCATTTCTTCTTTATCAATTTTACGTTCAATCTCTTGTCAGCGCTCATACGAAACAGAATTCTATGCACCTACGATCAACACAATTGATGAATTAAGCAAATATGTTAAATAAATTCATTTTTATTCCTATCCCTATATTTTAAGTAATGTTCATAAGTATAAAAAGACATGTTCAACTAAATTATAGGTGCTTCGCAATGCAAAATTAACAGGAGCATGATGATGATGATGATGTAAAATTTAAAATTAGCATGATCACGTGAACTACAAGTGTTTCACGACGAAAAATTAATATGAACACGATGATAACGACGCAAAATTTAAAATCAGCATGATCGTATGAACTAAGATTGCTTTCACGAAGTAACATTATTCATGACCTACTTTCCAATACTACTACTTTCATGACCTATATATTGGTGGCCTACCAGTTCTATACTGCCTTCGTAAACAAAAATAAATATGCCCTGAGGGTAAATGTGACCTCATTGCGACCCTTCTGCCTTTTACAACTGAGGATCAGCACTTAATACAACGATAGTTTAGGAAGGATATCCATTGTATGTGATGAACAATGTGTTGAATTAAGAGAGAACTTACGTACATCATCTATGCACTCGTAAAATAAGATCGTCATATTCCATCCTTCGTTTTCTCTTTAATTGTTTTTTTCCACTTGCACAAAAAAGTGAAGCACTCCCTCTGAGAGGTAGTTAAGGAAACAGATACCTTGGGTACATCCATAGTCCTTAATTTCTGTCAGTTTTGAAAATTGCGATCTACTCAGCTTGGCTTAGAGAATTCGTGCACATATTGCATTCAATAAATTTTGCACTGTTTCTCACTGCATACCCAGCTAGATGATATACCAGGCATTTCTCTACGACAACGGATTAATTTTGTAATTCGGGAACACCACTTTCCACGTTCTGAAATTCGAAGCTTTTTCTTTGAAACAATTTTTCTTTGACATCTTCTATTGTTGTTTTAGTTGTTTCATTACCTAGATCTGCCTGGGGAGCTAATAGTGCATTTGATTCACAAAATACACAAGAGTTCTATCCATCTTCAGTTTACAGTTTCCCCTAGATGGCAAAGTTCTTTTCGCGGGGAGATAAATACAGTACATTGAAAAAGATGCAAATGTAGAAAGCCTAGAGTCGAAGAATGGTCATCGCAACGTAATGATCTTATGATACCGAAATGGCGTTCCAAAGGATCTTGATTTAATTTCGAAGTTGACACTTGTGAATACTTTCTTCCAAAGAATCTTACAAATTTTTAATGTACTTTGGAAATAATTCCTCAATGATTTCATGGTCCTGTCTCCTATATCGGAGAGCTATTGATCTAGTACAACGCTAAGAAGTACTTAGCCCTAGTCAAAATCCTCGAAACCCGTGTATGCAATTTAAGAGCACGTTGAAGTTAGCTCAAGCAAATTATTCGAAGTTACTATTGATGGTTAAAAAGCGTGACGTAAGAGGGAACGATACAAGTAAAGGATGTAAGATGCATTGTGCAGTAGGAATATAAATCACATTTGATTTTATTTTTATTCATATCTTAAAAACGTTTTGGTTGACAAAAATGTTTAATTACTGCTAAAGAGAAGTAACTTTCAAATGGCAATTATAAGTGTAAAATTGGACAAAGTCATAGCTATAGCTAATAGATAAACTGAATTTGTATTGACTAAATACCATATGAAAATGACTATATTTAGACATGAAAAAGGCTAAATTGGCAACTCGTATGGTCAGGGTCAACATTTTATCTCATTATGAAACATTTCACGGTAAAAAAATAGTAGTATAACATCTAGAGTTATATGTTTTCTGCATTGCACAGAGTTAACTTTAACATTCTAAAATTTCAGCGACACACCTGTTGATAAAGCGTCTGAAGAGGAATGATAAGAATTCAGATCTCAACTGTGATCTCCATCATCTCTAGTAAAACAAAATTTATGTCCGATTGTTCTGTACTCGTATACAAGAATAATTGTCGAGATTATTTTGTTTTTAACAATATTCTTTTGGATTAGTAAACAAGAAAATGAATGACTTTGTGACTACGTGTGTATAGGAACCGCGTGTAGCAGAACCAAATTAGGCCTATATATGTATCAGAACCACGTCTGGATGATTTGTTAAATAGGTTTGAAATATCAATTGTGCTAACTGAAGCGCAAGTGTTGAGTTTAACCTTAAAATACAGTCCATCCATTACAATGCAATGATCACCGAGGATCCTGCAGGAACGATTTGGAATAATACAGGAAAACCTAAAGAATTATTATATATGGAATCCAAAGCACCACTAACAGCAATCTGTACTACCTTGCGATTGAATTACGAACTTCATTCGTAGAACTTGATTCCACCACAGGCAACGGCGACATTACCAATGCATGCTTAACCGATTAGTATATACACACAGCTTAGACCATAGGCGCTTGACACTGGCGATTATTCAGTTCTAAATTGACTAGAGCAGCATTAACTGATTGACGTTATTGTATGGTTCGTGACCATACACAATAGGTGGTTCATGTATACGTTGCAAGAAGTAATTTTAGAAATAACTCAAATTTCAAACACATTTTTGTCAACTGAATTATAAGAATATCCTGTAGCTTACCTATGATGTTCCTGACAATTTGGTTATACACTCAAGTTTGTATTTTGAGCTCTTTCATGGCTAAGCGGTTAGCATACGCGCCTTTGCCGTGGGAGACCCGGGTTCGATTTCCGGCGGGATATCATGTGGTTCGGATTCCATGTTAATCTGTAGGACCCGTCCGATATAGCCTCGTTCCTGAAAGGAACGTTAAACTCCAAATCAACTAAACTCAAGTTTGCATTTTGCTAATACGCTTTCTATCTAAACTTACAATACTTACTAGACTTGATTCCATCAAACTTTATTACAAAAATATTATTATGTGAAAGCTTTGAATAAACGTCTTACCTGGAGAATTCTTTCGAAGGATAGTTATGTTATTGATAGACAATTCAACACGCACTTGCACAGAATCCAAATCAAAAATGACTTTGAAGCAATCTAAAGAAAAAATAAATTACCATTACTAACATCTTCCTGTAAATATACAATTCAATTCGATAGTAAAGAAAACTGATACTGAATCTGTTTGACTAACATAAGCCAAAAACTTATTGCATTATGGTTCAAGAGACAATACAATAGGATAGGACTCAAATTAACAAGGTTTTCTATTGGTCAATGTACATATCAAATATAAAATATTAATAGTCTTATAATTGGTAATATATTTGATGTGTAGAGACGAAACTTTTTCGTTAATGCGATATGTATGAAATGTTAAAAAAAATGCGTACATGTTTCAGAAAACCTCAAACGTTTCGTTTCAGAGCCAGAAATCACGTTTATATTATTCCGAAGTTTTAAGAAATTCGGCATTACTTGCGATAAATGCGAATGAAAACGAAAAAGTGGAATTCTTGCTAATTATTGCTAATAATAACTAAAAAGCGCCTTTCCAATATTATTTAACTTAAAAATCGTTGCATTTTACCGAAAACGTATACGACGCAAAATTAAGTTCTCCATAAATCAATAAGCTTGTTTGCTTGAAGAGTTTACTAATTAAGGTTTACATACTGACGAATCATTTTTTTTCTTTCTTTCAATATGGTTGCTAGTCTCGGGTGTTGATGCCGAGAGATTATTTTCCAAGTATAATATGATTATTACTGACAGGAGAACAAACTTAAAAGAAGAATTGGTAATGTCTTGCTGCATGTTATCCTTTAACTAAGGATAAGATTAGAATAAGTGTTTAAATTTTTGCATTAATTTCTATATTTCAGTGAATACATTAGCTAGAATGTTCACCTAATCAAGATATATCCTCATTCTTGTATTAGATACACCTTAGTACCAAAAATATACTGTTTACAAGTACTATGATATTTTTTTTAAAAAATACTGATACTACATTTAAAAAGACAAATGCGACATAAATGCGAAAATTGTGACGAAAAAGTTTCGTGTCTATTGATATGTGTACTGTATGAGCGTACAGTCACACACTATACCATTAATCTTCACCCTATAAAATACCTATATAATTTTTACACTTAAACAGTAATATCGTGCTTTGAGTGCGCAAGAGGATCAAATTTACTTTTGGATATTTCATCTTTCAGATCTGAATTTGGAGCTCCTTTCAAAGTTTAAAAGTTTCGTGTTGAAATATTATAAATAACTCTCATAATAATAATAATAATAATAATAATAATAATAATAATAATAATAATAATAATAATAATAATAATAATAATAATAATAATAATAATAAAAAGTGTAGTTTTATGTAGTTAAGATACTACGGACTTTATGTCTCTTTTTCTCACAATATTAGTAATTGACTTTGGCCTGAACGACCCATATATATTAACAGTATAACGTGTCCGAAAATAAACACCAATTTATAGCATATTTTGATTTTATATAAAATTAAAATCACTAAGTAAGGAAAAGAAACTTAAACTGAAATTGCACTTTACAAATTGAAGATTTATTCTACAGGTAATTTGTAAATTATAATTTGGAATCAAGATTCAATTATTCAGAGTAGTATTGGTGTAGAATCATTGGCACGTTCTTGTATATAACTTCGCAATAAATGCGCTACTGAAACTATACTTCCTCTGTAGGTAGAGTTCCTTATGGAGGATTACACCTTTCTACATGAAATAGATATTTTTGAGTTGGTGAGGATGTGAAATGAAGAAAGTGGGAGGAAACGAGAGAACCCCGAGGAAACCCACGCACACGGTGTTTGTCCACCACAAAGTTCAATTGGTGGGAGAAGGGTTTGAACCCGGGACCACATGCACCAGAGGTGAACGCTCTACCACTGAGCCACCGCGGCTCTGAAATAGATTTGTTTCCAGATCTGTCAATTCATTCCAGAATTGTTGATAATAGAACAAATAGAAAAGAAACACTAACTTTTCCTGAACTCTTAATTAATGCAAACAATCGTGGTTCTATCGTATACTGCATTATAAATACTATTTTAGTAAACACTAATGTTTCTCATTTGTAATACTAAACCTTATCTATTTATGCATAAAAAATAGGAAATGAATTATCAACGAAAGTCCATTCTGTTATTAATACTAGCAAATAATACTAACACATATTTTCTCCTTAGAATACATCATTATCTGATGATGATGCAGAAACTTTAAAAATTGATTAGTTCCTAAGTAATGTTTTACCACATAGCTAGATTTGCTTAACAGTAGGATTGACCCCAAAATGAGACATGGCAGAATTACCATGACGAGATATCAAACGAGACAGAACTCTTTCAATATAAATAGATACACTTGAAGAGATGATATTTCAGTTTCATGATATTTTTCGAGACGAGACAGTCTCAATTCTTGTCTTATCCTTCCTTAACAGGTTAACACTCTGCCTGCCTCCCATCGCCTTGATTTGCATTGCACTAAATGTTTTGCTTTACAACGCATATACACATACACAAACATGTATTGCTATAAAAAGATGTATTGTTGTATTTTTATTTCTTTGGGTTAAATTTTGTGATACTAATTGCTATTTTTCAAATAAAATAAATTTAATTAATAAGTCGTTATACATTATTAATTACAAAAGAACATAAGTACATTTCACATATTTTGTCACCAATCTGTATTTTATATCTTTTTCCTAGTCTGTGTCGCCATTTCCACTAAATTTATAGTTGTTCTTTTTTGTCTCTTTTTATTTCACCCTCCGGTAAGCTATTGTATTATTTAATTAGTATTTACCTTTTTTTCATCTTTTATAATTTTCTATTTCCTTTTTTCACCGGAGACTTTCTTTTGTAAAAGTAATTTACTTTATTTATGTTACATTTTTTGTTTTATCGTCATAAAATTTCATTGCTGTTGTAAATACCAAATTAAAGTTTTGTTTAGTTCTTAATTTTTAAATGTTAATCTACAAGTCTTATTGATTGAATAGGAGCTTTGCTTGCATTTTGAACATTTGAAAACACCACTGAAGTCCTTAATTAGAAATTTTATTGTTGAATATGTTACCCATGCGATATAGGTAGTAGCAATCCTCGGGATGGTGTGTAACAGGAGACAAATTATTACATAGTCATACCAATCAAAATCATTATTGTCCTGAAATTAAAGTCTTATTTTTTTCTTTCAGAACATTGAGAACTCTCACGTTTTAAAGCTTTTTTAAGGATTGTTACCTTTTCTCCACGTAAGAATAATTGTGACCTAGTTTACCCTTTATATGGAAACTTTTCCTCTGGTTGGCATTACTGGTTAGACCTTACCCGCTGCAACTCATATACCCTGGGATTTAGGATTAATGTAATAGGTAGAAAGGTACAATTTTTTGATAAAATTCTGATGCATTTCTTCACACATGTTTCATTTTATAGGGAGGTAGGTCTTAAATGTAATTTAAATATAATTTAAGTATCTAACAAAACTATTGGGACAACAAGAAATGGAAACACTAAAAAAAAAAAAAAACTCTTAAAGAAAATATTTTTAAAACGCACTAAAGAGCAGAAAAGAAAAATAACCTACTTGGAAAACACGCTATAAAGAGAAAACTTTGTAAATATGGAAATTTACCATCGAAATAATTTTACATTAGGCATTAATTTGTTCGGCCTGGCACTACTTCAAAAATATTTGTAGTAGTAAATTATTTTCTGCTTTTAAGCTCTTTACTATTCTTTGCTTTCTAGTTTTTAAAATTATTTTCTGCCTTTTAATGGTATTTTGTTTTTAAAAGTCGCATTATATTTCTAAAGAAAAGTTTTAATTGTTAGCTTTAAATCATTAATACATTTTTATAACTATTTTCCTTCTTTTAGTATTAGAAACTGACAAATGTAGTATGATAAACCTTGATTTCTTTTCCAAAAAGTTATAGACTTCGGTTAAATCATTCAAGCGTTCATGACTTTGTAAAATTCTTCGTTTTTGCATCAATCACACAATATTGCTTATCTCGTTTTTCAGATTATTTAATTTGAAGTTAGTTTCTTGAAAAAAAAATATGAATGTTTTCTCATATTTTTCACAATTATAATCTTGAATTTTTAATATTAAAATATCTGCTTCTATTTGGATAACAATGACTTCTTCAAGTTACATATTTTGAATAAGTAGATCGTTTGGTCACAATTAGTGATAAGAATGGTTGCAACTTGAGAAATGCACCCGAAATTGGATAAGAAAATAAAATAAGAAAATGAAACCTATTTAACTGAAAATCAGAGAGATGTAAGTTAATTATAATATGTTTAGCATTGCGAAAACGTAAATAGGACAGGATAACGTTTTAAAACCAGATTTAAAAAATATAGAAGATAAGAATCAAATATGATCTAACCGTATATCTAACGACGGTTTGACATCTCTTTTTTTCAATTCAGTGAGAAAGATAATTATGGAGGAGGGGCTTTGAAATTCCCCTAAATGAAGAAATATAGGGATAGTGTATTATATCCAGGTCGAATTTCCAAAGTTTCTTATCACTAACATGCTTCTTTCTTAAAATGATTGTTAATTTCTTAAAATTATTTTTAAAATTGTCGGTAAAAATTTTCAATATTTGCTCTCATTATTATAAACTGTCATAATGGATAGTTCATTAGGTTTACAATTCTGAATGTATTATTGCTCACAGAAACTTTTTACTTATTTTATTAGCGTACATTATATATATATATATATATATATATATATATATATATATATATACAGGGTGTGTCAAAATAAGTGTTACAAGCCAATGTCTCGCGAACTATTCATCATATAAGAAAAATATTAAGAGACAATGAACAATACAGAGGGGCCTAAGAAATGAGTCAAACATTAGGTTTCCCCAGCCCTTCATTTTGGGGGGAGGGGGTGAACGTGAAATTTTCAAATGGAAACATAGGTCAAGTAATACATTGTTCGAAAGAGCTTGAAAAATTGAACAATTTTTGTACGAAACAATTTTTGATATGGGGCACCGTTTTCAAGATAGACCTCAAAATTGGTCCTGTATCAGATAAAATTTCCAGTACTTATAAATCGGAAACGTATGAGTAGGAAACGATTAAACAAAAAATGAAAAACGAAAACATCGTAGGCAATGTGGAATGATGTTGTCGTGGTGTCCCCAGGGCCCTAATCATGTCGGTACCAATTTCAAAATTTCAAATGGGAATATAGGTTGAGTGATACCTTGTTTGTTAGATCGTGGAAAGCCAAACAGTTTCGTACAACATTTGTTTTCATTTTGGGCAAGCCTGTTTCAAAATGGCCGCCAAAAATGGTTCCACATTCAGATAGAAAGTGCAGTGTTCAAATTGAGTATTACACGCCAATATCAAGCAAACTACGCATCAAATAAGAAAAGTGTTAAGAGTCAATGTACAATACAGAAAGCCTGAAATTTGTGTTAAAGAAGTTCCCTCGCCCCGATTTTGTATGGAGGGGTGTACATGGAATTTTCAAATCGCAACATAGGGCGAGTGATACCTCTTTGATAGATCGTGTAATACCAAACAGCTTACTACAAAAGTTGTTTTGATTTCAGGCAAGCCTGTCACAACAGCATTACCACAACCTAATATCCTGTAAAGTAGTAGAATAACGTTTAGTAATTCTACGGGTATGTGCGATGTTAAAAATTGTAATTTCTATCACTGTAAAGCAAATAATTACAACACTTACCATGTTACAAATGATGCTCGATATGTCCTCCATCCTGCTCCACACACCTCCGTAAGCGGCGGCATAGGGATGTTCGTACATCATGTAGCATCTCTGGAGTGATAGATGCACACACACCTTGGATACGCGCCTTCATATCATCAGTAGTTGTTGGTACGTTGGACATTACCCGATCCTTAACATAACCCCAGAGGAAAAAATCAAGTGAGGTTAGGTCAGGAGATTGTGGAGGCCAGTGAATAGGACCTCGACGCCTAATCCATTTATTCGCCATACGGTGGTCCAATAAGGCTCTGACCTGGCGTGCGTTGTGTGCCGGAGCATCATCATGTTGATACCATATTCTTATGCGTTCAGCGAAAGGAATATTCTCTAACAACTCCGGGTATAGTACATCACTGATAAATGCGGCATAGGTATCACCAGTAAGACGTCCATCAAAAAAATATGGCCCAATGAGATGGTTACCAAGGATGCCACATTATACATTAAGAGATCACCGATGCTGATGAGCAACTTGTCTCTGCCATAGTGGATTTTCCCTAGCCCAATAATGCATATTATGTCGGTTTACGTGTCCTGTGTTTGTAAATGTAGCTTCATCGCTAAACAAGATGGTGGATATGAAGTTGCGCTGTCTGTTTTCCATACCCTCCAACCATAGACAAAATCACAATCTGGCATGAAAATCATAGCCAGATAGTTCCTGATGTAAGATGATTTGATACGGATGAAACATGTACTCGTGCAAAATACGCACTACAGATCTTTGGCTAACTCCACTGGCCTGAGCGAGGTGTCTCGTGGTAACATGTGGGTCTACATGCACTGCTGCCAATATTCCTGTTGCACGTTCTTCATTGGTTGCAGAGCGGTAACGACCCATACCCCGTCCCCGGACAAGACTACCATGTTGCCGCAAACGTCTCTCCAATCGCAGAAATGCCATGTGAGATGTTTGTTGGCGTTGGGGATAGCGCATTGCATACATTCGTGCCGCGTTACGATAGTTTCTTCTACATTCGCCCAACACCAGCAACATATCTACACAATGATCAAACACTGCCATTGCTCTATTCAAACGCGACCCAAACTAATAATATTAATGCGATAGTGTTCGTTTCCTTGTACGGAAAACTTATCACCAAAGTTGATAACCCGTTCTTTCTACGCTTTTGAACCGTTCAACACACAACTACAGCCCCTACCTAGAATATCCACACTGGCACTTCCCTTTAAGTCACTAACAGCTAGGCAATGTAACATCAATTATGATTTTACGTTGAACACTACTACTCAATATGAAAAAAAATAATACCATACTATTCACACTGCATGAACAAAAACACACAGGTACATTCAAATGTTCTCAGTAGAACAATGAAAATCACATTCCCCGTCCCCTGTGTGAATGCAATATACAACGTTATCGTTGTACTATGTTCCGAAAGCCATCGGTTCAATTCCCCAGGCAATGACGTTGACGGACTTTCCTTACTCTAACTGGGCACATGTTGAGATGTTGCCTACAAGTAGGGCCTAATAGGTACCTTCCTATCCCTTTCTCATAGGATTGTAGTGATTGGGGAACGACGTCTCTTTGCGCATACGTATTAGTATTATTCATTGTCTTATTATTTTCATTCATATTATTATTATTACTAGTTTTATTATTATTTTTCGTAGTAGTATCCTTATTATTATTATTATTATTATTATTATTATTATTATTATTATTATTATTATTATTATTATTATTATTATTATTATTATTATTATTATTACTGTAACCGTTATAGGTTGATTTTGCCCCCGAATATTTTACTTGTTATTCACTTACAGTATGATGATGGAACCTCGTGTTCGACATATTTTTAGGCCTGTCTGTATTGTACATTGACTCTTAACACTTTTTATTTGATGCAATAATTCGCGGGATATTGGCTTGTAACACTCAGTTTGAACACTGCACTTTCTATCCGAATGTGGAACCATTTTCGGCGGTCATTTTGCAACAGGCTTGCCCGAAATCAAAACAATTTTTTTACTAAGCTGTTTGGTTTTCCATAATTTACCAAACAAGGTATTACTCGACCTATATTCAGATTTGAAATTTTAAAATTGGTCCCGGGGCCCCATAATGAGGCCCTGGGGCACCACGACAACACCATTCCACGTTGCCTATGGTGTTTACCTTTTTCATTTTTTGTTTCATGTTTTTCTACTTAGCCGTTTCCGATTTATAAGTATTGGAAATTTTATCTGATACAGGACCAATTTTGAGGTCTATCTTGAAAACGGTGCCCCATATCAAAAATTGTTTCCTACAAAAATTGTTCAATTTTTCAAGCTCTTTCGAACGAGGTATCACTCGACCTATGTTCCCGTTTGAAAATTTCACGTTAACCCCCCTCCACCCAAAATGGGGGGCGGAGGTAACCTAATGTTTGACTCATTTCTTAGGCCCCTCTGTATTGTATATTGTCTGTTAATATTTTTCTTATATGATGTATAGTTCGCAAGATATTGGCTTGTAACACTTATTTTGACTCACCCTGTATATATATATTAGGGTGGAGCGTTTTGCACTTTTCTTGAAAATTCGATAATGACTAATGCGGAAAACGTGCCATTAATGGCACCGACCTTACTGATATTTTTTTTTTTAAATTTTTGGACAACCCCTTACCCTGCCCCAACGGACTTAAAGTTTTTTTAAGTGTTTGATTAGGCAACACGCACAACACCAATGACAGAAAAGCTACTTGTGGTCGTTTTTACAGTTACCTGATGGCTATAATACAATTATTTTATTGAAGGAAACTTGTAGCAATGCCAGTAAATAATTTTAAAATGTTTATGAGTCAAAGTACAGCCATATTAGGTCAGTTGTTGGAATTAATATCCGTTGGGGCAGGGTAAGGGTTTGTCGAAAAAAAAAATCCGTAAGGTCTATGCCACTAATGTCACCCTTTCCGCACTAGCCGTCATCGAATTTCCAACAGAAGTTTCAAAACGCTCCACTCTAATATATTGTTGCTAGTATTAAAGGTTTTTTTTTTTACTCTGCCAACATTTTGTGTTTTTATATTGTTTCTTTTTTAAATTGAAGTTTATTTCTATTAATAAATTTCTCCTTTTATCTTAAATCCTCTTTGTCAAAGGAACCCTGTAATTTTCGAGTTACGAAATTACAATGATATTAATTTCTTTTAAAATATAATAGTTTTAATAATATTTTTGTTTGCTTAAGTGTACTTTGTATACCAATATGAGTGCTACTTGTTTTTGATTATCCTGAGATATTGTATTGATGAACACAATTTCCATTTTTCCTTTTGAAGTAAATTTAAGTTGTAATTTCTTCTTGAAAAATGAAATTTTCCGTTAACTGGAAACTATAATTCATAGTTCTGCAGTCAATAGTATCCTTTACTCATTTTTTTTTTTTTGTGTAGTTGATAAAAATGATGTGATAAATTCTTATCTGCTGGAATTTCTATATAAAACCGTCACACGTAGTTGATAGTAATGGATTTTTTTTATCTTGTATAGGATGTAGTTATGAGATGTTGGATATTATTCATGTCACTATGTGGAACTTTAGCAATTGTTTTCATAATTATATATTGGTGATTGTGCTTTGTTTTGTAATCGTGTGTTTCTAAGTTATTTTCTAGTAGAAAGAATTGCAATTTTCTTGATGAAATTTTACTTAAAGAGGCGCTTCGTTAAGAAGATTAAAAATATGCTAAAAACATGGGCGGCGACTAGGGGGGGGGGCAAAGAGGGGCAGTTGCCCCGTCACTTTTTTGAAGTGACCCATTAATGTATATCATTTGGAAATATAAAGTTGTTATGCCCCACAACTGTCCATAACAGTTCTGTTGATATTTTGTTTACTTGTTTGCTATTTATTGTTTGTGATTACATTTCGTACAAGTTCAATTTTCTACAAAGTTGGAATTTATATGTTTTATTAAAATGTTAACCTGTTCTAGACCTGCACCAAGCAATATTACGAATTACATTGTTAATATTTATTTTAAATGCGATACCGTATATTATATATCTGTGTCAATTAGCGAAATAGCTTTCTTTCCCGGAACAAGAAGAAGAAGAAGAAAGATAGTTAATTTGATACAAAAAGAGATATTATACTCAAAACAGAAACGTAAGAGATTATCAAAAAAGTTAATATTCTCATAAAATATTTGATTAAAATACGTTTTTTGGAATTACGGGTGTACGAAATTAAGGATCCATGATATTTTAATCTGGTAATATATCCATAACTAGTTAATTACTTCTGATAGCAACTATTCTAGATAATTATTAATTAAAATACGCAAGATATTATTTTTATCATGGAGATCGAGAACATAACGTGTATGGCTAACTAAAGAGTTTCTTCTGGGGGCTTAAGCCCTTTTACTCCTTGCTATGCCGCCACATAAATGAAAATATAACATCATAAATTAAGAAATAATCATTATCCAAATTCTAGTATTTTACAATAATCTATTGGTCAATATGGAAGCTAGTCCGGATGATATTCAACCTACTACATATTTCATGGGTTTAATATTTACTGTCAGAAAGAACTAGGACACTTTATCAGCATAATATTTCTGATTAGTGAGATGATAACCGTAGCGCATAGCAATACAGCACTGCTTATTTCTAAATATTGTAAATTCAGACTACTCGAACGTTTCTTCTCTGTGCAATTTTGAAGTCATGTCTTGTCTATTTGGCAACGAGGAAGGATATTTACAACATATGCAGAAGGCTTGATTTAATATGCGAGATTATAATGATAATTTAAATATATATGTATTAAAGAGTAAATAAAATGATGCTATTATTATATAGTGAATAAATATGTCCCGTGTGGAAATATTGTCTTTTGCTGAAATGTTGTAACCTGAGATGCTAACTGAAACAGGACATGTACGGAAGCTGAAAGAAGAATTTTAATATCATTATAAATAATACGGTGCTGATTTCTACCGCTTGGTAATCTATCTATATGTAGATATCAGGAAATATCTGAACAAGACCAATATATGTGCTGCATCATTAAATAAACACTATTCATAGACATAATATTTAAAATACATGCTACGCAGTTTAAACTACAAGTAGGTTAATTTATCTGGTCTGCGATTTCATATGGAAACATGAAATAAATAAATATCTACCAATTTATCATACTATAAAATATGTATAAGGAAATTCATGTATATGTAATATTGTTACTCGTTACTCAACTATATTCTCCTTTCTACAGTTAATCCTATGTATGATGTCTAATTACTCGTTTGTTTATAAACAAACTAAAACAAGATTTTGTTTTTTTTTACTTATACTTAATTTCAGAGAATTTGAATGTTCCTCCAATAACTGTATTCATTCATATCGTCAGTCACGGTGGTTATCTATTCCCGTGCGATGTGATTAAGAAATCTTCATGATTGCATTTGCATCCTCATCACCGAACTTGGATCTAAAATACAAAATCTTTCCACTGTTTTCATTCGTGGTGGCGACTCAGTCTACATGCCAGGGCCAAACGGTTCAATTGTCATAACGTTGCCTATGATCGACAGAATGGATGATCGATGTACCGGAAGGTGAACAATGTGGAGCGTTACAAAGTTATTGTATGTATTACTGGCTCATAGAAAAAAATGCCATATAATATTTGCTATTACGTGAGTACGTATTGGTTGTCCTCCCGTGGAGTTACGAAAGCTGCACAAATTACGTTTTAATTGCCACGGAAAATTGCTCAAAATTAACCTATTTTAGCTCCACAATTCCAGTGTACTTTCATTTCTCCTTACAAGGGCTCGATATGTTAGTCAGCCGCTTTGAAACTAATTGAAATTAACATTTCGAAAAAAGAAAGAAAAAAAAGGAAAAGTTTTTCACAAGTTATTCTTTAATTGCACAAAAATTGACAGTTCCTGAAATGTCTTTTCTTCTTTCTAATAATAAGGAATATTGATTAAAAAGAGAATAACAAGAAACAACTTCTATGTTTTGTATTGTTTTGCAGTGTAATATACTAGTGAAGTGATGTGTTTAGGGGTGTACGAGTGTATATACAACTAAATTTAGTGAATTCAACAGAATTCTAGATTCTAGGATTATTTTGTATAATTGGAATGTGGAGTAATTCTAAGATTGTTGAGTTTTGATGTATTCTAATTCAGTGACAACTGCACCTAATGGCAATGAACATGTTTCGGGAAGCTGCAAATGTATTTCTTTAAATGTCGTAGCATATGCTTGTAATATTTACTGTCTTTCTAAGAGTAATACATACATTTGACAGCATGTGTAGAATTAAAAATATAAGATGTTCATTAATCCCCAGTTTCAATATAACTTTTGCAAAACAAAGCTCATTATTCATTATTATGATTAATATTATCCTTTATATTTACTTGTTTTGCAAATTTATTATTAAATAATTAGATCATACAATTTTCCAGACAGAATTTTAAGATGTTCATGAGCAATGAATCAAATTTCTTCTTACACCTTCGTTGTATAAGAGTACAAAGGGCTAGTACCTACTTGCGTTTCTCTTGTGAATTTACTTAATAAAATATGAAATACGATATATAGTATTTTAACTGAAGAAGATAGTATCCTATTAGTTATACAACCTTTCGAAAACTAAGTGTTAGCATCAAACAGGAAAACCAACATTGATATACAAATATTCAGATCATGTCTTGCCCTCCACTTTTAACGTCCAATCGTCGCCACTGGTTAAAAATTTCCATATTTCAACAGCGTTCTCTCAACTAGTACAATTCAAGATTTCTATAGAATGTGGAAAACATCAAGACCTATTGTAAATGCAAAGTAAAATAAGCATCTCAAGTTAAAAACCTCGGACATAATTGACAAAATTCGCCGTGGTCTGACCTGAAAATCCAAAAAGATGATACGGAGATTATCTCAACAAGTTGCAGTATCCTGCTTAATATGCCACTGCTTGTTAAATAAACTTGGTTTTCTAGCACATCGTGTGACCGAACATGAATTAAAATAACAAGTCAAAGTTAAATGAGTTGCATCTGGTTCTTACCTAATATCGTTTGATCGTTACTTGAATTTCATGATTTATTTTGACTGATGTAACATGGGTTAATCTTTCCGTTATACTAATTCTCAGAATAAAACATTAATCGCAAAATAACCCTACATTATGCACGACAATGAGAGGCACTTCCAGTACTTATTATAACAGTTACAGGTTAGTAGATTATGCAAGGTTAGGTTACACTACTTTGTATGTAATGTTCAGATGTACTGTACCGTTAGGTACACACGTAATGGTTTTATGTGAGACATTAAACTGAAAAGAGTTTAAAAGAATTATTAATTTTGAATGAGCAATAATAAACTAAAATTCACCAGATTCAAGTCTTCATATAAGTATGAACTGCTAATGTACTTACTACGTATTTTAAAAATTATTATATTTCATAAACATTGCAAAGTAACCAAAAATTTACTGAAAGACTGCAAATTAGAAAAGTACAACAACATGAAACAGTTTCGGCCAATAAGCAATGTTGAATTGTTTCAAATTGATAAAAGATTTCGTAACAATATGGAAATGATCTCCATATATTTTCGTAGATGCTCCCTTCATTCGCAAATGTTCTACATAACAATCGTTCCTTTAATTTCTCCTCTTTCGTTAAAATAATAATACTAATAAAACTTCATGACTGTGCTGTCAATCTGATGACTAAAGCTGCCTCCAAATTCAATTCAGCATTTCTGCTGGTTGGTAGCTCAACGAATTCAGTTTTACCTAAAAGAAAGAATATACATTTCTTCTTATTTAAAAAAATCCATGTGAGGATTCACGAATAAGACAACAGAATCGTTTAAGGAAACAGGATTGCAGAATTATAAGGCGTGGAAAGGAAGGCAAAAAGAAATTTTGTAGCAATTATGGTGAAGCATAAAATTGAAGCTTGAAGCATGAAGTATACCAAGGACATGGTTTTATTGAGTACTAAATGGACTTTATACGTATATTGCTGGTCAGAAGGTGCACATTCAACTGAGTAAGAGCTTTCTAGAGCATAATTATATTTTCCTAATTCAAGTATTCGCCTCATATTGTTGGGTCAATACCGAATATTGTGAGCTATCACCACAAGTCAAACCAGGAACGACGTGGGAAAAAACACAAGTGCTAACCATTGGCCACATTCATGCACTATTGCATACTGAAAGATTGAACATAACATGTGAATGAAATATTAACTTTAAAAAATAATAAACATAATTACTTGTCCTTCTAAAGATGAATCCTTGTATTAGCAGGTTGACGCAACAAGTGCATATTAACTTCTCGCATCGACAGATTTCAGGAAGGAAAGTCTTTTTTCTCTTGATGAAGTTAATGAGTCCGTTCTTCTCTTCTTGCTGTTCAATTTTAACATGAACGTCAAAGTCAGCATCCCTGGCAGGCGGCCGTCTCCTCTCTCTTCTACCTGTGGTATCACCGTCACCGTTATGATGAGCTTTCTGATGTGCAACACCAACGACAGCAAGCTCCCCTGCATGACTAGCTTTCTGAAATTTTTTTGGTCGTCGTTTTCTAATAACTTTTACCTTTGATGACGTTTCTTCCGCCGGTTCAACCTCAAAATCTTCTTCTCTTACTTCATCACTGTAATCATGATCATCCTCCTCCTCTTCTTCCTTTTCAGATCGTGTTATAGTAACACTACCTCCATGATGGTGTACCACGCCACTAGAAGCTTCTCCCGGCGCATGATGAGTTTTCTTAAGAATTTTTTTCCGACGTTGCTTTCTGGATACTTTTACTTTGGATGATGATTCTCCTTCTGCTTTAGGCTCAACATCTTCACCACTTTCCATTTCTTCTTCTTCATCTTCCTCCTCCTCTATCTGTTCTTTATTCTTAGCTTTTGTAGTGGTAACACTACCGCTATGATAATGAACATTACTAACGACAGAATCTCCTGGCACATGCTTAGTTTTACGAAGTTTCTTTGTGCGTGGTCTCTTGGATGTTTTAACTTTAGATGACGACTCTGCCCCTCGTTCAACTTCCAAATCTTCACCTTCTTCTTCTTCCTCCTCCTCCTCTTCCTCTACCCGTTCTTCGTTTTTAACTTCTGTTGTGCTAGCACCTCCACCATGTTGATGATGCAGTTTATGATGAGCAAGGGCTATCCCGCCGTGAGCTGCTATATGTCCAGCTTTCAAAAGTTTCTCTGTTCGTGATTGTCTAACTACTTTTGATTGCGATGAAGACTCAGCCACTGATTCATCTTCCACCTCTTTTATATCTTTTTGTCTTTTCTCTCTTCTTTCATTACTCACTGGTCTCTCACACATATCATCAGGAACATAATCACTTTGAATTTGTTCCTGCGGTTTATTTTCCGCTACCCCTGTTTTAGATAAGTTTAATGTCCCATTTTTCTGTAATTCGTATTCAGGAAGTTCAATATCCAAATCCTTCAAATTAGAGCTTAATACTTCTAGTTCCTTCACCAAGTTAGATACATTAGGATCATCTTGCATCAACGTAAGATCAGCAGTATACTTTGTTTGGTTTTCACTTTTATCTAACTCAAAATTTGTTGCACCTGTAAATAAGAGTGAGAAGAACATTGTATTAATAATGTTATTCAATGCAAGATGGAACACAAGGTGAATGCGCACTCCAACTAAATATAAATTAACAGAAAAGATACGAAACACAAATTACTAACAACCTACTATTCCAATTAATATATATATTTTAAAACGTCTTTCCTGAACATAGTAGCTTATTAAAACTTTCCTACTAATTAACGTATTAACTTCTTCAGTGATCGATTTTCTTTTCTCCAAGTGTTACGATTATAATATTTTGTAAGAAATGCAAACATGCAATATAAAAAGAGGGATGAAAGAAACAAAATTCGTTGTGCTATTTCTTAAGCTATCCTAAGTGACATATAGTGGATTTGCAACCTTTTATTTCAAATCTTCCACAATAGTAATCTTGTTTTCATTATTACAAATAAAACAAATTGAAATACCTTGAGCTTATGTTATAGCTCTATTTACGGATTTGTTTCTCTCTTCCTATTGCGCAACAAATTTACTTTGTTACAGTCTCGCGATGGGCGACATGGGCATGCGCCGCGAAACTGTAGGCCCATGGTCGCCATAGAGGTGTATCCTCTAAATGTGATAACGCATCCGATATTGTATCCAAGTCCTTGAATTCTAAAGAGGCATGATGAAATCTAAGTATATCACAACGCACGGTGGTAAAATCTTTGAACCGTGACGTAATTGGAATCAGAACTTAGTAGTGATCTGATAATATAGAGTAAATTACAAGTACATAGCACATGAATTAAAATTTAAATAAAATGTCAAGAGAATTTTGAAACAGAATGTTGTATTCAGTCCAAAATAAATTGCACTAACAACGTGCAACTATAGCACTGAGATCCAACAACATGCGTATACGACAGATAAATAATCCCAATTAACATAAGTTGGATTGGTTAGCTTTGGTCAAGTTAGAACGTCATATGCAGAAGTTCAAAGCATGCATAGAATAGTTGCAAGTTTATTTCAGAGCAAACAAAATGATGGAAGTAAATAACCATAACTGTAAACAATAGATCTTGCTAGATATATATTAGATAGAAGTAGGTTAATGATAAGAACGTCGTATTTCATCTTCATATAAGTAAAATAGTATTTAGTATTTGTTTATTACAAGATGACGGTAGAACAAATCATTCTTGAAACGAATTAAATGTAACCAGATAAATTAAATTCCTTATATATTGCGCGTAGCATTATTTACTTTTAACAACATTCGTACTATTTTCGTATAGATTAATTTATCATCACTTATTCTCAGTAATAATAACGATAACTAATACATTTTACATAAATCGTTCCACTAGACTTTACTTTCGAAGAACTGCAAATCTTTTACCGGTACATATTAATTCTAGTTCCTTTAGTTTCATGTTATCATGCATCAGCTGTTCCAGAAATCACGTAGCAAACCATCGTACCTCACTTATATACATCTAACAACATTAAAGACTTCCATTGTGATAGCAGTACTTTGCTCTTTATTCCCATTTATTAAGAACTTCGCATACTTTACTTCTTAATATGTTACTATAGAGTTAGAATAAATTTTCTTATTGTACATGTAAGTAACATGAAGTTTTACTGAATCAACTAGTTGGCACTTTAACCACAAAATGGAAAATCAGCGAAACAAGCAGCTTACTTGAAGTTACCATTAATTGTGAGATTTAAATGTAAATATAAAATAATACATGAATTTGGTGTTTTGTCGTTATCCCGGATTGTTAAAGAAAGGGGGACGGAGCCCCTAAACTTACTTTTACAGACACATAATCTGCTGGTATTTTCTCTCCGTCATGAAATTAACAGAATAATAATACACACAATTATATAACAAGAAGTTCTTATGTAAAAACTACTAAAATATTATGCTTTTTCTTCTTCTATCAGCATGGATTTCTGTTATGGTTCAGACCATATTCCAAGTCCCCTTAACGCATCTTCTGTAACTAGATTGAGAACAAGGTATCTTCAACAAAATTAACATGAACTTCATTAAATATTTCAGAATAATAACAAGATTGTAATGCTCATACTGAAAGGAGCATTACACTTATTTGTATAAAAATAAAAGAACAACTTGTAAATACAAACTGAAAATAGTCTGAAGAGCTATATTTCATAGTAAAAAATTTCTGACAGATTTGACTTTTAATTTCTGCATTCTACGGAACAAGGTGCACAACACGTCTTGACTAAATTTTTATTGATGTGATGACAGAAAGGAAAATACTGGTATTGGAAACAGTGGAGATGAAGGAATGTTATCCCTCTTTACTCCTGGGAACATGTTTCACATCATACTCAATGTGTATTACTAATATTTTCATAGTAATTCTTTGATTCCTGGGGAAAAAATTAAATCACTAGTGACAGTAAAGAAATGAAGGAAGGCAACAAGTTCGAATTTGTTTCAAAGATATTTTTAGCATATCCAGATAAATGAAACTAAATCTTATATAAGGGTGAACGTTTCTAAAAATAATCATTCAGCATCTCGAATAATCAGTTAGTAAACAAAACTCATTGCCGTATTTTATGTTTTATCACCTTATATAATGGTTTGGACAACTTGCATTCTCACATCTATATTCTCGATCTCCCAGCTGAAAGGCACTCTAAGCTCTAGTCCAACTGGAATTCTTGTAACGTTGATGAAAAGGTTGTAAAATTACATGAATTTTCCTATTTCAAAGACCAAGAGCATGTTCAATCTGATCAGTAAAATATAAATTTTTAAGTGATTAATATTAACTGATATGTAATTATATGGCTGGGTCCTAAAATAGTTATTGTTATTTTAAATTTATTTTTAATATTATTCCAACGTCTATGATAGAGGACCAATGACATCAGTATAACTGAAGTTGCATTGTGCTTTGCATGATTGTAATTCATTCAAAATTGATAAATGTCTATACGATTCCGAAATAAGTTAATGGATATGCACTCCATACAACGTAGACCTCTGAACGTAATGATAAGTCTGTAGTCTAAAAAGCAAATTACAAAATTCCACAGGTACATTCGCACTCTGTATATTTTTTCTTTCATTCCTAAGTTTCATTTCCTTCTAACTATACTGGACATAACTTCAATTGTGAGAGATTTTGTTTTTTAAATTATCAACTTCAGTTGACTCAGTAATTGCAAAATGAAAATATTCCAAAAATGAAGGGGGAAAATTGAAATACCCAACCGCTGTATAACTAAATATCCAATATAATTATCTTTTGTTTGTTTTCTAAAAGTAAGGTATCGTGGAATGTTCTCCTTTTTCCACTCACTGATTCAACCTAACATTTGTCTTCTACAAATATGAAATTTAAAATAAATTTATGTATGCTGTTAGCTCGTAAAAATTTGATAACAATTTACGTTTCAAAAATATATAAAACTTTTTGAAAACCTATGGAAAGAAAATGGTTGTGTTAACGATTAAGTTTCAACAAAGAAAGAAAAAGAAGAAGGTAATGAACAATGAAAAATAGGAAGGAAAAAAGAAAGGGAGAAATTATAACACTCAAAACGTAATAAAGAGCGCCCATTATTGCGTTCGATAAGTTTCATTTTACACTTGTGGGTTGGTTTTATAAGTTAATGGAGATTGGAATTTTAAGGTGCTTCGAAATCACTTCCTCAGAATGCTTACGTTACTCAGCCTGAGAAAGAGTGAAAAGTTGTAAATCATTACTTTTGTTTCTAACGAAATTACATTCTTTTCTTGACAAGTAGTTATACAATCATGTATAAAGTGCGCAATCCTGTACATTGAAAATGGTGCGGTTTAACAATTTAGCTTGTCAGAAACTCTACAATATATATATATATTAGGGCGAAGCGAAAAATCACTTTTCTATATATCGAAAACGCAATAGTGCGGAAAAGTTGTCAATTGATATTGATAAAATACTGTAAAAATTTCGTCGCTGAAATCAAATATCTTCCGGTGGCGAATCGCAAAAAAAGATTTTGTGTCTTTCTAGGGTATGCAAACCCGCCGTACACATAATTTGTTTTGAGTTTCTACGGTCATTGAACAAATTATTACCTATATTTCTTAACTTAAGCAGTCTATAAAATTGAATAAATAATTTATAGATGATTTAGGCAGATTTGGAACCATAAAGTAGCCCATTTTAGCGAAACAAAGTATTGTATATCATACACTGTACTTGTGATTTCATATAAACAGTGTTGGGCAAAATCAAAATCAATTGAAAGTAATTGCTCTGAAAATTAATTGCAATTGATTTCAATCGCAATTGATTTAAATTTGTAATTGACAATTAATTTCAATTGCAATTGAATTCAATCATAAAATTTACAATTAAATTTTCGTCAATTGTTAATTCTTAATTGGTCACCAGGCAATTGAAATTTTAAATTGTTAATTGTCAATTGCAAAGGGTGCAATTGAAAAATTTAATTGTTAATTGCAATTGACAATTGAAACTAATAATTGTTAATTGTAATTGTTAATTGCAATTGAAATCAGCAATTAAAAATGAAGACAAGAAGATGTGAGTATATTGTGTTGTCTACTGGTTACTGTTTTACCTATTTCAAATAAGGTACTTATAAGAAATGCTGGATAACTACCATCCCTTCGCCAACCTGGGAAGAAAGCCGTGAAACTAAGTATTTTTTTAAATATATTATGTTTATGTTTCTATCTCCCTCGAAAGAATTCTATGTGCCCGTCATGCATACAATAGGAATGGGCACGAGCGAGTTAGAGCGAGTTTTCTTTAAAACTCGACTCGACTGGAAGCACACATCTTTGAGCTCGACTCGAGAATTCGGTTCGAAAACTTTCCCCCAACTCGACTCGAATTCGGATCGAGTTTCCATCGAGTCGAGGCAAAACGAGCCAATCCGAGCTAAATCCTTTGTGTAGTTCCAAGTACAACTCTCTTCAAGTATCCTAGATAGACAATATAATTATCAATGATACTACTCTATTACTATAACTATTATTATACCACCGTGTATCTGTATAAACATGGAATATAGGCTGTTTGTATTTGAATACTAAAAATTAGTTGACTGTCGATCTCGGTCATCAAGAAATCTTCAGGAGGCAAGGACTTCGGTCACGAGGTTCTAGGTTTGAGTTCAGGAGGAGCAAGTATTCGGGCTCGAGCCAAAAATTGTTAAAAGTTATAGGACTCCAGCCAAACATGTTCAAAACTGCTCGACCGGGGTTTAGGGTTGTCAACGACTCAAGCGGCTCGCTCACTGCTCATTCACTTATCGAGCTGAATCGAGAAGTGAGCCAAGCCAACAGCTCATCTAACCGAGCCAGCTCGAGCCTATGGCTCACACGAGCCGAACCGAACCGAGCTGATTGCTTACCCCAACCGAGCCGGTTCGAGCCATCGGCTCAGTTAAGCTGACTCGAACCCAGCCTATGGACTCGTTTCAACGGAACTGGTTCGAGCCATTGGCTCCAATCGAGCCGAGTCGATGACTCGCCTCTACCGAGCCGGCTCAAGCCATCGGTTCAATTGAGCCTAGTCGATGGGTCATCCCAGCTAAGCCAGCTCAAGCTGTATGCTCAGTTGAACCGAGCTGAGCGGGTTGACACCACTATCCCGGTTGGGCTTCTACTTTGGCTAAAAAATTGGACTGTACAGTTCTCAGCCTTGATGGTAAGAACTACAGTATATACTCATAGTATATACAGTATTGGTGCTCATGGCGTCATTAACTTGTTCCCCGACCAGCGAATTTCGAGGTACTTTGTTTTGCATCTTTATTGCATCTTTTGTGTCGCTTTATGCGCCTATTCCCACATTTTGTGCGTCACCGGAAGTGGGTCAAAATGGACCTACAAATATGGCAGAACAAGCTATTGCTGTTCGTCACCAATGAATTTCGAGATCGTTTCCTTCACATCGTTTTGTGCCGTTTTGTGCGTCTACTTCCACGTTTTGTCCGTCATGGGAAGTGGGTTAAAATGGGTCCCCAAGGTGGGACGAAAATAAATCACTGTTCCGTCACCAACGAATTTCGAGGTCGCTTCTTTCGCATCGTTTAGTACCAGTATCTTGCCGTTTTGAGCGCGTATTTTCACGTTTCGTTTGTCACCGGAAGTGGGTCGAAATGGGCTTCCAAGATGGGACGAAAATGACCAAGAATTTCGCCACTATCGAATTTCGAGGTCGTTAATTTCATATTGAGTACCCTTTTGTGCATCTATTTCGACGTTTTGTGCGTCACTGCAAGACGGTCAAAATGGGCCTCAAATGTGGGACGAAAATGACCCACTCCTCCGCTACTAACGAATTTCGTGGTCCTTCCTTTCGCATCGACTAGTGAATATTCGTGCCGTTTCGTTCCCCTATTTCCACGTTTAGTGCGTCATCGGAAGTGGGTCAAAATCGGCTTCCAAGATGGGACGAAAATGACCCATTGCTCCGCCACTATCGAATTTCGAGGTCATTTATTTCACATCGCGAACCCTTTTGTGCGCCTATTTCGACGTTTTGTGCGTCACTGGAAGACGGTCAAAATGGGTCTCAAAGGTGGGACGAAAATGACCCATTGCTCCGCCACTATCGAATTTCGAGGTCCTTTCTTTCGCATCGACTAGTGATTTTGCGTGTCGTTTCGTTCTCCTATTTCCACATTTTGAGCGTCACCGGAAGTGTGTCAAAATTATCAGATAAAATATCAATGTAAACAAACTGAACAGCGGGAGAACAATTAAGAAACATTTCTAAAATTGGATATATTTTCTGTGAATATATATCCAACAACGTACATGTGTTTTCATTGGGAAGGCCGATGGGGCTGAATTTGAACGTAAACCATATATGGAGTGTCACTATACCTCTGAGCAACCCCAATAAATATGGATTCGACACAAATATTGGTCATTTTCTACTACTTTTACATGTCCCGGTGAACGCCCCCCCCCTCAGACCCCCTTGGTTCGAATTGTGAAAAAAAATCTCATCTAAGCCCCAGCCGATACCACAAAAACTATGAATGTGACACTAACATATGCCATCTTCTACTACCTTTTACATATCCCGCTAAAAGCCCCTATGATCCTCTGGTTCCAATTTTGAAAAAACGCCTCTGACCCGCAGCCGATAGGGGCTGTATTTGGAAGTCAACGCCTGTGGAAGTATCACCATTCATCTCAGCGATAGCGAAAACTATGGATTTGACACTAATATCGGTCATTTTCCATTATTTTTACATGTTTCGCAATTCCCCACTCCCGGTGACTCCCGGCCCGCAAACAGTGATGGCTAAATTTGACAATCATCGCTAATGAAAGTATCACCATTGATCTCAGCGACCGCGAAAACTACGGATTTGACACTAATATCGGTCATTGTGGATTATGTTTACATGTCTCGTGATCCCCTTTATAATGCCCCCCTTCCTTAGCTAATGGGAGCTAAATGTAAAGTAAACGCGGTCTTGAGATTCACCATTGAGCTCAGCGACCCCGAAAACTGGATTTGACATTAATATTGGTCATTTTTGATTATTTTTACATGTCTCGGAACTCCTCCTTCTGGTGACCCAAAGCCCGCATACAACGGTGGGTGAATTTGAAAGTCATCGCTAATGGTAGTGTCACCATTGATCTCAGCAACCGCGAAAACTATGGATTTGACACTAATATCAGTCATTTTGGATTACTTTTACGTTTCTCCCCCCCCCCCACCCGTTAACCCACGGCTCGCAGCCGAATATGGTGAATTTGGAAGTTAATGCGATCAGAGTTTTACCATGATCTCAGCGACCGCGAAAACTATGAAGTCGACACTGATATCGGTCATTTTTACTACATTTACATGTTCCTGTAAACGCCCCTCTGAGACTCCCTGGTTCGAATTTTGTCAAAAACGCTTCGCCTTGGTGTGGGACCTGGACCAAGGTATTTTTGACCACAATTTGGTAGCTCTCGGTCAACTTGTCTGGTCTCCAGGCCGGTCTCGGTAAACGTCCCCCTGAGACCTCCCTAGTTCAAAATTTGAAAAAAAAAAACTCTTCATCTTGATCTGGGGCCTAGACCAAGGTACCCATGACCAAATTTTGAAAAGTTTCGGTCCACTCGTCTGGTTCACAGGCCGCACAAAGATAGACAGACAGACACAAACAAACTCTATTTTATTTATAATAGAAAGGTCAGATCCGCCCTTATTGTAATAAAGTGATGCTTGAGCGATTGATTGTAGAAACTCAAACTCCGATGAGTGATAATTTCATAGGCTTGTTTTATTACAAGTTTAAACTCTTTAGTCAATAAAAAAGAGGGCTTGAATCATGGGTCAGAGTTGATGACAGTAGATCTGTGGGTCACAGTGAGTGAGAGTGGTTCATGGTGGGTGGTGGTCAAGGTGGGTCACGGTGGGTTGTGGGTCACGATGGGTGGTGAGTCAATTGGTCGTGGCTAAAGTTTTCATTGTCCCACGCCCTCTCTGAACTACAGTGTTGAAAATTAATCAGTGAAAATCAATTGCAATTGATCAATCAATTGAAAGTAATTGCTGTGGAAATCAACTGCAATTGAATTAATTGCCAATTAATTTCAATTGCAATTGAATTTCTGAATTCAATTGCAATTACTTTCCACTGCAATTACTTTCTATCAATTGATTAATTGCAATTGATTCTCCATTATTAATGGCCAACTGCAATTAACAATTAACCATTACTTACTTCAATTGTTAATTGCAATTAACAATTAAATTTACAAATTAATTGTTAATTGTTAATTCAATTGAAATTTGCCCAACACTGCATATAAGGTTCTAGCATTGAATTAATATGCCGATAAATGTGTTGATTTTCATTATAATTTTTCCTTCAAGAGTCTTTTTCCTTTAAAAATATCTCGTACTGCTTTATAGAGTTTACCTTCCTCCCCTGCATAAGAATTCAATTTGGACTAGTCCAATTGATAGTAGTAGTATTAAAATGAAACAACGTTAGTATTCGATAACTTTCTTCGAGTGTGGAAGACGATCTTTTGAAGGTAATTTTGCTGGGTTAACATTACGTTTCAGTGTTTACTTCATTGTGCGTAGTTGATAAGTGTATAAACAGTTTGTATTTGTACTGTAAATTAACTTTGTGTAATGTGTGTGAGATCTGTATTTTATATCAATATTGAAACTCTAACCATGCCGAAGATAAGAACAAGATTAAGAACGACTCACTCCCTGTTTGGACATTCAGCTGAACTTTCAGGTGTGCAGTTCCCCACAAAATCAGATGTAATGAAGCATTGTTTTCAATTGGTAGAGCTTGATGAGAGTGAGAAAGGGTACGAGTATGATCGATCTGTAAAGAAGTTGGCGAGAGACGTTGCTCAGTGTGTGAAATCTGTTTAGTACAAGGTTTCCTTCCCTACTGTGTCGTTAGAAAGTATAGTTCAGCTTCTACTTACCTTGCTCGGAAAGTATACAAGAAGTTTATTAAATCTGAGAAGAAAACGAAAGCTTCTGCTAGTTTCCAGAAAAAATGATTTATTTAAACAAGATTACACGAATTCTTTGATATATATGTTCCTGTAAATGTCATGAACTTTCCATGTGCTCATTAGAATTGAGAAAGAAAGTACAAGGAAGGAGTGGACATTTTTGCAAGATCAGAGAACAACACGAGTAGCCGGAATAGAGAGAGTTGACTACGAGGAGACTTGAAAACTAATCGTACGCACTAAAAGTAAATCACGAGAGACCACCCGCCCACAGTCTTCTTACACATCACAAACGAGTACTTCTAATGAACTCCAGAGATAATCTTCTGATGGCGATGGGTCAGATGTTGATGATTACTTCGCAAAACAAAAGAATATTAGAGAAAACAGAAGCAAGCAGCAACGACATGTCCTTAGACTTCTAGTTATGCTGGCAGACCGATTTCGAACATCTGGTTGTGTAACTGCTTTGATAGCAATAGCTACATTGCAATCTTTTGGGACAATGGATCAAAAAAAAAAATGCTGGCTAGATGATAGACCGCTCAAAAACCCAGCGAGAAAGGGAAAATATACGACAAAGGGAAGTGCTAGTGGCCAAAGGATAGATTCTTAGAGGCTTGTACTTTGATGGTCTATCAAACTCTGTGCAGGAAAGAGACTGGAGGTCGCTGGTTTTCAGTAAAAAGATACTCTACTTGTAAAGATGAAGCTAAACACGTGTAGCTAAATAATAACTTCTTCAAGACACCTACCACAAAAGGAGCGGCAATTGGTCCAAGAAGTAATCCAAAATAACTGTTATTTCGCACACCCGGAGAATGTTTTGCTTTCTATGGTTGACGATGAAAAACTTCACGTCAGAAAAGAAGCATGGAGAAGATAGTCAACATAATGGGAAAAGCTAGGAATGAGAAGAGTAGATATTATGACATAGGAAGACGAAACGAGGAAGACCAGCTAAAGTAGACAATCGGTCACATTAAAAAAAATGCTACCAAAGCTCAATTTTAATGCAAACTATTACACAGACCTTATTAATTGGGAATCAATTGAAGTGACGCATCCTCCAGCGCTGTCTTGTTTTCCAAAAAAGAACTTGAAATCTACAGTGATAACCGTGAACATCCAGGCATCAAAAGAGCTTTGAAATATTCCTCTCACATTAAGAGTACAGAACGCTGAGTGAAACTTGTAACAGAAGCATCTGCAGCAGTTTGTGGCAGAGGTGGTTTTATCAGACTTAAACTAAAAGTACCGATTTGTAAACAAAAAAGTAGAAACAAAGGCAAACTATGCAAATAACCAAAGATCTAATTTTGAATATACGTGTATGTATGACAATGTGGGCATGGGAGGGACCTGACCTGCACCCAGGTCCTCGTCGTAGATTTTGGGTCGTTTCACTGAAACAAGCTGAGAGGTGCTGAAAAAATATGTATTTTGTATCGAATAGATCGTCATTTTGATCAAATTGGCTAGTGTGTGATTCAAAATGTGCCTAAATCATGCAGAAAATATTTCTTAAATTTTATATATTACTTAAGAAATGTAGATAATACTTGTTCATTTACCGTAGAAACACAAAGGAGTGATGTGTACGGCGTGTTTGCATACCCTATAAAGACAAAATACTTTTGGCAATTCGCCACCCGAAGATATTCGATTTCAGCGACAAAATTTTTACAGTATCTTATTAACATCAATTGACAACTTTTCCGCACTATTGCGTTTTCGATATATAAAAAAGTGATTTTTCGCTCCACCCTAATGTATGTATATATATATATAAACTTTTTTAATACTTTCTATTCGCAGTTAGAAATAAATTATATTTGAAAACATAAAGGCTACAGGATATAACTAATTTCAAAAAATCTTATGTAGGGTACGTTTAAATATAGAGCTTCCGGGAAGAATTTTTAACATACTGTACAATACTGTTTTTTGTAATAGATTTAGCCTACGAATTTTACCTTTTGAATCATTACATGAAGTATAGTATGCCACGTTTCATATTTCGGGTATGCGACAGTAAGTTAACTCGTAATTACATTACAAACAAACAAGGAAAGAAAACGGAAAAAAGCAATGTTTATGGATAAGCATTCACTATAAAACAGTAAGACTCTTAAAGCAAGCAAACGTAAACTCTAAAGTGTTTTTGAATGTGTGCTCTCGTCTGCGCCATTTTAAAGGAGGAAATTACGCACCCATAGGTGCGCACAAACATGCCGCACAAAAAATCCACACTAGTGGGTTTTACTCCTCTTCCCTGAGAAACCGCGTCTTGTCGCGGCCCGCTCGTGACTAATGGCAGAATCTTCTCTCTGCAACAACCAGCAGTAGTCTGCAAGCATGTTGCAATTCGATTTTCTTTGATAACGACGTTCGAGTTCCTTCAGGTCCTGATGAAATTTCTCTCCTTGTTCCTCACTCACCACCCCAAGATTGTCTGGAAAATAGTCCAAAAGGGAAAACAGCATGTGCACTTTCCAACTCATGTTACAACCCAATTCTTTAAAACACAGTAGCATTCATTCCAACATGTCTTTATTGTTTGAATCCTTTCTGTTTCCAAGAAAGTTTTTCGCTACATCTCGGAAAGCTTGCCATGCTGAACGCTCGTTCTGGTTCATGACATTTTCAAAATTTGCGTCACCAGCAAGTTTCCTAATATCTAGCCCATCGAAGATGCCCTTTTTAATTTTTGCATTACTGATGCCAGGAAATTTTTGATACAGATATTTGAAGCACTCATCTTCAGTACCTAGAGCCTTTACAAATTGCTTCATTAAGCCAAGCTTAATGTGAAGGGGAGGTAACAGTATATCATGTGCATTAACAAGACTTGCGCGTTGTAAGTTTTTCGAACCAACATTCCACTGCCTATCTGGCCATTCCTTTTGGGTCCAGTGGACTGCCCTTGCCCGACTGTCCCCCTCACACAGAAAGCATGGAAATTTGGTATAGCTTGACTGTTGACCCAACAGAAGACCGATGATTTTAAAATCCGGACATAATTGCCATTGATTGATGTTCGTGGTATTGTATCTTGTTCAACATCAAATCAAGGTTTTCGTAGCTTTCCCTAATGACAACAGAATAAGCAACTGGAATGGACGCTAGCTTCTTTCCGTTGTGTAGGAGTACATACTTCAAACTCAGCTTGAAGCATCGATGAAGAGTCTCCATTGCGATCGATTATAGCCAGGAGATTCTAATTCTAGTATTAACTCCAGAATGTTGTTGCAAAATACTATATTATCTTCTGCAGAAAAGAAAGCAGCAAATTCTTGTTCACAATGTCTGTGTAGTATTACTTGTCACAATAATAGTACGTCGTATCAGGTATCAACAAATTTTTCTCCTTTAGTCGTGATCCCAGTAGTTCGCGCAGATTCCTTTGTGAGACCAAGGTCACGAACTAAATCATTTAAACCACCCTATTCATAAAGTATAGGCTCTGTTGATTCTTGTGGTTCAAAGTCCGAATCGTCATTGTTGTCACTAGGAGATTCGGAATAGGCTTCGTTTAATTGGTCTGGTGGCTGTGGGACAGGTATGTCAGGACCATGGGATACTGGTAAACTGACGGATGGAATTGTAGTTGGGTAAGCAATTTTAGTCCTGTTCCTACTGTTGAAACCTTTCACATTCACAGAAGAAAAGTAGCAATTGGTGGTGTATTCAGTAGGCTCACGCCACACAGTGGGGACTCGAAAGACAATGCTCGTCTTTCACACTTCATCCATTGCCGCAGTTATTCGATGTATGTTCGACAAGCCTTATGTGGTGCCCACGACTTGTCCTGTTCTCCCAATGCTATACCAAAATACTCAAGATAAGCCTTTCGTACAAAGGAAGTTATATTGCGCTGTTGTTTCATGGGCACAAATGTTCTACATATATAACAGAATATATCTGGATTATTCTTACGACTTGACGCTGCATTCCGAAAAGTCTGCGAACAAGCACTTCACTTTGGTCACTAAATACTAAGCACACACCACGATATTAGGGACTTCAAAGCACTGACTTGTGAGAATAATTAAGTAGTTTACAACGAAACTGTATGAATCATTCGCAGAAAAAGCAATATAGGAAAGAAAACAGCGCCGTTAGGCGTCACTACCGTACCGTACCGCTAGGCGGACACGATAAATTGTTGTTTAGCTACCGTTACAACATTTCACGCCATGAGAGTAACAGCATTTCAGCCAATCAGGATGTTTAGTCCTCCTCGCTTGAGACGCATATGAATGAATAGGTAAAACGATTATCTCGATTTTGTCACAAAATGTGATGTGATGAGACAAAACTAACCTTACTTTTAAGCTTAGGTGACCATCACCACTTCACAGAAATATATTGCACTTATGCAATAAAATCATCGCAGGAAGAAAACGTCGTTACTTGGGGATTATGAAGGGAACATACTGCATATAAGTAGAAACTATTTTTAATATCGTTGTACTAAGAGGAGCTTGTGTTGGTTGAGCCCTACCCCTGGCTAAGTTTACACTGGTGTGAGCTGTAGTTTACAGACTTAACACTTCGTGACCCAGGTGTTTGTTCACTAGCTGGATCTAGAAACTCAGATTTTTAAATGTATTTTAATTTTTTTGACACGAATGTAATAATTACAGCTAAAACCACTTGTTATATTCTGAAAGTATGTTATTCAAGAATATCTTAACAAATAATAAATAAATTTGAACATCAATATTTGCAATATAGACATTTATTTCAGAAACCACTAAATTATCATTTAAAAGTATGGGTCAACATGTAGAACAATTAATAAGTACTTTCCTTTGATACAATTTGAAGCATTGTGAAAAGCAAAGAGGAATTTGCAATCTGGGTATCATAAATTATTTTTCCTTCTAGACGTCACAAGACTAGTAGGAATTTCTGAAATTATGAACTTTTCAAACAGCTTTCTAACCAGAAATCAGATGACATTATCAATGACACAAACGTAAAGAAAGAAGTGACTTAACATTTCCATGTTAGCTACACCTAATTGAAGATCGTGCATATATGATCTAAAATAGAAGAAACGGATCCCAGTGGCATACTCGAGCATGGGACACGCGAACATTTTCCAGTTGCCCAAACATTTTCTAGCTCAAACTTGGGTGCGAACAAGTTTCAAATAATGTTTGGAAAACTACTCCCAGTGAGACCGCATCAAGATGTGATATGAAAACTTCAAGGTTATGGGAAGGTGTCGAATTTACTAGACACTGATGATGTAATTCACATAGTGCACTAGAATGTGCCACGGAGTCCAATGAATTGGAACTGGAATCTGGTGTAAACATTACACAATATCGTATATAAGAAGGTGAATGCCAACCCTACAAATTGAAATTTGTACAGTAACTTATAAACGAAGGCTGTAATATAAGAATAGCGTTTTGTGAACTAACGCTTACCCGCCTACAAGATGATGGTGATCTTGCCTCGTATGCTTTTCTCATATGAGGCCACGTTTAATGTTTCGGGAAAATAAACAAGCACACCTCACAAATTTGGGGAGGTTGAAAGTTCACACGCACGTTGACGTGGATACGCATGACAGTCTCAAAATCAATTTATGATGAGCGGTTTCAATGGACCACACCATTGGCCCATTTTTATTAGAAAAAGATACTTTAAATGGTGATAGCTGTCTGAATATGCTACAGACATTTCTTGTGCCGGAACTTCAGGGGCTCGACATACTCAACGAAGATCACGTGCAGTAAAATGGGGCACCTCCATATATTGCTCTTGAGGTGTGGCAATTTCTTAACGAAGAATTTCGGAGGAAACGATTTGACGGAATAAGACTTACACCTTGACCTACAAGATTACCAGATTGATACCACTGATTCCTGGTAGTGATGGCATGTAAAAACTGATGTGTATGCACAGAAACCAACTAATTTGATGAACGTGAAGAACAAGATAAGTGATAGGATTTTGAATATCACCGATGAGCATCGTCAGCGCGAATTCTCGGATACAGAAAAATATTGGAATAATCTTTGGACCTGAATGGTGCATAATTGGAGAGTTGGCAATGAACTCTAACCAACAGGAGAAAAATCTTTAGACCTTACTGTGAGAAGAAACAAACCTTTGTGTTAATAAGCTTTAAATTTGCAAGTTGTAGAGTTTTACTTTCCTGTGTGACTTTATGGACACTCTTTATATTATAACAACAGGAATTTTGATTGTAATATGATGCAACTCTAAACAGACAATAAACTTTTGCACATTATGTAGGTTCTAGACCTGAGCTTATGTATAGGTTTCAAAATAACGTGGGAATCTAGCTATTAGATAAACGGAAAAGTTAATCGAGTTTTTCAAGGTACGCAACCAGCTAATCCTTTCCTATAGGGGATTCAGGGATAGTCAATGTTTCTAATATATGTTTATCTTCCGCATTTTACCCTCAAACAATTAAAGTTCTTCAACTAGCTGAAGGACAAAATGAGGCATACTTTCTAATAAATATACTTATTCATATACAGTATTTTTGTCGTGTGTCACTACAAAACAACTGCATAACTACGTTGCTTATTATACTGACCTTTAATAATTCCAGCAGCCAAAATGAACATGTGAAGAAAAACAGATCGGCACTGTACCATCATCCTTCTTTCCATGCTAACACTAGAAGAAGCTAAACAAAGATATTTTTTAGCAAAGTGTATTTTAAGACTTCTTTATGATAATCGGGTAACCAATGGCTCACGAAGAGTTCTAAGCTTAACGAATTAAAAGTACATTTAAATATTTTAAAGAAAGGATATCTGACAACAAATGATATAATGGTCATACAAGACAACTTTCTCAAACTGTGGTCCTCAAGATTTGTTCTTGGTCTCTGTAAGTTGAACAGTCTTATAGGTTGCCACATAGATAGACCAAAAAGAACAGAAAAATATCAAATGAATGTGAATTCCTTATCTCACACTGTAATTGATTATCTCAAACTCCCTCTCACACACACACATACACACATTATATATATATATATATATATATATATATATATATATATATATATATATATATATATATATATATATATATATATATATATAGGCCTATAGTAGATTACATTATTTAATAAAGCAAAGATTATGGAAATTCTAATTCTTCATATACTGTAAATTATTCATGATAGCTTTTAACTATTAAAATAAACTAATATGTACTTCTAACGAATATAAAATTAAGAGAACTTGAATTAATACCATTTTTAAAGTATCTGGACTGCTCAAAATGTGAAAGAAGATAGATAAATTTTGTTTTTAAGGGAACAAGAATAGAATCGTCCATAGGACATTCTGACTAATGAAACAAGTTCCCTCTTGAAACTGAGAGACACTGACATGAGAATAAATGCTAAAATGTAAAAAACAATTCTGTCAAAAGGTCAAAACGTTACTAACAAGACTTCCTTTATTCTATAAAGCCTACCAAGAAAGTTTCTTCACCCACCACCTTCGAACATCGATATGTCACCTAAGACGTAACTTGAAGACCAAATATAGTCCCCATCAATATCGACGACCTTGTGCCAACGTCTGGAAGGTCATGGATTCCATCGCGGTAGAACTTCGTGGACCATAAAGCGAAGAAAGTATCAAGTACATTATGCACCTCTATTAGGGATTTAAACTGGCGTCCCCTAAGGTGATTGTACTGCGAATACAATAATGTTCCCCATCCAAGGCGTAGAATGGTGTCCTGGGTCATGTTTGTCACGTGGAATTTAGCGTTGTCCTGTAATAGGAGACACCCTTTGCGATTCAGAAGTGCTAGCAAAGAAACCCAGGTGTCTACTTGCGTTGCCCTCTGAAAGGAGTCAAATCATGTGAGACCCAACCACCCAACTTGTAGTACTTCCAAGTTGATGGAGGTGCTGCCGAATGGTTTCTCCATCCACACTGAATTGTAATCCAAGTTCCTCACATGTCTGGCCACTATTCACCTCAATTGCTGCCTGAAGATCTTCATTTTGTATCTGTATTTATCTTCCGGTACGTAGTGCGTTTTCGAGTGCTTCGTCACCGTCCTTAAACTTATTAAACCACTGCTGCACTGTCCGCGTATCATGACACTCTCACCAAAGCCCTGGTATATCTTCTGCTCCGCTACAGCGGCGTTTGACTCCAGTTTGAACTCGAACAGCATATACATCCTTATGACGTCTGAGGATATCCCATGCTCACTCTGTCTTTACGCAAGTTCATCGTGTAACTGAACTGCCACACCCAGTTATATGTTGGATATACCCACACCAACATCTGATCTTCGCCTTATCTCCATTCGCATTCAACTCACGGTGTGAGGGTCAATTGAGCACAGACCTTCACAAAAAGCGACAGAATTTTCTTGGTTTCTTTTATAGTTTACTAGACCAAATTACTCCGAGAAAGTTATTTTTCTGCTGTATTACTCTGAGTAGAGATTATTACTCCGGTGAAAAAGAAAAGTAAGTAGATGAAGTGAAGAGAGAATACAATACCTAGGAAGAATTCATGTCAACAAGGGAACATTACTCAGCCCATGTAAGTTAACCATTTTAAAATAACAGCGATTGTAGACTTACGAAACTACTGCTTGTACCCCAACTAACTTAGATTTACTTTTCATGCATCATTGCAGTTTATTTAGAATAAATAAAGCTTTCGAATGACAGCATATATACGGTATTATTGCAAACTTAAATTTGATTAAAAATCAGGGCAGGATGGCTCAGTGGTAGAGCGTTCACCTCTGGTGCGTGGGTTCCCTGGTTTGATCCCACCTTGCGCCAAGTGGGCTTTGTAATGGACAAACACATGTTCGTGGGTTTCCTCGGGGTTCTCCCGTTTCTTCCCACTTTCTTCATTCCACCACTGCATTCATTTTCTCACCATTACGACTCCTTTAGCCTAACCGAAATATGTGTGGGACGTAAAACTAAAAGATTTTATTTCATTTTGATAAAAAATGTTAGAGATTTTCCGGAAATTTTTAAGAAAATAAGTTTTCGGCAACCTATTTGGCCCAGGATGCAGGTGCTCCCATAAAAGGCAACTAAAAGAAACTACACATTCAATTTTCTTGAAACGTTTGCGCGGGGACCCTAGTTCGATTTCCTTTGGGAGGGTACAAAAAATTAATTTCACGATCATTCCCTTTCATTAGTCATACATCTCCTTCAGACTAAAGAGCATAAGCGTGGGATGTTAAACGAAAATATTCGATTTAAAGATAAAAATATATTTAAACTAGATATGTAGTGATAAATTGGCAATAAATAAAAAGAGGCAAAAATATATTTTAGGAAGTCCTAGGTACCTGGACGTAGGTGAATTATACTAGATCCATGATTTGTATGAGACATTTGATATAAGACTTTTCACATGAATCAGACTTTTGAATGAGATCACATGTATGCAAAATTAGGAAACTTACAGGAAAAGTGGGGAAATTTGTCTGGGAAATACGTTGTTTAATAATTGGGGCGCACGTAGCAGAGCTTCAGAGTCAGATATCATCAGCAAAGTACCCGAAATATTGTACATGTCACAGACTATATTTTTAGTAATTTTCATCGGAGAAATTAGGGAAAATTTCTCGAAATTTTCTTTAAAACATTATTTTTGTTTTGTTTTGTTTTAAATCAGGATTCCAGGCTCAAGTACGTGGACAATCCTTTTTCTGTCCTACTTATATTTATTCATATACCAAGTCACATTGAAATATATTTAGTAGAAATAAAAAAAATAAAAATACAATCGACTCACAGCCTTCTAGTTTAAAAAAGAAAAAAACTTTAGGTGCCCTAACTAACTTTGGTTCTTGGTTAATACGCCGTTGTTTCCAGAATTCGAGGAAATTTTCTAATATTTTTATATCAAAAATTATTTTTAAAAAATGGGCTCCACTGTGGTGGCCTCCGTTTCAAGTATCCGTATGAAAGGTATTCTAGAAATACTACGTACCCTATCTACCGATTACTGAAGTAGCTCTGAATTATTTGATTTGGTGTTTCCTGGAAAAGTTTAGGAAGCAAGAATGACTATCACCTATATTTCGAGATGTCTTTAAGTATAATTATATTTCGCTAGGTGAAACGTGAATTCTTATCATTATAGGCCTCGGTTTTGGGATAGGTTTCCCAAGCCAATATTATGAGGTTATTTTGTATGAGATGTTGAGTCTGTAGACTCTATGTCATATGCAACGTCATATGCCAAATAGGACAGTTAAGGTAGAATTTGATCATCTTACCATTTATGCTATAATAAACCACATAGATTTAATGTGAAAAAGAATTTTCTTATTCAATAACATAGTCACTCTATGACCTCTTTTGATTGACAATACTATTTTGATATTTCAAGTCCGGAATCAAAGAAACTAAAGAATACGATAATTAAAATACAGTGAGTAGGTGTTAAGATATAGAATTCTTTGAACCAATGGCGTCAATTTTTGCAGAAAATATGATTAGAGAGAGAATTTTCTTTTCCATACGTACACGCTACCCTATAATATTTCAAGTAAACAATTAAAATGCAATTAAATATTTTAGTTTAGCTTCCCACAGTTATGGACTTGGGTTAAGGAAGACTAATGATTAATGTAAGTCAATAATGATGGAAGAATTAGTGGAATGAGAATTCGGGAGGAAACGGGAGTACTTTGAGAAAACCCGACAATTGGAAAACAAGTTAGGGTAGAAGACTGATTATTAGGATTTTAAAAACTGAATTGAGGACGAGCTAAAATTGAGAAAAGAATTACTAGAATCCAAATGTAATAATCATATTACGTCAGTTTAGTATACTGCTTAATTAGTTATTGTTACTTTAAGCTTACTATATAAGATATCCCAGGAGAAATCGAGTCTCCTCTGGAAGTAGCAGGAGAGGTCATTCCAAGCAAAAGTGTTCCTATGACCATGTGTTTTATTCTCAACAGTTTAGGAACTAGAACTTATTAACATTTTTTTTACATTATGTTGTTTATTGATCACCTTGTAGTCAATCTACAGAGACGCTTACATGTGATGTAGCGCACTTAAATGGTGATATAAAGCAAAGGAGAGATTTTTTGAAAACTCAAAAAAGAAATCCTTGTTTCTGACTTGACTTTCGGCGACAGTATTGCCAATCCCACTACATAATCTTGAAACTGGAGGATTTTAAAGAAAATTTCCCACAGCACCCTCAATAACTTGCCTTTTAAAGATAGTATTGACACATGCTGTATACTGTTGGGAATTTTAGTCCACCACCATCCAAATGCACTATGTTATACATATTTGTTTTTATCATAACTACAGATGAGCAATAAATAACATAAGGTCAGTAATGATTAACAACCTGTTGCTCTCAAACCGTTCAGAACTGAACACCTGGTTATAGCAACATTTTTGATTAGAATGACTTTCCAATCACCTCCCAAAGGGGCGCAACTTCCTCTTGGGATATTCTGTATAACAAAACACAACATGAAAGTTTATATCATTTATTTTACAGTGATTTTTGTTGGGTGACATGGTAAACCAGTCTTAGGCATTAAACTGGGAATCATATTATCTGTCTTGTTTGGGGTTCAAATCTCACTAAGGGCATGAACATTGTATATTGTTGTTTACCATTGATTTTACAATCATACATTTCTTATCATCTTCTTTAACCAAAAGAATAGATCCTTGGAACATACGGTAGATCCCAAAATACTTACTTGATTCGATTGAAATGTTTAACTTATATCTGTCATTTTTAAAGGAAAGAAGAAAACTAGAATACCTGGTTAGTCAACGCAGTTTCTAGTTAGAGCCACACACTTTTACCGTTGCTGAGCTGACGATTGGAATCTAGGATTAAAGAACTCTGGAGTATGGGGTGCGAAGGAATTCCCAACTGCATGTTGCGCGGTCATCAGTGAAGTTCTTCCCTATCAATAAGTGTTTGAGACGCCGGAAGAGGTGGGAGTAGGTGCAAAACACTTCATAAGAATATGGTTGGTGAGAATGAGTTTCTTACTATAGCTCATAAGAGGCTGAAACTTTCTCCGAGAGACACTTGAGCGTACTACACGAGTTTGCAATGACTATTGATCATTGCGGGATACTTGCTGTCAAGTTTGGTGTGTATGTCACGACGTTTATCATTGTAACGATCTCCAGTGATGGTTTTAGTTCGACAGAGAAAGATATTAAAGGTTACCACACACCACCATACCAGAAACTACACTTTCTGTATGTGAAGGGTGGTTTTGGAAACCTTCCAAGAAGATAATCATGATCCAACTATTGTTCTTACCATTTTCGATTGTCATAAGAGATACATTTTTTCCCAGAAGTGACAATCCGATGCAGGACATCTTCTCGACTACATTAAGAGAATTGCACATATCTAAACACTGATTCTTGTTGGCCGGTGTCAGCTCATTAGGATTAGAATTAAGAATTAGATTTAGGCTTTCAGCATATATGGTCATTACGCATGAGAGATGAATCCCTTGACGATCAAACTACTAGACATAGTTGGAGAGGAAGAAAGAAATAGGAAGGGAAGAAGCAGTCTGGGACCATTATGTTAAGTACTATCCAGGAATTTGCCTAGTTTGAACGAGAAAAACCCAGGAAACGTCACGGAGGATGGCTGCTCTGGAAAACCTTTACACCTTTTAGATCCACTGTCCGCACCGGGAATTGAGGTGTCAACTCATGTGGCACCCATGAGTACCACTTTTTCATCTTACTGATTAGGTACAGCCGCCGAATAACAGTGATATGGCATATGTCTAAATCGTCTGCAACACTTTTCCAAGGATCTGATTCCACGGTGTTCCTGACGAGGAGCTCATCAAAACATGCTATTTTCCAATGTTTGCAGTGCTAGTCTTTAATGTTGTGTCACAGGCTTGAAATAGCTTGGCCTATCATAAACCAACGACGTATGGTGTATTCATTTATCACTAAAGGTTCAAATGCACTGTTAATATTTTCCGCAAATACCTAGCACACTCTTCCAGCTGAAACTTGTAGAGGAAATCCACTCGCTATTGTACTGGTCTTAAGTGCACTGCAACACGAATTAGTTCAAACAAAACACTATCTCCTGACTGGTTGGGCACTCCAGGTTACTTTTGAACACGTACTGAGTTCTTGACGTCGTACCCGTAACATCGTTTTATCTACTGGTTGCATTACAAGGGGTGAAAATAGGCTATTTCGATCATGCTAACCCAATAAATAAATAAATAAATAAATAAATAAATAAATAAATCTTAAGTATTTTTTCCATTATTACCTATCTGGAAAATGATGAAACACGAAGTTTTCACAGAAAGAAATTCAGAAATATACAAAAGAATACCAAGTCTAGGGAGAAAAGTTATTAATGGATTATTTAATTGTTTAAAAAAAATATAAAACGAAGATCAGAGATGTCTCAGTTGAGAGACCATAAACCATTAATAATGTGAAGAACTATTGAAAACATGAACTTAACTCTAAATGAAAATAGTAGTGGCAAAACAACATAAAAATAAAATGAAACAATAAATCCAAAATATTGTATACAGGAATCTGAGAAGAATATGCATCAAGAGTAATTGAGAATAAAGTTAAATTTAGAATTAAAAAAAATATCTAAGTGTGCCGGTGCTGTGCCAAAGAGAATGTAGAAGACAAATGAAACTCAAGACGAGAATCATAGTATTTTGAAGTAAACTGGATATAGTTTAGAGAAGACATGGAAGAAAACAGTAAGGATGAAAAAGAAAAGAAACAACATTTGTAAAATAGAAATATGATAGATTACCAACAAAATCTTCAGAATTATTAAATAAATGGAAGTAATAATCTGATGATTTGTTGCAAGATAAATCACAAGTACAAAGAAGAAACTGAACAGATAAGAAAGAGTATATTCGACCAAAAATAGGTTAATCAAGAAACAGATCAACCAGAAAACGCAGAATTAAGTAACATTAAAACGGAAGATTTAAAAGCGAAAGGAAAATAAGAGTTAGGAAGAGCCTGTGAACACAATGATATAACACCAGTAATGATTAATAGCTAATACTGATAGTAAGTTGTTTCTGAACCTCGTCTGAAATATGATACAGAATAGCGTCTCCAAAGAATGGAGATACTAGTAACAATCCAGATCTTTGAACAACAATTTAGAGATCAATCTATTTACTAATAATCGACTGTCTCAAAAAGTTGTTTTTTCTATAATGATTTCTTTATGGATCAGGTTCTAAGATATGAGGTTTCCATGTTTCTATGCTTAAAATTAGCTATTTATGTCATAAACATAAACTTTTATGGCATCTGTAAGTGTTTTCAAGGAATTAAACTTTACTTCGCTTGGAAGTTTAAAAGCAAGTTTGAAGTGATAACATACGTCCCGAAACATTTTGTTTCTCGAGAATAGGGGCCTAAAAGTCGAGTAATGACTATTATTTAGCTTACTCTTGCTTGGAGTAAAACAGAAATACTAAGGATTGTCTAAAAAATAACACTCAAAATCGTACTCAACCTATCCAAAAAGTAACTTTTAAAAAATATGATTATTTGAAGTGTGCAAGAGAAGACTCATTCAAGAGTAGAAACAAAAACAAAACAAAACTTCGTTTGTAAAGTAACACTTAATATTTTACCAGAAACTTCCTGCAAACTTTGCAAGCCACGGAAAGAGGGCACAGTAAATAAAAAGTGGAAGACCAGGGAAGATCGAATATGAAATCAAGCAATGAGAACATCTTCGGATGTAAAAATATTATCTCGTATCATAGTAGAACGCTAACTAGTTAAATGAGCATGTTAAGTAAACAGAATCATGTATACAAAGACTGCTGAAGCTAATAAACGAAGGCGAAAGGTATGACAATGAAGACCAGAAACACAACTTTGAATGAATAATTGGAAGCATGACATATTGGGTAAGACTAGCAACTTACTAGGCAGTGGTTTAGTTCTTTGAAATTCCAAAAATACTAAGTTGTATAGCAGAAAGCAATACATAATAAAAACTTACAAAGTATAATAATAAGTGATGAACCTGGACAAAAGCTCAAGGTACACATCTGAATCGGAAGTCCAATCTTTCTAGCAGAAGCTACGCTTGATTACTTAAAACACAATAATTCGGACATTTAGAATTTGAAATACATCAGATTTCTCAAGCTGTAGTCGTCGAGCTTTAGCGGTACTCTTAAATTGAACATTAGTTTTAAAAAAATAGAAAAATATAGACAAATAAAATTCAAATGAACTTCATAGCATACACTATAGCTGCTGAAGATCTCAATCAGAAATAGATTATATAAATGATATATTATACAATTTAATAATAGGTTATGCAATTTAATGATGTTTTTCATTTTTATAAGGAAACATTATAAAATTAAAATAGTAAATATAAATGTACTATTATAAAACATTTTTCATAGTATTTAATTATTTAAAAAAATAATATATATTTCCTTCTGTTAATCACGTATAAAATTATGGGATTTAGTATATATACAAAAGTTTCTTTCGAAGGGGACAAGAGTAGGATGGTCCATACAACATTCTAATAAAATATGGTCTCCACCTGAAGAAAGTTTGGAAAACGTTGCATTTGAAGTGATGATAATCAACAAATACAAGAAAGAAAGATGAAGATTCTCAACACTAAATAGGTAACTACAATTTATAGTTTGTATTGTTTGTTTGTTTTTATATGCAATCAATTTCCATTTCGGAGCATAGGAGAAAATTTTATGAGAAAACTTTTGATCCATGTAAATTTTCCTACATCAATACTGAAAGTACACTCTATTAACTATCTACAACAGCCGTGGACAACCTATAATGTGCAGTACGTGATTTCCTATGGATATGCATTTTGTAAATGTGTTGACTCTGTGCACCATTTATGAAATATTCTAAGTTTAACTCGTGCCTCCCATCTATAAATATATTTTAATCAATTTCCTGCTAAGCATTGATATTTTTTCATAATTGAAATGTTACTGAATAAAAAATAAGTTTCCTAAATAAAGATAAAAAATACCTTCTATAAATTTGTACAAGTTTTTCCGGTGCTCAGTGTTCACAAAATGTGGCTAAATAGAAACAAGGACAACTTTCGCATCCAAAATAACTCACAACCGCTAATCATATTTTGTAATTGTATATTGGAACTGAAATTCTTTCCGAGAATCTCATAACATCTACAGAGTGTATAATAAAAAATTTCGCACTCGAGTGGTTCATTACTAAAGGTGACTCCTCTCTCAAGGTGGTAAAACAATTTATGAAAGATAATTTCTTTGTCGTTATATCTTGTTGTTCACTTAAGGCAGTAGTGCATAAAATAGTACAAAACAATTCCTCATCCCTGAAAAACTTATTAGTCGCAGTGTTAATGAAGGAAAACCTTAAATTCAAAAGCTGTGGTGAATGTGTTCTTGCATCACGCAGTAAAGGTATGGTAGAGGTTGGGCAATGTGAGATTCCACGTAATTAATTTAGATGTTTGCAGTTGCATTAGCATGACTCTGTAGTTAAGTACACTATTAAGGAACAATATTATCTACAGAAGACTTAAAGGACACGTTTCTCAAGGAAACCGCAAATCTTAATAATTTTTACTTGCTTGTATCTCCCAATTCTCCAGCTGTTAAGAGATGCATCAAAGTAATAGCTACAGCCTTATTCGAAATTTGAGATATTCAGTTTAGCGAAAGTAAAACCATAGATGATCTGTGGTAGAACTGACCGAGAGACAGAAACAAGGAAGTTATAAATAAAAATTTAATTTAATATTTTATTTTGCAGACATTCAATCTAGCTCAATTGTTTTGGACGAAAAGTTATTCTGGATAGAGTGCAACAGAAATACAGCCTTCTCAGTATGAGTTTCTAGGTAGTTTCAAGTAATTTGGATGAAAACTGCATGTAGATGATGGACTATATTGTATGAAAAAACATACGGTATATAAGTTGGACAAGTTTTTTTTTCTTTTCAGAAAAATATCAAACTTTCAATATGGCTAACGTACAGCGCAATAATGCATTAAGTTTTTGCTACATTGTACCAGAGATATGCTTTCAAATTAAGATGGTGTCTAATTCCAACCTAACAGGTCTTATTAATACCTAAATAATCTACCATTTGACTCCATGTCCACTTGTTGACTTTCATCAGTGTGTTTGCTTTATGATAAATTTTCAATGAAGCTTGCAGTTTGCTTTCTATCAGACTTAGAAAGTATAACTATTAATTAGTTCGGGACGGAAATCCATCAAGGACAAGAGAGTGAGAAAAGACAAAATCAATTGGAGTTTCAGCATACCCCTAGTGTGATAAAACCATTTTACCAATACTTTTATAGAACTTACTCTATTTTGGTGCAATACATATTTCAATGCAATTTCTATGAATTTTTAAACTTTAAGGAAAGTTAAGAGGGTAAATTTATCATTAGCTTAGAATTCATGATTAGCCACATATACATACTATGATAACCAAAGCATTTTCTGTGATAAAGTTTGTAAAAATATTAAGCTTTTATTCAATTTGATATTTTTTATTTATATTTCATTTTCATTCCTATCGTTTAGAGTTAATATCGATCTAGAAGAAATGGATCAAATTACCCAGTTTAAATGAAAACAGGGGGGAAATGGCCTTCGATAAATGAATGTTCCAGAGAAATAATTATGATTAATGCAAGAAATGCACGAGAACGTTTCTACGAATATTAAGAGTAATGATGGAGAGTCAAAATATATTGAAGTAAGAGTGAAGCTGAACCAAGACTCAGTTCTGAGCCTATTTGTATTCATTGCGGTGTAGAATGTTGGAACACAAGGAACAAGTAGGCCTATGTTCCATGCTCTATGCTGATGATATTGTAACTCATGCTGAGTCAAGAATGAAAATGACAGTTAGCTAAACACTAAGGAAGAGAGAATTTAAAATAAGCAGGAATAAGACGTAGTGCACGTTCTGTATTGGAAAGGAAACTTGGAATTACAGTTTAGACTACACTACTATAGATCAAGGATTTTTGTTGAGGATATCGAGTAAACCTTTAAACATTTTTCAAATAAGGTTGATATCTTTCAATTCAAATTTCAGACTCTTACTTACTTGCTCCTGTATGTATATAATAATGCTAAGTATTTTAAATACTATAGTATTCTTGTTTCTAAATTGTATAACTTTAAAGATAGTTACATTAAAACATCACGAATGTTTATACAAAAAAATGATTAAAAATTATCTAATATTTTCATTTTAATGTAGCCATCTAATACTACAACAAAGCCGTATTTCTTACAAACTATTTAAAATCTTCAATACTTATATCTAGATAAACCTCTCTTGAGTAGGTGTAATTAGATTTGAATGATGTTTTAGTTTTAAAGAATCAATTTATATCAAGTACTTACACACTCGAATCTCTCAGTGGTACTGAATTTCGTTCCTTAAAAAAACACAATTTCTGTGGGAAAATTCTTCGCGAGAAGTAGTTATTACTTAATATCAGTTGTATTTCCTTTCTATTTGGTCAACCTTGTTGTATGATCAATAAGACAAGTTTTACGGAAATAAGGTAATGATTAGGGAAATAATTAACTACTTTGGAGTTTTCAGACATTGCCCAATCAATGTAAAACAATGCATGTAACCTTGGCATGTGTGTACACTCTCTTCATAGTTTGATAAATAATAGTTTAGTTTGACAGTCGAATGATCTTGCACTGTAGCATAGAATGCGTAATCTTTATAGGAATTTAAAAGTTATTACGCATTGAAGCCAAAGTCTTCTTAATTGGCATGCAAAATGCGCAATTGCTCTTTAAAGTCTCTTACCGGGACCGGCATCTATTTATGAGGAAAATACATTACATTTACGATTCCTTTCAAACAGATTCATCAAAGGACTGTACATTTTATACATCATGAAAAATCTACAAAGTATATGCCAATAAACAATTCATTCAACTTTATGCACTTTTAGTATAATTTCTTTCTTGGGGTTCAATTTAATCCATATGGCAATAGCACAAAATGGGAAACAACATTTTAAAAAATCCTTATACTAATAAGCAGTTAGCTTCTTGAAAGCTAAAACTACCTAATTCCAAACCTTCAGTAGCTATTAATTTTTTATATACAAATAAACACAGTGAAAGTTGTATTGTCTGGAATAATAAGTTCAGAACGCAATCCGCATATGCAAAAATTGGGATAATTGGGGCAATCAAAAAAAGGTTATATTGTGAAATAAAAGTTCCTCTAAAATAAATTTCATTTTAATAAAAATATAAGTATAATTTGTTTTTTTTTAAAATAAAGTCACATTTAAAAGAAAGAACAAAAAAACTGCAGTACAGTAGTACAGTTGCATTTCTAAAATCAAAATGAATTCTTCAAATTTTCTTAGGATAAGGAAACAAAGAAATATGATATCTTTGAAATCGACGAAACACCGACCTAGAATCAACCAAATGCAGCCTTCAAAAATGCCAATTCAACTTCAATTTTAACGTTGATGTAAATAAGAATTTCAAGGGAGTCAAGTTTTTAAGAATGAATGAATTCAGTTTGCATTTGAAAAAGATTTTTAAATGTAATATTTTTATTTTCTACTGTCAATCCGAATAATTAAAGTAAGGATAAATATATTGAGTTGTGTTTTTCTGAGAATTACGTCTGGAAGAAAAGTAATAGTCTGTTTAGTTATTTAGACTTCCAAACTATGCTATGCATAAGTGTCGTAAATCTTATAGAACGGCTTTGTCTGTTTGTATGTCGATCTGTCTGTCGACAGGTATCAGAGCAAAAACTGAAAGAGATATCGAGATGTGGTTTTCTGCAATCGAGTCAGTGTCCCAAGGATAGGACCTACTTCCTCCATTAACTCTCTATTCAAACCGGAAGAGATTCAAATTAGTCGTTTCCGGTTTCAGCGTTTATCATCATAGAAATGAAACAGCAACAAATAGCGAGAAGCGGGTTTTTGTAAACGATTCAGCATCTCAAGGCAACATTTCGTGACTATCCACTATACTCTACCAACACCAAAGTGGTTCATATTTATTATTTCCGGTTTCAATATGGATTCTGACGTTTATTGCCGTAGGACGAAAACGATATCAGATGTCGAGAAGCGCATTTTTGCAAACAATTCATCGTCTGAATACAACGTATCAGACTATCCGGAACTTTCTACGAAAAATGGAAGTGGTTCAAATTTAATATTACTTCCGGTTTCAATAGTGATTTCCACAAAGCCAAAACCGTAAGATATGTGGACATATGGTTTTCTGTAATCGATTCTGCGTCCCAAGAATAGGCTCTATTAACCCTCTATTCAAATCGGATTGATTCAAATTAGCCATTTCTGGTTTCAACGTTTATAAACCATAGAACGAAAACGGTAATAGAAAACGAGAAACAATTTTTACCAAACAATTCCCTGTTTCAAGTCAACGTACCATAACTAGCCCAAAAAACTCTACCGAAACCAGAAGTGGTTGTAATGTACTACTACTTTCAGTTTCAATACTGATTTCTATAGATCAAAAACGGCAAGAGATATCGAGATGTGGCTTTTTGCATTGATTCCCAAAAATGTTTCATTTTCTTCATTAGCTCTCTACTCAAACCAGAAGTGGTAAAATGGCCAGTTTCCTGTTGCAACGTTTATCGCCAGAGACCCAAAAATGATAACAGATAGCGAGAAGCGTTTCTTTTTTCTTCTCAAACGATTTAGCGTCGCAAGGTGACGTACTGTCTGTCTAGAACGCAGTACCTAAACAAGTAGCGGTTGTAATTTAATACTACTTTCAGGTTTCAATACCAATTTCTATAGAACAAAAACGGTAATAGATATCGAGATGTGACTTTTTGCATTGATTCCCAAGGATAACTTTCATTTTCTTCATTAACCCTCTACTCAAATCGGAAATACTACTAAAATAAATAATCTTTCCAGAAAACTTTACGTACTAGCTTGAATTTTCCTTTCGTACTTCCATACTTCTTAACGTATACTTTTCCTCCTTGTCCATTGAAAATAAACATGGTAATTGTTACGTAATTAGTATATCAACCTTTCATTTAGGGTTATGGCTGAAATTTTACATCATGTCTACTTTTCTCAATAGGCATCTACCATTGTCTTTCGTCTAGGCACTTTTTTTAAAAGGCGTCAATTAAATAAAGACCTTTTCTACTGAATAATTAGTTTTTAAGTTGAAGTAACAAACTCTTAAAAGATAAAGATAACTACACTGCCGGGAAAAAATTGCAATAGCCTGTAATATATTAGGGATATTAATGTGCTTCTACTATTAAATTCTATGGTGGTAGTGGAGTAGATGATTAACTTTGCAATTGTTTCGGACAACAGATGGCAGTACCAGAGAGTGTCATTGGCACCATCTGTGTCGATTTCGTGTTGAGAATGAGCAGAGGCAGGTCACCAGGTTAATTATTGTAACTCAAATAGTAAATGCAAGCAAGCCAACATGAAACGATGATGCAATTGTGCTCCATTCAGTCAAATGAGCGAGTTCGAACGAGGTAATGTTGTGGACCTTCGAAAGGTTGGTTGATCCTTTCTTCGCATCGGCCACCACGTTGGCCGTGATGCATATGTTGTGCAATGGTGTCGGCAGCGGTGTAAATCAATCCATTCCAATACCTGCAGAGAAGGTTCTGGACGTCCTCGTAGCACATACTTGCGCGAAGATGAGCGTATTTGAGGCCAGCATTGGAAGACCTCGTACAGCTACCACTTCCAACGTCCGAGCAAATATTCGATTGGAATGTCTACACTCACTATTGGGATGCGATTACTAGCGGCAGGACTTCATAATACATACACACGAATTGCCTGTCTGCCACTAATGCCAAATCATCGCCGAACACGGCTGGCCTGGTATCAACAACGGTCATTTCGAAAGGGGAATGGCGTTCCGTTGTGTTCAGCGGTTAAAGCCGAACTGTCTTTAAGTGATGGTAGATTGTGAGTTCAAAGTTGACCTCGAGAGCGTCTGCCCACACAATGCGTTCGTGCAAGACACAGTGGTCCCACCACAGCTTAGGAGTACAATCACCTAAAACTTTCTTTTGCCTTTAGCGTTTGTGAATGAAACATTGTCAAGCAACTAGCAACGTGCAATGAATCCTTTTCTATGCCTCCCTAGAGACAAGAGGATCATGTATTGTTTCAACAAGATAATGCCCGGCCACAAACTGCCCATGCAACAGAACTTGCTCTGCAAAGTGTGTGTCACAACTTCCCCTGTCAGCACGCTCCCCACACTTGTATCCTATCGAACATGTGTGGGACATCATCGGTCGACAACTGACGACTGCTCCACATCAACCTACAACTGTTGTTGATTTGCGTAACGAGGTCGAGTAGGCGTGGCAGAAGTACCACAAGATAATGTCCGTCATCTCTGTAATCGAATGTCTGCAAGAATCCGTGCCTGCATTGCTGTCCATGGAAGCTATACAAAGTACTAATGTGGGGGTGCCAGACTTGTCGCCCCCAAACCACTGCACAAATGAAGCGCATGTTTTAATCATTTCATATCCTTACCAAGTACTATCTATGAAATAAATGTAATTCAGACTAGGAAACAATTGAAGCCGTGACTTCCATAATAACACAAGTCCAGCTGAAGAGATATTGAGAAAATCAATAAAAACTGAACATTTCTTGGAAATGTGAACTTGGAAATGAGATATTCTTCATACTTACACTTTGCTGAATAACAAATGTCACTAAGTATAAAAATAACGAATATTACAAGTAATGTGTCTATAATAAACGAATAAAAATACTGGACTTGTGTTATTATGAAACTCGTTAGTCTGTTACATTGGTTTTAGATACTATAACTCTGATTTGGGAAAGGAATGTACTGATGTTTAATAATGTCTGAAACTAAAACAGCAAATAGACACTGTGCATAAACCCAGCCTCTATTTTCACAATAATGTTATACAAGAAAACAAATTTAGTATACTCATATCTTCCTTTGCTTTATTAGAATTCTACACATCACTTCCTGGTTCTTCAGTACTGTGAGTATGATTTTTACTATACTGGTCCAGAAGTCTCTGAAAGTAAGGTTGCTCTATAGGTATAATTAAGGTTAGGTATTTTTCAATATCCTTGGCTTTAGCAACTTTAAGGAAATTTCAACACTATATGCTATGTCTAAGTTTTCGCTTCAACTTCTGCATTTCTTGTCTTCATGAATGTTTATACAGACTGTTCCATAATTCGTATAATTTTCTACAGCAATGGGAAAGGGGGCTATAGCCCCATATAAGTCACATTAATTCTGTGACATTTGTGAAAGATCCGACGCTCACTTGCATTTCCGGAACAAAATTTTGAATTTTTATAAAGATCCATCATCTAATGCTTTGCCCCCTGTGCCCCCCTAAGGCGGTGCGTTACCAAAGTAGCATTCCAGATTTCAAAAAAGCATACTCTTTTGCTAAAATGACGCCACATTTCACATTAATTAATAAAAAATACCTTCTTCTCGTATGCCCCTACTAAGGATATTTATGGTGATTTTCTTATTTTTGAAAGGGGGCTGTAGCCCCATTATCAGTCACTCTTACATGTAAGGAGCATTGGAGCATTAATTCTGACACATTCGTGATTAATTTGACGTTTACTGGCACTCCGAAAATAAATTATATGATTTTGGAAACACATTACCCACCACCTTTTTGCGCCCCGTGCCCCTAGAAAGGGGGCCTTCCCAAAATAATGTTTCAGACGGCTTTACTAGCTTTGTGAATGAGTGATTTTGCATTTTGTAAGAAATACAACTCATTTGCCCCAAAATCTTTACGAATAATTATTGGAGAAAACTGCTTCCAAAATTTAACATTGAATCTCCCATAAGGAAAATGAACTTTTGTGTTTACACCCTCAAAAGGGAGTTAAACAGCAATTTTCTCCTATTTCCCTTAGAAATTCGAAAAATTCATATATTTCTCAATAAGAGTGCCAAATTTTACATTAATAGTGTGAAAACTTCATTTTCTCCCAGTGCTGTAGAAAATTACACGAATTATGGAACACAACAATATATATCGGCTTTTTGCTTTCCAGAACAACACAGGTCCATGGACTTCTGCAGTGGTGCCCACCCCCTATCGTGTCCATGACGCACCCCCCTCAATTGTCTATTCGTAGGTGTTCTTCCATGAAAAAAGAATCTATTTGATTAATTTTACACCCCCTCAAACATATTTATATAGATTTTTAACCCCCCCCCAAATATTTCAATGACGCAGTTTGCGTCATAGCCCCCCTTTGTGGGCACCCCTGACTTCTGGGCTAATGTAACTTGTAACGCAACATTTTATTTTGCAGTATGTTTGCGTACTTCAGACTTAGCAGATTAGAATTCAGCTATACGGCATTTTTTCTCTCTTAAGTATGAAAATCTTACATCATAACCCTAACTCTTTGGAACTGGTACTAGTTGGTCAATGTCTACTTATGAAACGTCTAAAGAGCTCTCATAATCACCGAAGAGATTAACAATCACGAAGCTTCCTCTTGATCTGCTCACGTACTGCAATTTTCAATATTATTTCAAGATAGTCTATATGGACCTTAATATATTTAATTTTGCTTTCATATTTTTTTTTTTAATTTATGCCATACTTCGTTTTTAGATTTCTCTTCATTTTATTTGTAATGTTTGTAAAGTCGACATAATGACCAAGCATAAAAAACACTTGAAGTTCCAGTGGTAAAATTTCAGAGTAGGCAGTATAAGCTGAGTGCACTGAATGGAAACATTTTTCTTTCATTAAAAAAATCTTAATTACTCGTTATGTAGTTGATTATCTTGCCACTTAACGATACTCAAAATCAAACGAAGGTCAAAAATACGAAGCTAAAGGAAATCTTGAAAGAATGCTATGTTCAGATTAGAGCGCATTGCATGCACCTGATGCGTAACACATGTGGGAAGCCATCTCTGAAATTATTATATCTGCGTAATTTACAGCAACATAAACCGCAACACTCATATTTCTCTATAAGTAGCGAATCTTCTATCAGCAAGAAGTGCGGCTTTTTCAAGTCAGGACACAATTAACGAGGAGGTTACTACATAGAAACATATGAAGAAGACGATGACCCTCGAGTAATCGCGGATACGAACTACCACGAAACGCACAGGGCTCCCTAAGAATGGAATGAGGTACAAAGACTAGCATGTGCAGTAGATTCGCTGCGTTTCCGTTTCACACTCGACCTCAGAGTTTACTTTATCCATTTGACCATGCTTCGTTTGCCTTCTACGAATTTCCATATTTTTCTTGCAAACGTGCTTGTTCAAAGGATTCCTAGTTGTATAGGTTGAACTGGAACGCAATGAACCGGAATACACGACTTCTGAAGGAACGCTGATTATTACTGAAGTTCTCTGATGCATTCATGCATACGAGTATAGTTTCGAAATATTCCAAAATTATCTAATAGAGTTGTAACTTTTTCTATTCCTTGCTCTTTTTATTTAATTTCTTTCAATGTTTCATAAGTAAACATTTTACAAATAATACTCTTCTCAAAAATTATTAGTTTCCATTCTATAAGATGAATCAAATTGCTGAAACTTAGCTGAGGATCGTACTAAGTTTTTAATTGAACTTGGATCCCAATGTACTTTAATCAGAAAATACATATTATATCGTACAGATATCAAGAACCACGAGATCTCTGAATTACATTCCTACTATCCATTTAAAGTTGGTAATCGATTCCTTAAAAACAAGGTCTTTGAATTCGTTTCAGATATTTAAAGCGCATATTGAAGATGTCTTGTTTCGTCTTCTATATTCCTCAAGAAACACTGAAAGAGAATCCCTTAACTCATGTTCTGAAGGTTCAATAACCATGTCATCAAGTTATTTCAATAATGATAATAGACGATTCTTGAGAAGACAATTGTTTTTGAAGGGAAATAGAGACTTTCTGAGACTCCTAGAGAAGTCAATAATTAACAGGAAGCAAATTCAGCAGAGTTTTCCATTGCAACTTCATTTTTATGTTCATACAAGTTGATGCACAGGCGTAAATAGCTGAAGACATACGCTCGTCACATTTTAAGGCATACATTTGTTTACTTCGTGTTGAGAGTGGAAAGAGGAGCTATAAGTTTACTAATAAAGTCCATACATCAGCATAAGGTTCTGGAGCATTAAGACATATCTACTGAAAATTGTACGAATCAACTGATTTGAAACATATCTTATTGCTTGTCAGGATCACACAAATGCGCATTAGTATGCATAGCAAATAGTATATTAAATCTGATAATTGATTCGACTAATTTATTTCTTCATTCACTAGAAAAATGTTAACAGTATTTAAACATTTTAAAAACAGATTTTGTGGAAAAATGAGTATAAACAGTGCTCAAAAATGTTTTATATTTAAGCAGAAAGAGCTAACTTTCAAAAAATTCCAGTAGGATATATTTTACACACTTTCTTCTTGTCGAGCACTATGGAAACAAAGTTGTACTATTTTTGCAGACATACTTTGACATGTCTGGGATATAGTTGGATAATACAGTTACGATAACTTTATTTTGTCCTAATGATAAAATCACATAAGGTCTTATAAACAGTTTACAGATGACAAAATCTCTGTATAAAGAGTTTACAGATGGCAATGTACTTCTATGTATTTTTTATGGTATTTCTATAATAGCATGCTCCTAATAGTCCCACGGTCTGCCTAATAGTTATTGCAAATTGTGCTATCTTCTACCTGACGTCAAGAGATGTCGCCATCTTGATTTGTAGACAAGCTGAAGATTTGGACGGATCAATTAGTATTAATTAACAACACATTTTCAACATACATTTTCAACATATTTAACATGACATAATTAACACATTTTCTGCTTTTACATGGAATTTCAGTGATGTGCAATGCAAATAGGCTAGTCCACGATGAATTTTTAAGAAAGAAGTTTTATTTCTACCTTAAATACAATGTGTTCCAAAAAATTGAAAACAGCAAGTAATGAACTGGAAGATAAATAGTTCAGAAACAACTGAAGGATTTTAATATATATATATATATATATATATATATATATATATATATATATATATATATATATATTTCATAATGAAAGCACATAGAAGATAGTTTAAATAACCACCCAAAGAAGGAATCAGTTCTAGCAGTATCCAGTAACATCTTTTAAAGAAGAAATTAGAATTTCTCGAACCATATATAATTTTCTTTTTCAGATAATACCTTGTATGTCTAATTTGTGCAGACGAATTTATCAAATAACTGAAAAAATAAATTTTCTGGAAACAGGCATAACATTGATACTTAGAAAAGATCACTGAAATGACAATAAAGCTACAAAACAACAGACGAAAAGAACAGTAAAACTTTGTGTTTTGGATATTTCTTGTTTGGTGAATGAGGAAGAAAAACATGGAGTTTTAAGGCCGAGTTGACGGGAGAATCAATCATATTATGGCCTAGATGAATAAAGAATGCCAATGATGAGATTCTACTCAAGCGTTTATATTGAAAACAACAACAACGATATCAATGTATGATCAAGTTTATACGAAACAAAAGAATAACTAGAAAACTTCGTGAAGAAGGATATTGAGCAAATACCGTATAGGGTTCATAGCCTTTGCCGCATAAAGATTTGTCAAAGTACTTGCATGATGTTGACTATAAAACGGAAAATAATGCTTGGTATTAGGACAAGAAACAACCAGAAGCTAAGAATCCTGCAAATGGCAATGGCAACTGAAGAGAAAATAATCATTTCGCAATAACAGGAATCTTACCCTTTCTACGTAAGTATTCTTAACTATATTGACTAAAGCATACCTGATATCTTAAATATATCTAGTATCTTGGGTAAAGATGACCCACTGAGTGAAGACGCCCCTACTCGAGTTCCTCAAGATCTGTGACTCGGGGTCACTGGACTTGTCATGCGCGTGAAAGGGTACACAATCTTGAGTAAATATATGTGAAATTTGCATCGGAGAAAGAAGCTGCTTTTGTTCAGGCCTGTTCACAATGTTACTCTTATTTGAGTGTCTATAATTTTAGAGAGTAAAACGTAGTACTCTTAACGGTAGTTAAACAGAAGTACATGAAGAAAACATAATTGCTTAAAAACTTCAGTCTTTTACAAGCGTTAATATGTTTTGTGGTGTTTCTTCGTCCATGATTATGTCAAATGATCAACGGAAGCGTCTTTGCTTCAAAATAGGGAAAGTTGCCCCAGTGAAATCGAATCAAAGATGCCCCACATTATAAAACTAAAAGTTTCAGATTTCTGTTCAGGATAACCAGTTTATGAGGTGTTGGAATAATTTGTACGTTCGTTATGTTTTAAACAATGTTTGGTTTTAATATTAAACACTAATTGTTTTGTAATAACCTGTAATTAATTTAGAAGCGAATGGGAAATTCCCGTTTGGAGCAAGGGCTTGGTTTCCTGCCTGGGTTGCTGATTTTTTTTTCTTTTCGCTCCTTACGTGATCAATACTGGACTGAATGAAGTTCACCTGTTTGTATATGACTTTAGTAGGCTAGAAAGCCGAATCAAACGATGTGCATGGATTGAGTTTTAAACCATTTGTGCGAGCTGAATGTGTATGAGGATTGTTCAAAATACTACAAAATGTCCTTGGAGAGGGGGCCTGCGACACACTTGATTTGTCACAACTTCCCTTATCTGGTTGAATTATTTTGAAAATGTATATCTCTGGGTGAATCAAGTATCCCTTCATTGCAAAATATAGAGCATTTCCACTAATTCATCAGATATCATCATAGGTGTACCAGTGTTGTAGCCAGCAAGTTGTTATAAGGAGATGCATTACTTTATCAGGGAGCAGGTTTTTACATATTAAAAGAAACCCATCCTCCCCTCTGGTCTAGTGATTAGTACATGTCCCTTTGGTGCACGAACTCGTGGGTTCGATTCCTGCTGTGACGATTACAGTGGTTTGGATTTAAACTGTTAGTTCACTGCATTAATTGTGAACACAATGATCTAAGTTTAAAAAATGAACAAATGATAGTAATATGTAAGGTCCACAATTATTTTTATCAATTGTTTACAAACGGATTTAGAAAATAACATGGAAAAAATGCGTCATTTTGTTGAAAATTTTCTTTATATTTAGATAGATAATTAGTAGAAATTAAAGTTACTAATAATAGTGGTACAAAAGCATAAGTACCTGTTTCTATGATGTTTATGAACACATTTAAAAAAATTGTGAAAGTGGGGCAACTTTCCTCAACATGCATGCCAAGATGCCCCACTTGAAGGTTTTTGTAAATGGTTTATTTTAAGTTTTCAAATTTAATGAAATAAAATTGTCTTTCGAGATATTACAAACAAGATATCAATCTTCTCATTGATCATAAATTCAACAACTTCACCTCAATTGCAGGAGTGGAAAATGGGTAATAATGAAAAAGTGGGACATCTTTATCCAAGTTACTCTATATATGAAGTGAATGTGAGGGATAATAAACATGATAACCGACTTGACAATAAATTTTGCAAACTAAGCACGTAAGCACAAGACTTTGTAAAGGAATAGAACATTTTACTCACAATTTAAGAAACTGTTTTGTTTCTAATTCTGATTTATTAAAAGTTATTTCCCCAGGAAAAAGCATTTTATGGCATTAACTTATGTAAGAAATGATGCCGTTTTTTCTTTGAAGCTGAGGATTACGTCTTCGGATTGGAATTGGGAAGAAGAAGAAGTCCCATGCTAAGAGATTCCAAGAGCACGGAAAGAGGAGCGGCCTTAGACAGGTGAGAAGTTTATATGACTCTAGATATCGGTTCTTTACATTAAAAACTTTTAACAAACTTTATTATGTCTTAACATTTTCCAAGAAAATGGATTAGAGAATACTGTCTTTCAATGTGAAATCTCTCTCTCTCTCTCTCTCTATATATATATATATATATATATATATATATATGGATGAGAGGGCACCTTCTTCTCCTTAGGAGGGGAAACTGTCCTAAAAGGCGGATGAACTACTAGATGGTCAACGGCATGGAGGTGTGGAAAGGAAATGGGAATACTACCACATTATCTTTTTCCCAGAAGAAACGAAGGAGGAGAATAAAGAAATATGACTGTTCTTCCTGAAGTAAAAAATTCCAGAGGTAAAATAGTCCCCCGTTCGGATCTCCGGGTGGGGACTACTCCGCGAAGAATCATCAGAGCAGAAAATACTAACTTTCATTTCAGCATGGGAACCTGGAACGTACGAACTCTACGACATGAGGGAAAACTTGAAAATTTAAAATTGGAAATTGACAAATGTAAAGTGTACATAGTGGGCATGAGTGAAGTGAGATAACCAGGAAAAGATGAAATAGTATCGGGGAATTACAGAATATCCTAATTTCGGGTGGTGATAAGGCCGAGAATGGTGTCGCGATAGCAATGAAGAACGAAATAGCAAGAAGTGTAACCAAATTGGAATACTGTAGTGACCGCTTGATATTTGTGAAAATACATGCAAAATCTGTGGGTATTGTGATAATACAAGTGTATATGCCAACGACCGACCATGATGATAATGAAGTAGAAGTAATGTGTGGTCATATCAGTGACATATTGCATCAGGAAGGAAGAGGTGAAGTCAACACCGTAGTAATGGGAGACTTCACCAGCATAGTAGGAGAAGAAGCTGCGAATAAGATAGTGAGATCATTTGGACTAGGTAGGAGAAAAGAACGAGACCAATTGCTTATCGATTTCTGTAGACAACGTGATCTGGTGGTGATGAACACGTGGTTTAAGAAAAGAAAAACCAAGCTGCACACGTGGGAGAGTCCAGGAGATAAGAAACGCTGCCAAATCGATTACATTATTGTGAAGCAACGTTTCAGGAATAGTGTACGAGACGTAAAGGCATTGCCAGGAGCGGACATTGATTCAAATCACAATCTACTGGTGGCGGAAGTGCAAACCTGGTTAAAGTCGATCAAGAAAAATGGGAGGAGAAATCGAAAATGGAACTTAGAGCGACTAAGAAATATCGACGATGGTGTGAAAGAAGAGATTGAAGAAAAATTCTGTGCAATGGGAGATAATGTTGACAATATAGAGAATAGTTGGGGAAAAGTTAAACAGATTCTACTTGACACACTTCACAATAACATTGGTAGGATGGAAAGAGCACCGAAAAAAACATGGATGACTGAAGCAATGCTTAAGAAGATGGAGGAACGCAGAAGGGCAAAAAACACGGACATTAATGAATACAGAAGGCTGAATAATGAATTGAGAAGAGAAACGGACAAAGCCAAAGAAATGTACATGGGGCAGATATGTGAAGAAATAATGGAACTTCAACGGTGCGGCAGATATGATCTGATGTGCCAGAAAGAACAAGAATTAGGAGGAAGAGGTAACAAAAGTATACGAACGTTCGGCATCGAAGATCAACAAGGTAATGTAACCACTGGCATCAAAGAATCCTTAGAATTTGGGAGGAATACATAAAAGATATGTATGATCAGAAGAACCGCCCCAAGGGTATTGCGACTGAAGCAGAGGTAGAGATGGATAATGATTAAAAAGGACCCAATATATTGAAAAGTGAAGTAGTACAAGCAATCAAAGACATGCGAAGGAGAAAGGCCACTGGAGACGACGACATGCCAGTAGGTTTGCTCAAGGAATTAGAAGACAATTCAATGAAGATAATGACTTCATTTATTAACAAGATCTACCTGAGTGGAGAATGGCCAAAGGATTTTCTTGATGTTACAATGATTGCATTGCCGAAGAAAAACCAAGCAAAGAAGTGCAGCGATCACAGAATCATTAGCCTGATTTCCCACACTGGAGAGATCATTGCACGCATACTGAACAGGCAGCTGGAAAGCAAGATAGATGAGAGGTTAGAAGAAGATCAATTTGGGTTCCGGAAAGAAAAAGTCACCAGAGATGCTATTGGATTGATCAGAATTATATCAGAAAGAATTCTTGATGTAAAGGAAGAGTTGTGTTTCTGCTTTATCTACTGCCGGAAAGCTTTCGACCGAGTCAATTGGACGAAACTCCTGAAAATACTTAAAGAAATCGAAGTCAACTGAAGAGATCGACGACTCATTCGAAACCTGTACATAAGACAACAAGTGAAGATGCACTTGAATGAAAGAGAAACCAATAGTGTTGGGATTGGACGAGGAGTCAGATAAAGATGTAGTTTGTCCCCCAAGTTATTCAACATTTACAGTGAATGTTTAATGAATGAAACATTAACGGGAAATGGAGACTTCAAGATAGGAAGGCAGATCATTAACAAGATCAGGTATGCAGATGATACGGTTATAATAGCTAAAACCGAAGGGGGACTACAGGAGATGATTGACTAAATAGTTGACACTGGAAAACTATATGGAATGGAAATTAACATTGAAAAGTCGAAAGTCATGAGAATATCTTCGGAAACGGATCAGAGTAGAACAAAGAGAGCTTGAAGAGTTCGATAATTTCAAGTATCTGGGAAGTATTTTGACGACAGACGCTTACTGCACCAAAGAGATCAGGACAAGAATTGTCATAGCTAAAGAAGCATTCAACAAGAAAAGATCTCTCTTAACTAACAGGCTCAATATTGAACTTAAGAAGAAGTTGGTCAAGTGCTATATATGGAGCATTGGACTATATGGTTCAGAGACTTGGACATTACAGAAGTGAGAGAAGAAATATTTGGAGAGCTTCGAAATGTGGTGTTGGAGGAAGATGGAGAAGATAAAATGTTCAGAGAGAGCAACAAACGAAGATGTTTTAAAATGGATAGAAGAGAAGAGGACACTTCTAGCCATCATCCTACGTAGAAAGGCCAATTGGATTGGACACATCTTCAGAAGAAATTGTCTTCTTCACACTGCCATAGAAGAAAGGATGGAAGGGAAACGAGGAATAATAATAAGAAGAACACAGCTAATCAATAATTTGAAAGATAGTAGACAGTATTGGGAGTTAAAAGAGGAAGCTGAAGATCGACAAAAGTGGAAGAAACATTTCCAGGCCCAAATCTAAAATTGAAAAAAAAAATCCTCATTAGTCCCAGGACTTGCCGAAAGGCAGAATACCTAATAATAATAATAATAATAATTATATATATATATATATATATATATATATATATATATATATATATATATATATATATATATATATATATAATACCTCTCTATTCATAGAGTGTACTAGCAGAAAGCATAAAGCCACTAACCAAGAGCTCTTGCCTCGGTATTTTTCTTAGTTCTTGTAAATATTCAAGGCTAATTTGAAATGCCATATGATAAAACGCTGTTACTCTCTGTTTCTCAGTAATCCCTTTTCCATTCATTTTCAAACTGAATGCTAAATTTTCCGTATGTCTTTAGGGTCTTTCCTAGTAAGATAGCGAAATCGGCCCTTGATCCAAATTGGGTCGCTATTGACCCAAAAGGTTACCCTTGACCTAAAACTGTCTCATAAAAATTTGACCCCCTACACCCACCCCTTACCGAATTATCATATCATACATGCTCAAAATTGAATATTCTTTTAAAATTTTGGTGGAAGGGGTCGAAAAATTTTGAAAGTTTCACAGATTGTAGATACTATCTAGATGTAAATGTGCAATTTTTTGAAAACCATCGACGCGTATTTTCTTTATATTTTTGCGTTTTGAAAATTTCAAAAAATTGTAAAAAAAAATGGGGGCACGTCACTGATTTTTTGGTTTAAAAATTTGTTGTACCCTTAGGTATTAATACAAAGATATTTTTTCGGGGACTGAAAGTGATGGTAACATTATCAAAAATAAATAAAACTGAAAACAAGCGTGTTTTTCGCGCAGTTTTCTCACTGAGGGCCCCTTCAAACAATCCTTTGGCAGAGTTCACAATTTTCCTTTCTCTTGAGTCCCTTCCGATTCTGTCGTTCTTTGGCTGGCCGATTGTGTCCGTTTCGGAATAGAAACACCAAATGTATTTCCGTAACAGTGCTTCCACTACAACCGACTCTTGCACAATGAAGTTACACACACCTCACGTTGGCTCCTCGTATCTATCAGTGCTTGCTTCACTTTCCATACACACAGTGGCGCTCTCTATTGGTAGCGCTCTCTACCGCGAGTTGTGTAACTTCGTTGTGCAAGAGTCGGTTGAAGTGAAAGCACTGTTACGGAGATATATTTAGTGCTTTTATTCCGAAATGGACACAATCGAAGCAGCCGAAGAACGACAGAAGCGGAAGTGACGCAAGAGAAATGAAAATTGTGAACTTTGGCAAAGGATTGTTTGAAGAGGCCCTCAGTGAGAAAACTGCGCGAAAAACACGTTTGTTTTCAGTTTTATTTCTTTTTGACAATGTTCTCATCACTTTCAGGCCCCGAAAAAATATATATGTTGTACCTAAGGATATAACAAATTTTTTAACCAAAAAATCAGCGACGTCCCCCCCCCCCAAATTTTTTCTACATTTTTTTGAAATTTTCAACACGGAGAAAAATAAAGAAAATATCATCGATGGTTTCGAAAAAAATGCACATTTACATCTAGATAGTATCTACAATCTGTGAAACTTTCAAAATTTTTTGACCACTCCCACCAAATGTTTTTAAAAAGTATTCAATTTTGAGCATGTATGATACGATAATTCGGTAAGAAGAGGGTGTAGAGTGTATATTTTTAGGTAGTTTTAGGTCAAGGGTAACCTTTTGGGTCAATAGCGACCCAATTTGGATCAAGGGCCGATTTCACTATCTTACTAGGAAAGACCCTTTATTTTCACGGTCAGTGATTTGAAAAAAAAATGAATTTAATCTCAATCAACTTAGATAACCTGAAAGTTTTAATAATAATAATAGTAACAACTATATTTAAAAGGATTTATCTACATTTATAAAATGACATACATATTTTGTTCTATTTTTTATCTTTATTTCGTTATGTCCTTTGACGTTAAGAGGTACGGAGAATCAGATAACACACATTCAATCGGGTGGTGTATGGTCAGCGCATCGAATGCCAGTGTTAGACTTTTGGATTTCTATACTGAAACCCTCTTCTTCAAGTGGATCCTGAGTTGCCTGATGATACAGAATCATCACTTAAAAATCTGTCTCTCAATCAAGTCCCTAAGACAGACATTTGCCACTTAGCCAAAGGAAAACTAAGTATTTTTATACTTTATTTTCAAGAACGTTTTATGAAAAAAGAATTCTGTCCAATATATGTTGAAGGAAATGCCTTTCATAAAGGACTTCAAAATAACATAAACGGTTCAAAATAACATGAATGCTAAAGTAAAAATTTTTGTGGGTTGTGTAGACGTGTTACATATTCTATGCTGCATAATGAACATATTGTGGTCAGATGGAATTTTTCGACTAGACTATTAAAGAAACAGCTTATTGCGTAAGAGTTCAGGAGTTTAAATGATATCGGAAACAAGCAAATTTGTAAGTTTGTTCACATTTTACTCTTGAAAACTCATATTCATAAGATGCATTGCAGAACTCATTGCTTTATTTATAATTTTCACATTTAATTAAATGAGATGTAAAAAAGATATTGTACGACATTACACAAAATCTAAGAAAGAAACTACTCGATTTTCGATGTTTGGAAGCCCTATTTCCTAGTCTAATGATAAGAGAGTTTGTTTTTTATGCACAAGGTGCTACGTCGAAGAACAATGAACGCACTATAGGGCTCAGATATCAGTTTGAACTGTAAGTATTGTCCTATGTAGCCTCGCTGCTGACAAAGGACGTAGATACAAATCAGTCAATTTTTAAAACTAGAGTTTCATTCCCGCCCGAGGATGGGCGGGTCGTGGAATGCAGTACCTTTTCTGTGGCCAGAGATATTCTCAAGCTTGAGCAGCGTTAAATATGTAGAATGGTTGCAGGTTGTAAGATACTATGAGCTGAAGTAGGAGAACGTAGAAAGGAGGAAGTACTCGAAGAACAATATGATGATAGAGCTAACTAACATGATATACTGCTTCCTTAGCACATGAGGTCTGCAGCAATGCATTGAGTTTATGGGCAATATATATGTGGATTGCGATGATACATACGATAGTCTGGATAATATCGGTCTATGGCATAGGTGAATTCGTACATACCTAGAAGATGATCCAGTGGTGGGTAGGCATAGCGTGGTAAAGCTGAAACTTGCTCTAGTTGCTCATGGACAATTGGATATGACAGATCGATGCGTGTTTTATATAGTTGGTGCAGATGTTCAAGTGTGGGAAAAGGGATGGAAATTGCGTACGACAATATATTTCAGCAGTGAGAGTACTGAGAGCAAGAGAGTAGGCCAGACGTAATGCATGTCGTTCGACAACTTTGAGGTCCTTATAGAAAGTCGGGGCTGTTGATAATCAAGCGAGATAGGACCGTATGTGATTGCTGGGCGTACAAAGACTTTATAGGTAAGCAGATGAAGTTTTGTATTGAGACCCCACGTGCTGCTTTTAAGGTTGCATAATAAGTTCAAACGGCGGCGAATGTTAGCTTCCAGTTGTAGAGGCTTCCAGGTAAGATATTTGCCAAAGCGTACACCCAGGTATTTGAGACTGTTTTGAAGTGGCATTAGAGAATCTAAGAGACTTAAATGTAAACGTTAAGTGTAAGTTAAGTTAAGTGTAAACGTTTAGTTAAGTGTAAACGTTCTGGATTGAGACTGTTAATCAATCAATCGATCGAAGTTTAGATGTAAGCTGGGACCACGTATGTCAAAAACGAGAAATAGCTGGGACCACGTACGTCAGTAGAATCTTAAGGAAGCTAACTCTGAAGCTGGCTGAAGCCTTGGTTTTATATTTTTTAACTGTAGTAGATTATTTGTGTGTCTCAGTTTGACGTAGAGATGCAAGGGCTCGGAAAAAACCGGCTTTTTTGGAAAAAACTCGGTTTTTTCTGCTTTGCTTTTTTGCTTCGGAAATTTTGGGCTTTTTTCAAAATACTGCTTTAAATTGATAAAACAGACTTTGTATCGCTTCTCTATAACACAAAAAATCATTTAATTAGTGGTTGATGCTGATAATAATATAAAACATCGAAAATAAACTATGAATTTCGAAACAATATTTCAAACAATTTTTCTTCAACATATTTACATTATGAATTCCACAGGATTAACCAATGTATATAATAAGAATTTTTTAACCTCCTATATACAAAAGTAAGCAGAGTTGGCAAGAACCGTGGTTGTTTTTGAAAATGCCAAAAACCCGTTTTTTGGGGGATGTTTAAACCAGGCTTTTTTGGTTTAAACCAGGCTTTTTTGACTTAGATTTTTTGCTTTATGTATTTATATTACATATTCACAGAAATAGCCTAAGTTTGTTTCGCCTTGATGTTATTATGCAACAGCGGGGTTATGCCGGAAGAACTCCCATAAGCTTAAACAAGTGCGGTCAGTAAATTTCTTAAGTTGAGAATCTCCCGCCCTAGCCATTGGGAAAATCCCATCATTACTTGAAATGTAAAACAATAACGGGAAAATCCTGTTATTGCTTTGCATGTAAAATTTAAAGGTCAACGTATCATAATCAGTACAGTAAAACTGAGGTATTAAATTACAAATTTAGTACCGGTATGTAGATACAGTAAAACCTGTCTTCAACGGACCCTTTATTAAACGGAAAACTGTCTTAAACGGAAATATTTCACGGTCCCATGAATTTTGGAGAACAAAACGTGTAAAAAGTCCCTTCACTAAGCGGAAACTGTGTTACGCGGACAACGGAAAGAAAAATAAACATTTAACGGAAAATTCTGAGTTCCGGACTACAGCGTTTAGAAGATGTTTAGACATTTTGTGAGACATATACATTACACTGTCTGCGATAAAATGTTCGTTCTTTTGTTAAATATTTCTGGACAGTGTTTACCTTCCCCAACCACTACTCATATTCACCCCCACAAATTGTCCTTAATCCCCGCAACTTAATCAAGAATCATACGGAATGTCGCAAAGAAGAAAACGAGATAGAGGAAGAAGAGGAATACGATACCGAGTTCTAAGAAGAGTGTAGAATAGATACATATCAAGATGCTCTCAGAAGTTTAAAGGAACTGCAAAAATTTGCCTTACGGAAAAATGATTCTGATTCACTTAGTATAATTGCTCAGGCTAAAGTGTATGCGGAAAGTCAAGCAGCAATGTACACAGAAAACCCTGCTTGCTATTAGAAAAATGAAGAAAACGTGTGCATAGTATATTTTGTATTCATTTTAATATTTTGTGTATTTATTCGTAGAAGAAAGAAGTACTGTAATCGAACAATGTATGTACAGCAATATATTTTCTCAGTATGCCTCTTTATAAGCATGTATTTTTTTTTTTAAAGGAAAGGTCTACCTCCACTAAGCGGAAACCTGACTTTAACGGAAATTTTTGCAAGTCCCGCTCGATTCCGCTAAAGACAGGTTTCACTGTATAATTGAAAGTCCAATTCAAGCTAATGTTGGAAGCTACGTAGGCAATCGATAAATTTTGCCAATTTCTATCAATATATTTAAGCAATATTGGCTTCTTTATAAAACAACACGCATTTAGGCATGTAGAAATATACAATTTGGTTTGTTTCGTATATTTAGGCTTAACATCCTTACGAAATACCGAGGTTATCAAGGAGAAGACTTTCGCTTAAACTGACATCCGAACCGCTACTTGGGTTACGCATGAAAGAAGGATTGTGGTTCGACCGAGAATTGAACATGGGACACCTTGATTAAAAGGTGAAAGGGAAATAAAACTATTGCAGGTAGTTTGATATCTGGAAACGTTACCATGAAGTTCACACGATTCGCATTTTTCATTCTTTTTATTTTTGTGGTTTAAACCAGTTATTAAAAAAAAAAAGTTGGTGTAAATCAGCCAACCCTAAAAGTAAACACTTCTTTTTAAAGAATACACAAATAACTAGCAAAATAGTATGTAGTATTTTTACTTCAAAATATTCCATACCCTCTTTTTGAAACAAAATAAAATTAAAATAAAACATAAGAGAAATACTTAGATTTATATGATACACTTAAAGGCTGCACATCTAGAGCTTTTCGTTCTGTATATTCTTGAAATTCTACAGTTAAGTTTTATAGAACCACCATCACAGTTTACCCAATCCTCAAGTTTTCTGAATTTTTAACAAGAGGGATTCAACATATCATTACGGAACTCCCCCCCCCTACCCCCTCAAAAAAAGACTACGGAATATATTTAAGTTAAGCTAAATACAACTGCACAACAAACATGACTGAGTGATTAGCTTTTGCGCTTCTATCGGGAAGTCCGGGATTCAACCAGCATTCGACCATTCTGACAAAGCTTTTCTTCATTCCATCTGTGAATGTAGAAATAGTGCGTGTACTGTGAGTTGGGCGACTTCCTTTTTTATTGTTTTTAAATCGTTATTATTACTAATTACCAGCAGTGACGGTTTTGCGAAGGTTAGGGGGGCGGTCTTTCGGACTGAAGCCCGTTGCCCAAAGTTACGGAATGTCTGCAACAAACGAAATATCTATTATTTATGCCTTTACTCATAAACTTTAAGCTCCTGTCAAATAAAAATTACGAATGTTTAAAAAAACTAAACATTAGTAAGAAACCCTTCCCAAAATACTTTTCTAAATCCGCCACTGATTCTCAGTATAAAATGATTTTTAAAGTTGTATCCGGAAGATTATTGCTAAACATATAAACGAAACGAAATATTAGTTATGCCTGTACTCATAAACTTCAAGCACTTCCCAAATAAAATTAGGATTTTTTAGGAAACGAAACAATCAGAAAAAACCCTCCTAAAGTACTTTTCTAAATCCGCTACTGATTATTTGTATAAATTGGTATTCAAGGTTGTGTCCGGAAAATTATTGCTAAATCACTTCACAGCTACTGTATAACAGAAATGTGGAAGTACGGTTTGACAGATATATTGAAAAAGGTACGCTTTGACGGATAAATAGAAAAACGGGCAAGTTTAACTTTTGCGCTAGAAGCTAGAGTACTAAAAGCTCTTAGAAATGAAACACGGATGACAAACTAGAGAAGAAAAAAGATGTCGATAACTCAATAGTTAAAATAAAGTTAAATAGCCTCTAAAATTACCCTCAAATACTACATTCTTAATGTTAGCTTTAATTCGTAAAACATGTGCTCCATCCATCTTGATGGTGAATTTCAGAGCGAAACATCACATTCAGGCCATGGAATTTTTATCTAACTATAGAATATACTATAAGAAAGCTATTTAGATAGAAAAATCATGAAGTTGAAAAAAAGCCAAAATTTCCAAAATTCTCGTTTTTTCCCAAAAAAGCCGGCTTTTTATGTGAAAAAAAACCATCGATTCAAAAAAGCCGGCTTTTTTGCATCTCTAGTTTGACACGAATTTCAATATGCATTTTATGAAAAAGTAATAAACATTTAAATGAAATGGACTGTTATTCTTTATACCCTTAAATCACGTGGTGTCGCTTGCCATACTTAGATTCAAGAAATCAGATGAAAAGTTCAACTGCTCAACAGTTTTACCTCAATTTTGATTTCCGGAACGAAGAGCGTGCTTTTACTGAAGGGTAGGGAAGAAGGGTCAAAAACAACTTCTTCTTTCCTTCTGAAATGCAGCTTATGTTAAATGAGAGAAAGCTCAAAATTATTTTTTGTTTATTAACACATGCGTGTTATGTTCCTTGTCAAAGATGCCCAAGATGCCGTTTGTATTTCAACATACATCAGTTTGATAGTCTAATTCTTGGCACACTCTTTTTTACATACCAGAGTCAGATCTATCGGCTTCTTAAATTTTGTTCTCAAAATTCAGTTAAATTGTTAGGGAGGAGTGACTGATTCACTTGGTTTTAACATAACCCTAACTTCAGTGAAAATTCCGTTTCACATAGAGAATAAAAAAAGTTGTCCTGTCTTAGTTTCCTACTATCTAGATTTACTGTTACCTAGTTATGGAATGCGTAATTACACGTCAGCTTTAGCAGTCACGAGTGTCTTCCAGTGTTTTATTTTTTTCAAAAAACTTGATCATCATGAGTCCCCTTGCCTCTCACGACTTGGTTGTCTAAAATTGGCAGATGAACAAAGTGTAACTGATGTTTTACAGCATGGCTCAAACTGTGTACTTTTCTTGATCTGACAGTAAGCAATTCGATGGTAAAACACAAATACTGCATTCCTGATGACGTCCAGTTCAATAAGTGCAACTTCATCAATAACCACTTGACGAAGATTATCCAAAGTGGTTGGCATTGTTTGATATACACGGATTTTTAGTTAAACCCAGAAAAAGTAGTCTAGTGGCGATAAATCAGGGGAACAGAGAACGAGCGGGTCACCCAATCTCACCCTCCTGCAAATTCGTCATTTAAGATATTACGTGTTAAAAAAAATTGCAGCAAAGTTACACTGTTGTGCGGTCTTGCACATCTTGGTAAAACCACTGAGGGCAAAATTATCTTCTGCAGTGTCTCTCATAGCTGGAACTACTCCATTTCGAAGCATCTCCTTACACAGTTCAGAAGTCATATTGTTATTAATAAAAAAGGGACCAATTATTGTATATTAAAGCATTGCCGCCCAGATATTCAACTTTTCAGGATGTAGAGTGTGTTCGAAAGGACCAATGAGATTGCTTTCAAATCAAAAGCTGCAATTGTCTGTTAGTGTAACCGGCTAGAACGTGCCTTCGTCAGATAACACAATGCTGGTAAGAAAAGTAGGATTACCATTGATTTATTTCATTATAACTTCACAAAATTCCACACGGCGATCAAAGACATCATTGAGCTGGTGTATCAGATGAATTTTGTATGGGTGGAACAGCGACTAATGTCATGTTGTTCAGCAACTTTATGAATGCTAAGTTGAGTAGTTTCAACAAATGACTGCAACATCAAGCTGTTTGCCGCCGATTTCGGTCGACCAGAAATGTTACAATCCTTTATAGTTACCGTTTCCTCGACGCGTCTTACGATGAACTCGACAGTAGATCTCGAAATGGGATTGTGTGGAACGCGAATTTTTTCGTTAAATATTACCCTTACTTCAGCACATGGCCTTTGGTGATTACCTCATCCTCGTATCATCGAGAGCATTAGAACTTTACTTTGAGAGCTCTAATACAAAACAGTTGAAATACAGTTGAAATACAGCTTGAGTGTTCAGAGGTTCTCTGTAACAATGCTTACATCTACCAATATCTAATGGCTTCTACATTGCTGGACCGTAATTTGCAATCAACAATAGGTATTTACAGAACATAACATAGGGTGACACATATGCATCTTCTGGTCAAATGTTATTTGTTCCACTAAATTTATTAAAGCACATTGCCCTCTTAGATCTACCGATCAACTTTACATGTTCATATTTACTTTCACTTCTCAGATGGAATTACATGCACTTTGAAATCAAATTATTATTATGCACATCTACATTGCCATAACTAAAAATGATCAAGTACTTTTAAACTTTAATAGATCCATAGATTAAAATTACGCGTTCACTTTCACTTTTACCTCTCAGGTAAAATCACATGGTCTATATTCAAACCAAATCTTCATTATAATATCTACATGACCATGACAAAAACTAAATAACTTAATTCTCTTTTGACACTATGTCCGATTATTAACTGAAAGTTCTTGTCCCAACGGAGAGCTAGAGTTAATCAATTTTTGTAATGTCCCCAAGCTCTCAGAAAAAAAAAATCTCAGTTCTTGGAAAGTATTATTAGAAATGTGTTCTAACTTCATTTGTATGCAAGTTTTAGCACCAACTTCACACAGCATGTCCAATTCTTGAACGAGCTTTTCATTTATCAACCTCAGGTGACGTGAAATATTATTATTATTATTATTATTATTATTATTATTATTATTATTATTATTATTATTATTATTATTATTATTATTATTATTATTATTATTATTATTGCGATTTGTGTTATCTAAAATAGGACAACAAAAAAATTCTTAAACTAAAAGTTGCGTATTTTCGGTCGCAGTATCCGAATCTGCATTAATAGAGGATTCCTATTTGGAACTTTGGAAAGATGAAGGCAACTTCATTTTATGTTAGTTGAATACATCTTTTAGAATGATTGGACACGTACTTAAATTTCAAGTGTATTTCTTGAGGTAATTAGTTTATCATCACCCTTAGGTGATGTACGTGCGTACGATGATATTGATTTTGTTTTGCTATTACAGCTCCATCTAGTAGAATAACGAAAAAATGCTTTAAGTAAAAGTTGTTTATGTTCGATCGCAGAATCAGAATCTGCAATAATAATAGGGGGTTTCTAGTTGAAAATTTCAAGTTGGCCCCTGGGGCCCTATGATAGGACCCCTAGGGGCACTTGTTGTTTATAGAATTTTATAGGCCCTTGACATTCTTACTTAACTAATTTGTCACATTTTTTGTCATTTCGGAAATATTTGAGGACGCAAAGTTAGGGGACGTACGTACGATGATACTCATTTTTTGCGGTTACAGCGCTATCTATTAGAATAACGAAAAAGTGCTTCAAGTAAGAGTTGCTTAGTTTTGATCCCAGAATCAGAATCTGCAATAGAAATAGGGGGTTTCTATTTGAAATTTTCAATTGGCCCCTGGGTCCCTATGATGGGACGCTTGTGGGCATTTCTTGTTTGCATAATTTTATAGGCTCCTGCCATGTGTACATTCTTACTTAACTAGATTTTCCTTTTTTGTTGTTGTTGTTATTTCGGAAATGTTTCAGATCACAAAGTTAGGTGAGACATCCTGTATATATCTCAATCAGTTGAACTTATTGTGCTGAGAAAAATGACATACCTGAGTGCAAAACCTCATACGTAGTTTTCGAAGCAATGAAAATAAAAAAGAATTTCTTCTTTAGCTTAAAAATTGATTCTGTACGTGAACCATCCCTCTTACTGAGGTGAAACCGGTACTGGAATATACACTCATTGAGCTCTTCATTACGACACTAGCATAGTATGGTTTATGACTAGAACCCGGATGTCTATGGAGTTACATATTTTTTCTTTATATGTTATTACATAAAATTTTTAAAAAAATGGTGACGATTACTTCAGTAGGTATGTCATAGTCAATTTTTACATTATATGTTTTATATATTTTACTCAATGCTACGTTTTCTAAAGATATGAAATATTCTTTACGTCAGTCGTTAAGACGAAAATCCATAGGACTTTTAGACTATGTTTGTGTGATAGATAAAAAGTAAAATTTAAACCGTCTCATCTCTCATCTGTATCCACATTTTCAGCTCCCAACATTAGACTAACTTAAAAGTGCGATTTGCCTTCATTGTACATACATAGAAGTTCTATGATTCGCCGCATCGTAACAATTACGTAAGTATTAGACGGTATTTTACTTTCCAGCTTGCAAAAGGAAGCGGCAATCACCGCACAACGAACGAAAAGAAGCCACAATGAAAGGAATGAAGTATAAAACTGAGTAGTACTTACCTTTCATCCCTATTTTCTGTTCTGTGCAACAAATCCTAATTGAAGCATTGTTAACTCAACCGTAAGATCTGGTATATATAATTTGTGGGCTTTTCATTTTAACCATTAGAGTTTTAAGAAGAGCTTGTGTCAATATTTAATCCGTGTTTCAGTTGTGCAAAGAGGGAATCCCCACCTGCCTCTTCGTTATTTTAGAAAATTTTGATATTGGATAGCAGGTGATGATGCGTTTACCACCAATACTAAAGTTTTTCTTTTTGTCGAGTGTGCTATTAAAAAGAACTGGATCTCATTTAGATGAAATCTCAGTTAGCGCAGCCTATTTGCACTTCATTCATGTGAGAAACAAACAATTACAAAGTGAAAAGAAGCAAGTTCTACTGACCCAAGTGCAAGAGGATTCTTCATTCAGTGCGATTTACAAGGAAATGAGGGATTTCTTTGAAAAATATTGTGGCCGTAAAATTTCTGACGAGTCAATTCTTCGAAAGGGATATCTTCCAGTTTCCTAGAAAGAAGCTGTAGAATGAATTATGGAAGAAGTAGAAAGTTGAGTATGATTTATGAATGATAATCTTAAAGTGTTGTATCCAGATGGCACACAAGAAAAGAGAGTTCTTTTAAGTACACAGTCAATGCGTCATACATGTTACTACAGCACTTGCGTTTTATTCTAACTTGATCCATTTCCCTTGAACGGTACATGCTCTCCAAGCATTGCTGAGGAGGTGAGAGCCAATTTTCCTGAGATCAAGCAACATTTCTTCCACGTAGGTGCTTTTGAATATATCAGAACGTGTGCAAGTTTACAAGGAACAATTTCCATTCATACCACTTCCTCCGGAACCTGGGATTCAGGTAAGTAAGTTTCTCAACGAACATTTTGAAGAAGTCAAATCCGTGCTTGATTCATTTTCGGTGGACTCAGCTGTATCGGTACGCACTGCTCAAAATCTCTTCAAGGGCCCGAAACTTGCTTGCGATATGGCATAAACAGCAATTTTGGTTGGATTACTACCAGCATAAACAAACTTTAAACTGTTGGACACCGTCTCCGGGAAACCATTCATATATATGAGGATGTAGGAAGGAAGCTGGCTACTGTCGGAGGAGATGTGGAAGGAACAGTTTGTAGAAAATTTGACGTAATGAGTGAAAGTCAACAGCTTATTGACAGTGAGCCGTGTTTTCAATGATGAAATAGCTAAACCTCCTAACGATAAATCTCCGAACCATATTCACCTGCTCCGATTACTTCTAGAGAGAATTTTCTCTGCGTGCAAGAACATGTTGTCTGATCGGCGAGAACGTTTACTTCTGAACATTTGGAACTGTACATAATTAGTGGCATATTGTAAGTTAAATAATTGAACATATTCAAACAGTACCTGCCCCAATATTAAAAGTAACTTGAATTTTTGTAAGTGCTTTTTGAGTGAAATAATGTGGGCAAAGAATATTTATTTCTGAACATTTTTTAAATATGCCTGGTAGTGACATATTCTAAATTAAATAATTAAAATATATTTAAACTGTGGCTGATATCTGAATGTACATTACAGAAGGTCAAGAACACTTAATGTAAGCATTCTAATATTGTAACTTTAATTTTTGTAAGTCCTTTTAAAATAAACATACCCCATTGTGAGAAAAAAATTAAAAGGAAAGAAGAATTGATTAAAAATAAATTTATAGTACATATTTTATTATGAATCTACACTTTTTACGTATTTCAGACATTTTATTACACATTTTAGGGGTTGATATTACATAAAAATCCAGCCCTATTGATCATATATGTATATACGGTTCAATTGTGAATAATTCTGAAGTGAATTGACAGAAAAGTCTATTTTGGAGTGTTATAGTTTAATGTTTGATGTTCTGTTGTTACGTTACATCTCGATAATGGTTTCATTTTCTTCCTTTGTATAGGTGGCGTGAGTGAAGCAACATGACTGCAATGTTCATATTTGAATAAAGAAAGGCGATGTTGAGGTAGGACACGGAGTACGAAACCATCAGTGAGGTGCACCGACAATGACGGAATGAATTGGAACACAATCACCGATTCGTTGAACCATTACTCGAATTCGTCATAAAAATATGAGCTGACGGTTCTGTTAGATATATGCACAGCATGTCCAGCTGTTCTGGACTACCTGTCACGCGGTAACAACTCCTGGTAACTCCAATGCTGTGTTATAACAATTCAGTCGATCACCACAGATGTCTGTGAGACTGTGCAAATGAACGAAGGGTTTTATCTCCAATAGAGTGGGTCTCCACCCCACTACCATAATATTTTCAGGACATTTCTCAATGAAAATTTACTGCAACGATAAATAGGTCAGCGAGGGTTTGTCGAGTACCCTCCACGTTCTTCAGGTCTTACTTCTCTAAAGTTTTACTGATTGAGGACTGAGAAGAGTTTTGTTTATGGACAAAAGTCTCGTATATTGCATGATGTACCTCCAGCCATCAAACGTTCCTGTGGAGCTATCGAACTTGGCACGTTACAGTCGGTACTTCATACAGCAGTTCGGCGACATCGCCAGTATATTGATGCTAACAGTCAACACTTTGAACACATAAACTGATATCAGTTCTTCATCACGCATTTCAATATAATAATGGAACATTATACTACGTTTCCGTCATTTATTTTGAGAGTCATTCACAATTAAACCTTGTATGCACGTATTGAGCTATTCCATATACTCTAAAATTATCCTTAACTCTTAAATCATTTTTAATTATGATAAAATACACTCCAAAGATAGAGCATATATCTGGTGAAAGGTTACATTTGAGCGGAACAAACTAACTTGCTGTGGGTGAATTCGAAGTATTTAGAAAAACGAAAAAAAAAAAAACTTTTCTGGTGCTAAAAAGTATGTCATTTGTTGCCAATTATAATTGGTAGCTTTTATTTTGCTGGAAGGAATTGTTATTTGTTTATGTACTCAATATGTAATATAATTAAGAGCCTATACTGTTAACTAATACATTATTGTTTATCTTTTTCCTAATGGTGACACATATACTCTTTATGCACATACTCACCAATCATCATCATCTCAGGTTAACAATCTCCCGACTGTCTTGACGCTGCTTTCCGTCCTTCCCTATCCTGAGCCAGACTTCTTATTACTTCGTAGCTTTTCTTCACTATATCTTGTATTATTTGGTTCGTACATTTCAATCGCGGCCTTCGTCTATGTATTTTTCCTTCTACAATTCCCTCCATAGCTACTAACGAGATTCCTCCATGACTCACATTGCGTCCGATTATAATCCTATTATCCTATCCTCCTATCCTATCCTATTATCCTAATTATCCTATCTCGTCTTTTCAATTTTTTTTTTCAATATACTCATTTTCTCCACTGACTGCCATTTCTAACACTCTGACTTGATATCTTGTCCGTTCATCTTATTTTCGTCATTCGTCTATAGCACCACATTTCAAAGGCTTTCATTCTCCGTTTTTCCTCTTCTTCTAGTGTCCATGTTTCACATCCGTACATATGCTATCATCAGCCTTTTCTTCAGTTCTATGCTGATGCTTGCGGTTAGAAACTCTTTATATATATATAACTGCCAACTACGCTGAGCTATACTGGATCTTGCATCTTGTTTGCTCGTTACTTTATTCCCTAAGTAACAAAATTCTTCCAGTTCTTTCATCAAGTGATCTCCTAGTTTGATCTTCATTTTGCTGGTTATTAGTTTTCTAGCGCATTTCAGAACTTTTGTTTTGCACTTGTTAATCTTTATGTTGTATTTGATACTAATTAACTATTGCTTACCGTTTAGACCTGTCTCTAATATTTTTATGACTGTCTGCCAACATTACAATATAGTCCTTAAACCTAAGGGTGTGTTTTTTCTGTCCAAGAATAGTTATTCTTATGTTGGGAATGTCCTTGGTTTCTTTTATTGCTTCTTCAATATATACTAAGATAGAATGTCCCTAGATAGAATGTTCATAGATACTAAGCAAAATTGGTGACAATGAGCATCCTAGTCTAACCTCTTTTTGAATTGCTGCTTCTCCTCTCTGACCTTCTCCCTAATTGTTGCGTTCTGTTCTTTATACAGGTTATATATATTATTCTTCGCTCCTTATAGTTTATTCCTTCTTCATTGCAAATTTCGAACATTTTGTTCCATTCTACATTATCAAATGCTTTTTCAAGGTCCACAAATGCTACGTAAATTGCTCTTACCACTTGAATTCCTTTTCTTCTAGCAATTCTCTTAAAGCATGTATTGCTTCCCTTGTTCCTGTTTTCTCTGAATCGAAACCGGTCATCTGCTAGTACTTTTCTATCTTGGATACCAGCTTTCTATAGAATATTTTGTGAAGATTTTTGAAACATCCATAAGCAAGCTTATAGTATGCATTACTTGTAACATTTCCTGCTGATTCATAATGAACTAATTGTGAAAATTGGGAAACAGTGAAAGGATAATAAAGCATTTTAGACTTTAAAATTAAAACAGATTATCGTAAAAATAATAGTAGAAATTGTAGAATGTATTAGTAATATGAAGACTGGAGTCAAAGATGCAACAGATGATAAGTCCAAACTTTAAGCATAATAATTGCATGCGTTATGCCCGTTCTGCAGTCTTGCTTGTGAGTACTGAATGTTTTATTATTTGGATTCAATGACATGGATTAACTTTGTTTTCGCTTTCTTTTCCAACACGTCAAAAAAATAAACCAAATTATTCATCGACTGAAGTTTAACATCTCCTTTCTGCACCTAAAATATTTAAAGCATAATATTAGTCACTATCGGTGTAATTTACCCAAGGATTACTTCTCTCATCAGGGACTGAACACAGGACAATGTGCTGCAAAAGCATGTGTATTAGCTGCATAAGCTACAGTCGTTCTATCTGGACCAGTCCTAGATCTGTTAAGAATGAGATGAAGACAACAATTTTCAACAAGTCTACATCAGATCACCCAACCTTCCAAACAGGTTACAGCGTCCATAAAAGTCGGGCAAATCAGTCAGAACTTCCAAAAGGCAGATCACCCACAGAAACGATCCGAACGCACACAAAATAGGTCAGAACGCCCAGAAACCAAAAGGGACAGATTGCTCACAAAAACAGGACCCCTATCCGTCGAGGTTTGTGTCAACAAGACAATGTAAAATTTGCATTTAAATTTGCGCTATTCGGCATAACATTTTAAATTGTTTGTTCCTTTATTGCGTTGGTTTGAGGTTCGAAAGGTTCGCGAAGACTATTAGCGGATGAAATCCACTGTCAGAACGCGTCTACTAACAGGAGCATTCAGGCAGAAGTACAGGAATGTGCCACAAATTGAGATTTGGAAGTAAGTTTATCAGAGTGAATGAGATGTGAAGATCACTTGATAACTATAGCTGCATATAACCAAGCTGGTCGTATAAGTTTCCTCCGAATCTACGTTTTACTGCACATAATAATAAATTTTCTAACTACAATCAGTTGTTTGTAAACTAAACTAAACTTCCTGATACGAAGGCTTGATCCGATTAAGCCAAAAAGGGAAGAGTTAAACTATTTTGAAGTTAAGAAAAATTGGCATATAAATTATACACATGTTGAAAACTATTAGATAATAACAAAAATCGTTAGCTAAGTTTTGACTCATTGAAATATCTACTGAAAATTAGCCCATCGTACTCTGAGGCATGACTAAAATAATATTGATTAATACCAATATATTTAGCCTAGTTGATTTTCGAAAGAGGCTTTTAAATCTTGGTTAAAGAACGTAAAACTTCCTGTAAGGATATAAACTTCATGAAAAACATGCCATGGATGTCAGATTAGAGTTCAGTTTCCAGTGCAGGCAGTAAATTCAAATTGTCCCAAACAAATAAGTTGCAAGAAAAGACCCTCCTAATGCCAAGTCTTACGCTAATTGTTGTATACCTGCTAATAATAAGAAGGGAGATTTATTTGGTCAAGGCACTTCAACCAGTGAGACTAATGACGGCTTAGATGAAATGTTATCAATATATAATTACCGTCGTATAGAGATGGTGAATAATTCTGAATATTCAATAAACCAATTTCAGAATACTAATAGGTTCGATGGTAGATTAACTGAGGCTGTTGGTGACACAGATCTTTATCAAGGAAATAAAACCAGAACTTAATGACGTCGCGACAAACAATATAATGAATTCGAATTACGAAGTTTACCAATTGTGCAAAGTCCAAATGATTGAAAAAAAAGTGATCATGCACAGATCAATGAGTTATGAAACCGATAGTCAAACAGTGGAACAAATAGTACTTCGGCAATAATTGATGAAGGTGAATCAGCAGTTATTCAAGAAACTGCAACTGAAAAAGAATTTTCTGGTGAACTAAATGAAAATATTAATTGATGTCGGCTTTACTAATTATCATCCTCCTACATAGGAACATGTCAAATGATCTGCTTGTTGGTTTAAGAAACAGTTGAGTAAAAGGAAAGAAAATGAAATATTCTGTTATGTTCTTTTAGATTAAAGAAGAAGGTTGATCAATAAAATTAAATAATTATAAAAGGATTGTGGAAAGAGAATGTGGGAAGAAACGAGAGAACTTCGCAAAAAAAAAACTCTTATATACGATGTTGTTCACTACAAACTCATATGGAATGGAATCGAACAGGGACCTCTGACGCTTGAATAAAAGAAAAATCAATGTTTCCTTACCAAGGAGTAGCATAAATATTGTTGTGGTAGATAGTGCTGGTAATCAGACACTTACGAAAGAATTTATTTCGGAAGGAATATAAATATTTTGAACGGGGTGCAAATTCAAACATGAATTATATTGAAATGTGTAAGACTATCCCTAAAATTAGATTAAATTTGCGGAGAAGCCGAGATTTCGGGTGTGTAAAGTCCCAGGATGCTCCCCCTGCATACGACTCTGGTAATCATACTGATAATATTGTAAATGATAGTTTCAGATATGCTCTACCATGATAGAGTGTGTTCACGAGATATCCTAGATCTTCTCATACAATTCGAATAGACTGCGAGTCTAATCTAACTGTAGACATTATTGAAGTATGTGTTGTATAAACAGTGAACCTACTTCTATATTTTTTTCTTAATTCAGAAATTGATGAAGTGAATATTCGTTTACGTTGAAAGTGTGATTTTAAGTTTACAAACTATAAATTAAAAATAAGAAAATACATATTTCAATATTTTCGAAAATTCCGCTCCTTAGAGTGAAAGGAAGGGACATTATTGTAATACTCAAATTTCTCTTTCTATATTTATAAGTGCGGAATGTGCACATTCGCTTCAATTAAAGGATGAACTTCGTATATAAAGTCCAAACTTAAAATACGGGAATACGTATTTCAATTGCTTTCTAAAATATATCTCCTAAGAGAGGGGAGTATTCCTGTAATACACAAACTTACCTTTCTTAATTTAGAAAGCTACAAATGTGAGATTCGCTTAAGTAGGAGCTTTGTAACTCGATATGTAGACGATAAATGTAAAGATAAGGAAATATGTATTTTAGCGGTTTCGAGAATTCTGCTGTTAAGGGTACAAAGGGAGGACATTTTCTATAATCCTCAAATTTTTATTTCCCTATACGGAAGGTGCCGAATGCGGGAATTTGTTTAAGTTGTAGAAATTAAAATTAAGGAAAAATGTGTATCAGCATCGTTCTCCAAAATACCTCTAAGGGGAGAAAAAGAGCGCCGTCTTTTGCACATTCAAAATTTCTTTTCGTTAATCACAATGTGAGGAATTCACTCGATATTTACTGATAAAAAGAATAAGAGAAATACGTGTTTCAGCAGCTTCGAAAATTACAATCTTTAGATGGAAAAGAAAGGGTCATTTCCATAACACCTATATCTTTTTTACTTTATTCAGAAAGTGTTAAATATGGTGCTTCGCGTAAGTTGGGGATGTCAAGTTCAGAATGTAAACTTCTAATTAAAAATAAGGGAGTACCGTTTCATTGTTTTCGCAAAATTACCCTTAAATTCGATACTTTCTAAATAAAGATAGGAAATTTTAAATATTTTAGAAATGATATCCTACTTTTCGCGTAAGACCAAAACTGCAGAAAATATTGTAGGTAAAGCACACATTCTCTTAGTTTTTATTAAGACTTTATACATCGAAATTCACACCTCAAATTAAAAGGAACACCTCACATTGGAGGACACTTCAAACAAAGAGAAAGTTAATTATTATAGATGTGGCTCCACTTAGAAGCAGTATCTTTAAAAACGCTGAAACACGTATTTCTTTCTTTTATATATATATAATGTTTATATATCGGATTTTACACCTTCAACTTAAGAAAATTCTGACATTCAGCACTTTCTGAATAAGCAAAGAGAAATTTTGAGTATTATTTTATTATAGATATATTGAGTATTGCTCCCTTTTTCCCTCAGGAGGTAGTGCAATATACGAGACGAGAAATTAGCTTTCCTTATTTCGTCTCATAAACTTTGTAAAAACCTCGTCTCGTCTCGATTCTCAAAATGCTTTCTCACCTCATCTTGTAAATTTATGTACAAAATTTATGCTTTGGTCTTTTCTATCTAGGAGTCATCAAGATTTATTTCTCGTCATGAGAGGTCGGTGAGGGATGTGATATAGCATTTAATTAAAGTATATTTATTATTGGAGCATATTATGTGATGACTTGCTTACCAGAAAACGGGGTTACTTTGGTAGAAAACTACGAAAAAATTACATCCGAAAGTTTGAGTACAATAGAGCGAACCTTCTGCTGTATAAATATGAGCATAATTTTATTATCCGAGTACTATGTTCTGAGATATCCTCTCGTTTCTGTTCCAACTTTACCTTGTGGTAACTTAGCAAAAGTTATGTCTCTAAAGAAGTATGCATTAAAATATATGTACCGATTTTAGGCTTCTAAGGGCACATTTATTTTTAATTATAAATTCAATAATTCTGTTTAACATATTCGTTTCTAGAATGTTGTTTATGAAAATGTTTGAACATATTTATTTGAAAAAATAAATACAGAAGAACATAAATTACTTTTTTCATTGAATAAATTAACAATATAATTGAAACTAAGAAAGTACAATGAAATAAAATGAACAAAAAGGAAATCGTTGTGTATAAATGAAACAATTGATACAAAGGGATAAATATCCGAAGTGCTTTCGAAGTAGATTAAGCAGGTAAATATTCGTCTTAAAAAACCAGCTTGTTCACATTGATGAGTTTTCAGCAGTCTCTTTGTGTGTATGGGGATTTACGTATTAATTTAAAAGTCTTGTTTATCGTGTAGTTTTAGACATCTTCGTTTTCCAATCTTTTCCATTATTGCATTTTTACAAGGTGCTAAACAAAAGAGCATTCATAGTCTTTTGAGTAATTCGTTCGGGGCATAGCTCATCTTCATAATTTATGAGAATAAACTAGTCCTGGCACAACTTTGACATAGTCTCGTCACGGTTGGCGGATATTCCGTGCTCTCAAGGAGACAGAATAAACTATACTCACTAACTAACTAACTAACTCTATGGCCTATGGAACCCGGAGGTTCAGTGCCGCGTTCACAAAAGCTCTCCACTGACTTCTATCCTTAGCTAATTGCATCCAGTTTCTACTTTGTATTCCTATCTCTGCGAGATCCATCTTAATATTGTCCCCCCATCTGCGCCTAGGTCTTCCTAATGGTCGTTTTCCTATACTCACACTATGTGTAAAGAACTGCTAAGTACAATGACGGAATTTTCACTGTCGCTACCTTCCGTCTCAGTTTGCATATTTTTCTCCCCTTTCTCTCAGATCACTATGCAGTATATATTGACTATACCGATATGCTTTTGTCGCTACTGGAAGCCCTGCCATTTGCCTCTGATATGTTCTCACGAAATGACATTGATGTCCTCAGAGGAAATGCTTCGTCCAGCGCGTTGATTTAATTTTTCCTCTTCTAATTTCATTGAGGATAATTCACTAAAGTTCTTTCTTGAGAGCAATGTTCCAGGGTTTCTCCTGTCATGTTCAGATTCTTGTACCACTACGGCTGATAGCAGCTTTTCTAGCACTATATTAAGTGTGCCACATGTTTACCTCTCCAATGTTTCAATTTTGATTAAGTTTACCACCACAATACTATTTTATCGTGCATTGATTGAACGACATGTTATTGATACATGTGATAGTCAAGGTATTCAATACTCATTTTAAGTGCCAGTGTTCATAAAGCGATTCAACTCTGCATACACTGTAGAAGTTTGTCAACAATAGTTCCACACATATCCACAACAGATTTCAGGCTGCTGTACTTCCCTTGAAAAGGAGTTGTCTGTAGAGAGTACCAGAGGTTTGTCATTTGAACAGTTCCATTGAATTCCGGTTTCGACTATAACACGGTACTCCACACTGTTTAACATACAAAAATGCTCCAACTTGGAAACGAGACACCAGTTGACAAATAGAAGTACCTTTTCAAATACATGACCAGATGAGGAATATATCAACATCTTAAATTTTCGATATTGATATTCTGAGCGAGGTATAGGGGGCCCCTAAGACCTGCGATGAATGAAGAAATAAAACTTAATTTTTACAATAATGTCTTCTAATACCAATTTATTTACGGCCACAAATTGCAATGAAATAAATTTTAATTTTTACAATAATGTCTTCTAATGACAATTTATTTACGGCCACAAATTGCAATGTAAATAAATCCACTTACAAATTTGCAATATTATTTACTGCAACTTCTTAGCCGCCAGAACTTCTCCTTTTCCGAAAATAGAGACACAAAAAAGCACCTGTCGAAAGCAAGTAATTCATACTTTGACCTAGATTTTTTATGTTAAGAATTTTTTTTTGTTCCTCTCTCTCGGAGATTTTCATCTCTTTTGGCCTTTGGGACCGCTCATTGACAAAAAGTGCACACATGACCACTATATGCAGACATGTTCTTAGCCAGAATCAGAGATTTTGAAAAGGAACCGAGTTTTTAATAATAATAATAACCATTATTATTATTATTATTATTATTATTATTATTATTATTATGTTTAATATTATTATAACAATTGTGTTTACAAATACGGTCCCATCTGTTAATTTTGCATGTGAGGGCCGCAAGTCTGCCACGCCACTAGTGTCCCTTATTCTATGTTTGTCTCTCTTTCCATTTAGTGTCGATGTCTATTTTTATGCTGTTAGGCTTTTATAATTACCCTTTACATTGTGTAACCTTTTTTGACCATTTTTTTGGAAAAATTACAGAAATTGCTTTCCTCTGGTAGCTATTTCTTACCATTCTTCTTGTTTGAATTTCTTAAGTAAGAACATTTTGTAACTTTTTATGTGATCCATTGCCCTAGTGATAAAAAAGACATTCTTAACAATTTATTTTATTCTCTTTTTTGCAGTTTGCCACACTGCTATATTTGTAACAAAATTGAGGTTTGGTCCAACGACTTTCTAATTCTCAACCACCCAACGATCGTGTTTTTTGGGTTGCCTACTATTGCAGGAATGGGAGAATTGTAGGTGGAAATGCACTTTAGGAGTTGTCCATACATATCATCACAGTGAGTGGCTCCTTCTAGGTGAGCCGTTGAGCGAGTGAGACAAGGCAACCTGAGGCAACACCTACTTTCTTTTAACTCACATTGCCTTGCCTCCCTTCCTCAACCATTTCCACGCTCCAAGATGGACCCTAAGCACGGCAAGCTGCTTCGTTCTGCCGATGTACAGATATATGGTTATAGAATTAGCGACACTCTAAAAAATATTTCCGCTCCTATTACTGTCCTTATTTCTGTTTCTATTCTACAGATATATTCTGATTTAGCGTAGATAATGGAGAGTATTCTTTTCTCCATGTTATGTAGCAAGGAACATTATTAAAACTTATTTAACATTTGCGTGTTTTGACTGGCAACACTATATATCGTGTTGATGTTGCCGATCTTAGCGATAAGTCGCTAAATCTAGCGGATTCCCAGAGGCAGATGGCGACAGAAATTTTAGAAAAGCAACTAACGGCTTTTAAAATGACTTGGCGTCCAAACTGGCGAATACTTCCACTGCTTTTTTTTAATGTTCATACTACTGAGCGATTGTCAAAAGATTGATAAATGAATCGAACGCGAATCATTATGTAAATGTCACTTTGCATAATTCGGGTATAATCTGTGTTGTTCATGACGTCATTACTTGAACATACCATGTGAGGCAAATTAGGGCTTCTCTTGTGGTGCTTGTGATTATTACACGTTGGTTTCCCAAACAGAAGGACAACGAGTTAAACGGCGTGACAAACATCTTGGCATTTGAAGGCGGCGCTCCAAGTTCCATTTAAATGCTGCTAGCAAATGAGAGGCCAGCGATATTGCCACGTTAATTTTCCACACATCCACGTCTATCCCCTCTCACCTGATCGCGCTGTAGTTTGTCTCCTTATCCATAGCCACACCCTCTTACCACTTGGCAACGTCACGCCAGAGCTTACGTTTTATACATTTAGCTGAAATGCCAAGATGTTTGTCGCAGGCCTTAGGATAGTGACGGGTGAACTTTCTTAGTAGAGGACCGAAGAAAAAGGGAAATTAATCTTAATCGGCTCAATATAATTTTCTAAAATAAGAATAGCACATTTGATAATTCTTGTAATACTAAGCTCTATTACCAAATGAAGTTTTTGTAATATGGTTCGTACTGGGCTGCAGTGATTCTCTGAAATGAAGTTAAACAAGCATATTGATTTTAGTTTTTGAAGTAATCACTGATACTAACTCCGTTTCCCTGGCGAGGACGTGTTTTATGAAGGCGTTATAGTGCGTCCAGTAAGAGAACGTCTCTGACAGCTCGCAGTGACATTGTCACATCGCGTGTCAAGGTTTTTTCGGTGCAACTGTAGTGGCAATTTAATTAATGGTATAAGACAGAGTGATCGTGGTTGGTAACACTGGTATCAAAATAAGGGTTGCAATGTCCCACCGCATATGGTACGAAACATCAGAGACCATCTCTTGCTGGCCGTGCTATAAAAGTCAAGTAAATCGTTCAAGAAATATTCCTCATTTTATTACGAAGATTTTTCTTTCCTTTATTATCTTTTTATTTTTATTTTTATTTCTTTTGTTTTTCTTTTTTAAACTAGGCCGGATAGTCTACTAGGTACAAAAGCTCTATAGGTGCCAAATTGTCATAATATCTTTTGTAACTGTGTTATTTTAGAAATTAGACTAAAACTGTGAATTCATTTGTATTCTCATAAACTGGGCATTATATCCAAGTGCACATCGAAGTGTATGTTGAAGTATGATGGCCACTCAGTAATATTTCATAGGGATCACATGTGAGTAATATCACGTTAAGCTATAGGTCCATATCTAATATAGCCGCAGTGCTGAAAGGGACGATAAAAGTTAAATCAATTAACCAACAGACGAAATTTGTGCTGTAACCATGAAATGAAAACACAAACGTTGCGAAAATATCTTCAATTTCCACTATTGAATCTTTGGTTGTCAGTCGTTACTTAACATTACTTCCATCTACGTCTTATGTGAAAGAGGAAGGCAAATCTATTCGTCCGGAAATGGGTACTTTTTAAGCCAGTGATCTTATATATGACATATTAAGTTAATATTCTGAGTATACATAAGTAACTTTATTTCAATATTTAAGATATACAGTACATTTGTTGAACACAAATTCACGTTTCCTGGTCCCTGATTTTAATATTTATCAAAAAATCCATCTTCTCTCTGCGTGTGCTAACCTGTCGTGCACCTCCTGTTCTTCGTCTTTATAAAGATCTGGTATGAAATTCCTAATTTGGACACAGCCTATGTACAACCTCCTCTTCAGCTTATTTAAGATGGATAAGTCAAAATGGATACAGGCACTTACTTTCCTTGCCAGAGGACGAATTTCTATATTATAGATATGCAGACAAACTTCTACCAAAGGACCCAGTCCTACGCAGAACTCCGGAGCTCTCAGTGCTAGAAAAATAAAAGTTTCATTAAAATTGTTTTATTGCATTCAAGAATCATTAAATGCAAACAATTAGCCCTAGTTTCATATCACTACAGTCCTCTTAATGATAGATTAATGATTTCACTTTTTAAAATACTGAATGTACTGTAGTACTTTCCATGGTAGCCTTGAACAAAGATTGCGCTGGGGTCTATAGAAGAGCAGGCTGGCATTTTGTAGGATTGTTCGGTGTACTAAAGGTAATAATGACTAATAGTCAATTGTGTCAACAGTTGACTGTGGTTTATATGTCGGGTATAATCTTTACTTGCAGACGTAAGTAATAGATGATAAATTAGTGACGGCAGACTGATAACATCAGAGGCTAGAAATCACTAAGACAAAATTTTGTGAGGTTAACTAGTAGTATAATATATGGAAAGTTTCTGGTTTTCAAAAGGAGAAAAGGACTTCCTTTGGAATAGAGGCTTATATTATGACAAGACCAGGTGTGTTGAACTCCTTAAAAAAAAAAAAAAAAAAAGATAATTTGGAAAATTAAAATTACTTTAACATTGTTTAAGGGTACTGGATGGCAACACTGATTCACAAATTTTCTTCAATAACTTCCCTTCCAAAGACACTACTGCCATAGGCTGCATAGCGTTGTAAAAACAATGTCATCATCATTCAAAGACGCTATATCTCACCTTAGTAGAGTAACCACGGGCAGCAATAAAGTAAAGTACCGTAAAGTAAAAGATGATTCCCAACCTCCAGCTCTCAAACTGTGTAGAATAGGACGCATGTTTATGTGAGCTTTTTTGCTTAGAATCACAAATAACACCATTTCGCAAAGTATTGTCACTTTCTCCCTAGACACCCTATGTTATTTTGCTTCCGACGAGCCTGTGTTTAAGGTATGTTACTAAAGCTGGTACTTCGTTACTTTCAACAGTTATTTTTCTGAGTAAGTTACTAGTGTATGTTTTACAATGAACGTTTTCTCTTCCTTTTAGACACGTATAATTGTAAATTGATGCAAGTAGGAACAATACGATGCAGTTATGAAGTGAAGATAATTCAAATAATCTCTTCCATTTCTCTTCTATTGTGTTTTACAGGATATTGGAACAAACAAGGATTTAATATTGGCTTATATTTACAAAGAACTACCACTTAAAATTATCATACCTAATTACCAGTGGTTAGGAAAGTTATTTTTTCTCCTGGTCATTTACTAAGGTTCTAAGCTTGGTTACTTTTCAACTCCGAGACAACATCAAACATGGATTTAAACTAAATGTGAGGTTTGAAGTTCAGTTGTAGATACATGTTTTATATAACCTCAGAATTGAAAAGCAACCTGACTTACAGCCTTGAAAGTATGACCTCGTACCGAGAATTGAGTCAGGATCTTTGGCACCAAATGGGACATCAGCAAACATTTAGCCAAAAAGGATGTCTACAAATTTCTCGAAAGATCGAAGATCACTTTAAATATGTTGATTATATCAAAATTACAAAGTATTTCTTCAATCAAAACATTGTAACTTGCAATGAAGTCACTTCTTAATCTTTCCTATACATTTATCTGTAATCGCTTATCATATATGTTGTTAAAAAGAAGTATTTGAGTACTTACTCAACCCTACATCTATAATAGAGAGTAATAAAATAGTTTTGAACTAATTGTATTTTAATGTAAATTTTTAGTTCAAAGTATGTTTGCAGTCCACTATTTACCCTACTTTGAAGTATTCTTATAATAGTAAAGGTTAAAATATCAAAAAGATCTACGATATTTTAAACTGAACAAAAATCAAACTCAAATAAAGTAGAGAAAAGGTGAATTTTGTAACTAGGATGTTGCTTTGCATTATCATGCATTTTAAGAGTCAACATAATGATTGAATACACACATATATGAATTCTGTTCAGACATCCCCTAATCCTATACTAGTCAGCAAAATAATATGTATAACATGTAAGGTAAACAATTAAGTTGTTTGAGTAAAATCAATAATAATGATAAAAATGTATATGCGTCTTCTGCGAATTACCCAGGATGCCCCAGGCGGAGGTTACGTGCTTGAAATAGCTTACATTTGGATTTGGAATCTCCAGACTTGATTTAGCATGCAACGTAACTTTTGATCTGATCACGTGACACAGTCTGGTTCCTATGGCAAACCGGATGAGCCCTTTAAAAACTTTTAGAACAAACACTATAAATGCGATTTTTTGAAAACTAAAATTAATGAACTTCAAGATAATAGAAATAATTTGGAACATGTATAAGGTTATCAAATAATGGAAGAAAGGTTGTCAACTTCGCGATTATATATTAAAGAGACCCGACCAAACAATTAGCACTGATATAGATAGCATCTTGAATAGATTGAAAAGTTTCTTTGACGATTTACTTATCACACAGCCAAAAACTGATTAATCTTCGTGAAAAAAATGAAATGCACACAGAAGAATTATATATTCCAGAGCCTACCAAACAGAAATAGAAATCATTATAAAGAAATTTAAAAAAAAAACAAATCTCCGTTTGCACATGGAATTCCAGCTGAGTTAATTTTAGCTGGAGGGAAAAATTATGGGACAAGATAAACAGACACACTCTCCCTAGCTGGAACAATGAATATTATCTTAAGATGTATCCCATAAAATTAGTAATACAGTCAAATTAGGAATCTCGTAGAAATTTAGGAATCTCGTAGAAATTTCGGAATCCCGTTGAAATTAGGAATCCTGTAAAAACTGAATCCAGTTTGCTAAAGACAGAAGTCAATGGAGAGCTTTTGTGAACGCGATATTGGATCTTAGGATTCCGTAAGTCATAAAGTAAATTAGCTTAGTCTTGAAGGACAATGGAAACAATGATATTAAAATTTCATGGTATGTTAAGTCGAAATACCGTGTTTTAAATTTACATATTTCTAAATATTTTGACCAAATGTTCGTATTTAGTAAATCTCTTAATATTTCTTCATATTGTGTATGTGTCTTATGCCTAAACTGATTTCTAACTTCGTGGAACCCAATGATCTGGTGTGATCTTCAAGGTTAAGCGCACTTCCTCCCCCTCATATAGAAGAAAAGATTCCTTTCTGATCGATTAATAGCGATGGACAGAAACTCGCCTCTTAGTTGTACGTGCTAGTGAAGGAAAACCTCCTCGAGCGTGTGAGTCTACCAACAGCTCTATGTTGGTATCGAAAATTTTAAAGTGACTTTATATACCCGTTTGGTACCAGAAGTCATCCTCATATCCCAAGTTTACTAAGTCTCACGGTATGTCGACAATCAGATAGAGTCTAACTCATGATCTGGGAAGTCCTTAGAAACTATGGAGGCACTACAATCCCAACCTTGCCTATGTCAGATTAAGATTGAGGTACTACTTGAAATAACTGAAGCAATGACTCATTCAATCTATCTATTTGGGAGTGAGTTGAGACTCTTCTTCTCCGGTAGGATGTCTTTCCACACTCACCTTGCTTTACGAAAAGAATAGACAATGCCATCGTACGATTACTTGTACTCGCAATATATTTTTAAAATTTGTACTTCGCTGTCAAAAATTGGGGAACTGAGGTGGTGACAGTTGTACATCCACAGCTTTGTATTTCTTTGTTTCATTTTTATCCTATAGTACTGTTTCCTTTAAAGTATAGTATATACTAATAGCGCCAATCGTTAAAATTTTATTATTGAAATAATGATGCAAACATGAACCTTAAAGATTGATCAATAAATGTAAGGTGATATATAGACTAACTTTTAGGAAACACATCTTTACAATTTCATATATTTTCCGTTTTGAAGTTTTGATTTTCATACCGGTATATTAGTAATTTTCTTCATATTTTGCCTCTCTTTACTTATCATACTTTGAATAATTGAAGATAACTCCATACAACTTCATAAAACACACAAAATGTTGGAACAAACATCTTACCTGGAGAATTCTTCCGAAGGATCGTTATATTGTTAATTGATATTTCAACTCGCACTTGCACAGAATCCAAATCAAAGATGATTCTGAAACAATCTTTTGGAAAACAACATTATATTACAATTACAAATTTTATGAGTAGGATAGATTATCTGGATATTATTTCAGGAGATGCCTAAATAAGTTTGAAAACCTACCATATTATGATCGCAAAAACAAAATATTTAGAGCATTGGTCATGAATACAAAAGAGCATGCAGTTCAGTAAGAAATATCTATTTATTATGGACATCTACTAAATAGTATGTGGTGTTTCTTTCAGGCATACTTGTAAGTGAGATAAATTCAGTTGCAAGTGCATGTCAGTCTTGTTCAGTATCCGAATGAAACTCCCTCAAAGTTCTACCTTTGCTCTCGGACACAAATGTCTGAGGGAAATCCTGATAGCGTGTTTCACTCCTTTCCAATAATAACTAGATTTCTAATAGTCATTCCAGAATTGTAAGTTGTAATTCTCCTAAAGCTAAGTTTGAGATTTTAGTGTATATTGAGATACTGCTAAACGTTATATGAGTTAAGTTTGATACCTCATATATTCATGCATATATGCATATGAATGAATAACTAGTCTTCTGCACACTAGTTTTATTTTAAATATTTCATGAACTGCCTTGTTACTATATGGTTAGTATAGGTGTCTTCAGCGCAAGAGATCCTGGTTTGATTCTCGAAGGATCTCAAGTTAAACTGCAGATCTACGTCTCGTATATCCTTCGTATTGAATGCAACTTTAAATCGATCTACCATCCTACAACATTACACATAATAGGCAATTCGTTGTATTTAAATCAGCCATACAATGGGGCACAATTTAATTATACCAATCCACGGTGAAAGATTTCTTTCATTTTAGAAATTAGCAGTTACTATTCATGTTATTTCACAAGAAATATTTGGCTTCCTGAGAGTCATATCTTAGATATCAGGAAAACCAATAAACTCCTTAGAAGCATACATATCATAACACTGCAGCCATCGCTATCTGCAGGAGGCTGTAAGAATTTATGAAATCGGATTTTTAAAATCAACATTTTATAAATTCGTATAATTATCCAATTTTACATAAAACACATGAAGCAACTAAAGCCTTGATTAACTGAAACATCGATATCGCCCTCAATTTTTTGGGTTCCATGCAAACGAAGGCTACGTATTTGTTGTCAGACATGGACATATCTAGAAATCAGTTGGCTGTAGTGCCACATCCTGCCAGTATCGAACAAGTAGTAAGAATAGTGGTGACTTGAAACGATATCGCTTGTTCTGATAGCATAGACGATTTTATCATCCAGTATTTATCGAAGAATTGATGCTTTTAATAAAGAAACCATGTGGTTATAGACATTTAAAATAAACTTTCTCCTTGGAACAGTATTTTTAAAGAAATAAATCTAAAACACTAATAATAATAGTTAAATGTAAATATAATATTCAGAGTGACATGTCAAGAAAAAGGGCCGATATTTTTATGGTGGGTTGGCAATAATGATGAAGTTAAGCATACGCAAGAACATGCCCTAATATTCTGTGGTTGTAGCAGAGATAGAAGAATCGTCCTAGTGGAGTTGCATCCGTCCGAGTAACAGTAATACAATATCTCGACAAATGTGAAGTGACGTGAGATCCACCATAATTATTTCTGAACGCCAAAGGAAAGAATGCAGCTGATATCGATCGGTATCTTGTGCCATTCACGGATCGACAATAACGAGTGAAGGGTAGGTCAGGTAATTGTGCAGAGAGTTTTTGGAAAGGCGTTCAATTATTCATAACGATGAGCGTAGCGGAAGAGCTAGTGTTCAGACGGACGATCTCGTGGAATGTATTAAGGAGAAGGTGTGATCCAACCGCTGGTTATCAATAACTGAACACGCTAAAGAGTTTCCAGAAGTGTCTGCGAATATAGTGCATCGAGTTGTGACTGACAGACTGGGTGCCAAAAAATGCTTACAGGAGCTTACAAATAGCAAAGAATGACGGCTGTACGTGATTTTTGGCTCCTGAAGGAGGATGAGGATGACCTCTTTTCTCACATAGTGACGGGGAATGAAACTTAGATGACGTACGGCACGAGAGTTGAAGCAACATTCAGTGCTATGGTGGCACTCTGGTTATCGTAAAGTGAAGATATTCAAACAAACATCACTAGTTCACAAAACCATGACAACCGCGTTTTCAACAAAAAGAGCGTGATATTTGTGGAATTACTGGAACCAGGACGAATAGTTACAGCAGGCATGTATGTAAAAGCACTGAATAATCTTCGATGTGTCATTCAAAGTTGGTGGAGACGAATGCTACGCTCTGCAATTCTTCTGATCCATGACAATTCCTGTTCACACATAGCTGCTTGTAATGTCGAGACAATTCAAATATTTCGTTGGAAACAATTTAATCATCCTCCATTACAGCCAAGAACTTGTCTCCAGCAATTTCCTTCTTTTGCTTCATTTGAAAAAAGTGGCTTGGATCGAAACATTTCGACGGCAGCGAAATGTCGAGACATTAGTCCTGGACTGACTGCACTCTCAGGATGCAGATTTTTACACAGAGGATGTACAGAACCTTCTGCCATGTTACCAGAAATGCCTGGAAGTTCATGGTGGGTGGCTGCGTCGAAAAATATCCACGGTATGTTCTTCTTTATCAATCACAATAAATTTCTTTCCCTATTTTCTTGTTTTTCAGAAAATATCGGTCCTTTTTCTTTCTTTCTTTTTGACGTCAGCCTTGTATATCGTCAAACATTACTTTTGAGAACTGACTGTGCCACTAACGCAAGATTCAAAACTAAAGTTACAATTAATAAAGAAATTATATAAAAAGGAAACTGTATATCAATCATAGCAATCATTAAACGTAAGTAAAAAAATATTTAAAATAACAAGTTGAAAAGGACTGAAATTTTAATGGAAAGGAATGTGGAGAGAAACTGTAGTAATGAGGGAAGATAGATATACAATGCCCATAAATTGCAAATCATGTGAAGATATAGGTAAGTCTAGCACCATTTTTGGAATAGATAGGTGGAAATACGTTGCAGAACACCCAGTATACACTATTATATTTGAACGAAATTTTCATCTGAAAAAATGCAGCTATTGAATGCATGCTAATCTTAGTATGTAAAAGATTCCAATAAACCGGCCACAGGACAGAGTAATGTTCTTATATGATGTGCAGCTAATACGAGTTTGGTCTTTGGACAACATTACAATTGTTGTTGTGAGTGCGAATCTATTATGTATTAACCGCATTATGTCTGCAAAGTCGTGAGCTCAGCAGTGAACATCTATAGTACAAGTAAGTGCCTTCGAGCGTACAGAGGGGCTGCATGAGGTTGGGTGGTTGTCCTTCACGATTGCCGCTCGCATGTGTATTTATGTATCGGTAGTGTTCAGAGGCGTATCCCCAGTGTCCTCGCGAGCCACCGAGATTTTAGAAAGGTCGTTTGGACCGCCACAACTGACAGGTGTACGTCCCCGTGTTTTTTCACACTCTGACACCTTGTCGCCAAGAACGTCTTTGGTGGTGCCAGGTGATACTATACTGAGGAAACGAAATGAAGAACTGTGAAGTTCAGGAATGAGATTCATTTCTATCCCAGACACACTGATGGTCGTGTGTGTGTTTGTAGAGGTAGAAGTGAGCTAGAAATTCGGCGTGTGTTCTTGTTCGACTATAAACCCATACATGCATTTCTCATACGTGGATAAGTAACCTACAGATTATTGTCGCTTCTGGTATTCATTTAAAGAAGTTTAAATTGCGCATCGCTAGTAATGTCGCCAATCGTGTACCCCGTCATTATTTGAACACTTTATGGAATTCCAGCTTCCAGAAGAATAAAAGGGTTTCCAATATCGCGAGGGCATTCAGAAGTACTCAAACTGGTATACACGTTCTCCTGTAGTGATAGGTCACTGAACTTAAGTCCTATCAACAATGGGTGAGACATGGTGGGATGGCACCTGACTGCAAACCGGGATTCGGTTAAGATCATAGCACAGCTACTAGGTCTACAAACATAAGATTCAAATACAGACAGACTTTTAGTATTTGTACGCTCAGCTTCCTGTTCAAATATCTGCTTGTATGCCCACTCAGATTTGTTACACTTGCTACCCGTAGTGTGTGAGATGTATTGCGTCCATCATTAGTACCACACATCATCATGTTTTTTTTTTTTTTTTTTGTTAAACTTTGGATCATTTCCGTGTGCTGGGTGATCTAAAATACGATTACACAACAGAAGCAAAAAAATTAGATAATTTTGACGGTATTTTAATTAAGAGAAAGAATTATATAATTTATATTGGCTGCAAATAAAATATTAAAATAAATCATTGATTATAAAAATAAAAAATTACTTGTCCTTCTGAACACGAATCCTTGCACAAGTAGGTTGACACAGCAAGTACATATTAACTTCTCGCATCGACAGAGTTCCGGGAGAAAAGTTTTCTTTCTCTTAAGGAACTTCAAAAATCTTTTCTTCCCTTGATCTTGTTCATCTTCAGCGTGTGTGTGAGAAACATCAGAGTCAACATCCTTGACAGATGGTCGCCTCCTTTTACGCCTATTACCTCCTTCCTGATGGTGATGTAGTCTGTGATGCCTTCCTAAATGACCTCTAAGAAGCCTTGGCCGTCGTCTCCTAACAATCTTTACTCTTGCTGAAGCTTCAGACCCTGGTTCAACTTCAAATTCTTCATGTCTCCCTTCTCTATCGTCATCGTCATCTTCTTCATGCGAGTGATGTTTTCGGTGACTATGATGAACATGATCACTATGAAACTCTCCCTCGTGCTCATGTTCTTCCTCGTCTGGTTTACTTAAGGCTGTTTCTCCGTTTTGTGAGTAAGCATCGGTAGGTACTTCAAAATCTAAATCGTCCAAATTGTTGCTTAATCCTTCCACTTCCTGCACCAGTTCTGATACATAAGGATCATCTTGCATCAGTGTAAGATCAGCAGCGTACTTTGTTACATTATCATGTTCGTCCAAACCTAAATTAGTCGGACCTGGAATAAATAAGGAAACTTCAAATAATAATATGATTTAAACAATAACTAGGTGTGTATTCAAAATGCCAATAGAAGGCAAAGAATAGGTTAAATCAAAATGAGTATTAAAAATATTTCTTTTCCACTAACATATTGCATTGATGTATCACAATCTACTTATACACATGCAGGTAATAGACAATAAATTAAATGTACAAGCACGTAGAAACTATCCACCCCAGAGGCGAATTTACAGAATTTTTAGGGTGGAACTTTTTATTACAAATCTGAATCTTTAAAATAGAAAGAAGCTTCGTTCAGACTTGAATATATTGAACCAACATAAAATATTTAGATGAGTTAATTTTCTAAGAAAACTATATGAGCTACTCGGGTGAGCATAATGATAAGTGCCACATCCGCAGAAATGGAATTATTACATGGAATGGGTTGTGATTGAACTACAGAAGAGTTTGTAGGTAGTTTTATTTCGGAAATGTGTCTGGAGAAAGCATAGGATCTTTGTTTTGTGTGTCATTGCATTGAATTGCATGAAAATTGTCAACCTTCTTTTCGAGTTTACTTAAAAGTTAGAAACGTCACATACCATAATGTTCGCCAGAGCCGTTCATATAAGGGATTTATAGTTTTTCTGAGAATTTAAATGTTGCAAATTATAAAATTCATTGGTCAAATTCAGTCCATCAGTGCCCTCATTTTGTCTCAAGCATTCGATCATTTCCTCAACATCATTTTTAATTATCCAATTACGATGAAATATTGTTTAAGTTGACATGTTGTTGTAGCTATCCAATTTTTTTTTTTTTTACTTTTTTTATAGTTCGTTAAAGTGGAATGGACTAGATGGTTCAAGACAGTTCTGAGCTTGAATACATTTTTTTTTTCTGTTTGATGAGAAATGAAATGCAATTTTTAGTTTAACGTTGCGTGATTATTTTCTGTTGGCTGAAGCAGACTAAGATAATTTTCAATGAATGAAATGGAATTAAGAGTATGATAGGAAATAGGTGTAACCACAATGAAACCACACATGGTAAGAGATCAATTTAAGGCAGCAACCAGTGGTGAACGCATTGAGAATAAGTTAGTTTTGGGTGGATAGTTTACCGATGACTTCATTGAGTCGTAGCTAAGTACAATACAATTCCCTACTTGTAATTTTGTTTATTTTTTATTAAATTAATTATTATAATTGAAATTGTAGAACAATTTTAAGACACTAGTCGACATGAAGATAAATTCGTAAGTTTCTCATTCATAGAAGACAAATTTAAATCTCGATCTTGAAATTCTCTGTAATTTTATTACATTGTGAGTTCAACCATCTATAACTTCTTTGCATTGACTTTTATAGCATAAGCTGTAGCATCTGCAATCTAATCTATGATAACATGTTTTCTTTTAGTTGAGTGTGCTCAATTTGAAATCGTTGAATCAAACTTTTGCTCAGGTTTCGCCAACTATTAAGTGAAATCATCCTCCCTATCCCATGAAACTCAAAAACATGTGGTTCAGCAGAAAGAAAACGTTAAAGCAGATTATTTGAATCTAGTCACATACGCAGTAGATATGCGAGTTTCTTACTTTAACTTCTAGTTACAATACTTTATTTACGTCTTTCTTTAATCAGTAAAAAGTGTATCATAACACATGTATTAATAACATAAATCCATCTGAAGCATGTTGTAATATGTCTGTGGATTAAATATACTGTGGATTAGTAATTTTTGTCTGGCGAACTAGATCAAATCCTTCTGCAGAGGGTAGAAAGTAAATTAGAAAGCTTGTTTTCATTATTCAAATAGAACTAATAGTCAATATAGGAAGTACAAAAGAGAAATAAAAGCAAACTTAGGAATGACAAAAGAAGCCTTTAATACTCCTATTAGTGTAAAGGAAAAAGGAAAACGTATTTTAGCTTCTGGTAAAAATCGAACAAACCTAATTCATTATTTTGTAGTTAGTATTTTACTGTACGTTGGATGAAGAGAGTAATGGAGAAAGTTAACTGTGCAGTTGGTTAGAACTTCTTTAAAAGGAAAACCAACAGACCTTCTAGATACTATAGTGGAAGGAGAACAAAGTAGAAGAAAAAAATTGCAATTGTTTAGTTATGTTAAAGAGGAGTAGCCTACAAGAAGCTTTCTCAGTCAAGACAAAGAGGTTGATGAAGGACTGTGGTGCATAGAATCTCTCGAGCTTGCCCGCCAAGTGACATGCTAGCAAGAGCATAATCATTTGATGAAGATTATGATGATATTACTAGGTCAAATGAGGGCTTGTACATTTGTTTCAGAAGCATAAACTTTTGTCCCTTAACTGAACTACAGTATTCTTCATTATAAGAATATATTCATTTCTTTAAGATCCTTCGTGATTACCTAAACCTAGTATAAAGGTAGGAATAAAGTAACTTTCAACAGGAGGTATATGTTCACTTTTTTAACATTACTCTGCATATATTAATGCATTGGATTATACATGCGTATAGAACTTTATCTGATGAGTGCCAAAATGTGCATTAATAATATTTAGACTACCATGGTTATTTGAGAGGCTGCATGCTTATTTCAGATCTTTCATCTCAAGTATAATATTACCTTCATATTGTACATTTACAATATCATGACAAAATAGAATGTTATGGTGTATTCTTCAAAATCATAAAGTCCCTTTATGGATATCTCTCAGAGTATACACATTGATGAAATAACGATCTGCAATACGTACTGTACTTATGCACTATCATATATGCTAAAAAAGTTAATATTTAACAACTCTCCATTTTAACATATACATATACACTTTAATATGGTTTCAGTAGACACTTTATTGGTTTTTGAGAGATTCATTGACGTAAATTGATACCGAAAATGCATTCTATGTAGTGATATTTCACTAAGTTTTAATTGAAAGAATATATTTTTGAAAACTTAAACTACCTTCTTCATGTGCCAATACAGGATTATAATCTTCCTCGTTCTGGGCTTTAATAATTCCAACGATCCAAAGAAACAGCCATAATAAAATAGGTTGGTATAGCATATTTTTTCTCTCCAAGTTGACACTAGATAATCCAAAAATAAAACTATAATGAAAAATAAACAAGGTAAAATATTTGCATAACCAATTAATAAAATTATTCAAGTTCACTACATGGAGAATAGTTGAAATAGTAATACAAGTATGTTTTAACTCTATCTCTTTCCGAAATGATTGAACTTCAGTACTTTTATACTAGGGATACGAATCTTTGGTGGGAGAATTTTAACGTATTCTTGAACTGCAACTTTCACTTGAGATTTCATAAAACATAAGAAGTCAGTACTAAAGAACAGAGAAGAACTACGTGTTTTGTATTTTTAATTGAGATACGTTGTATTTAATTTAATACAGACTAGTAACTACAAAATAACGTTACGCGAAATCTGAAAGAAAAATTGCGAGTTAATATTTGCAATTGCAAACTTTAGCCAAGGTCAATCAGTTTCAACTAGTGTTGTAAAAAAACGTTTTTTTTTCTGTGAAGTTTTTTTTCAATAAAAAACATCGTTCTTTTTCATGTTTTTTTTTCAAAAGTCTTTTTTTTCTGGCAACTATTATTTATTTATTTATGTTGCAGATTATTGAAATAATCAATAGAACTTGAGTCGAAGCACTCGTAACTTAAAAAGCGTTTGTTTCTTTGTACCTATACGAGCACAATTGTGTGATTTTTCCTTTCGGTCCCAGGCCATTTTTGGCGTTTTCCTACATTTCCAGTTAGTGACTTATTGCTCAAAAACTATTCATTCGATTGATATAGTTAAGGCCTTGTTTTTAAGAAAATTGATGTGGCTATATTTTGGTGTAACTTGCATTGCAGTGTTACCAACGGGTGGGAAATTATTGAGGGAAATGTAGGGGTGAAAATTTACAAAAAATCCCTAACCGAATTTCAAACTTTTTTTGTATCTAGCACTACTGCTGCTATATGGGTTCAAGTCACCTAAACAAATCTTTGGTGTGTTGACAAGATACAGTGAAATCCTGAAGTCGTTGGCTTCCATTCAAAGAGGGAAAGAAAAAATTCTGTCATACACATGAAATTTTGACACTTTTTACGCCTCAGAGGCAAAAATCAAATATCCCGGGTTAGACTTCTCTAATTATCCTATTGAAACTTTTTATCGTGCGTTCTGTAGGACAAAGAAGAAGCTTTCAGGTAGTGGTACGTTTGTTTCAATGTAGCCAGTAAGAGGGTAATAATAGAGGGGAAAAGGGAAATTTTCCGAATTTTTCACCTAATAGCGGGAATTAATTGTTTTGGCTGGAAACGCTGCCATCAGACAGGCGAAAACTATCTGAAAATAAACCGTAGTACTCAAAGAATATATCCTACAAGTATCATGGCGATATATAACAAAGTAAGCATGAAATTTAATAAAATCTCATTCTACCTCAGAAATACACCATTTTCTTACCATTTCCAGAACATGGTTTATTATAAACCTCAACTGTACTTCCACTAATTATTCTAGTAAAACTTTTTATGGTGCGCTGTGTAGGCTAAGGATGGGGCTGTTAGACACTGGTACATTTGTTCGAATGTAGCCAACAAGAAGGAAATAATAAAAATAAAAAGGGAATTTTTCGCAAAATTTGCCCCTAAAATCTGGAATTAAATTTTTTTGTAGCTAGCAACACTACTATCAGACACACAGAAACTATCTTAAAATAAGCTTTGGTATCCCTCTAATATATCCTACAAGTTTTGTGACAATATCTAATAAAGTAAGCATGTCAATAAAAAAATATCTCATTCTACCTTTAAAAAGTTATCTTTTCAATTAGAGAACAAGGTCCACTGTAAATCTCAACTTTACTTCCCCTAATTATCCTATTGAAACTTTCTATAGTGCGTTGTGTAGAGTAAAGACAAGACTTCCAGATACTGGTACGTTTGTTCCGATACAGCCAACAAGATGGAAATAATAGAGACAAAACATATAATTTTTCCAAAATTTCCCCCTAAAATCTGGAATTAAAATATTCTGTAGCTGGCAACACTGCAACCAGACAGACGCAAACTATCTTAAATTAAACATTGGTACACCACTAATATATCCTACAACTATTATGGCGATATTTAAGGAACAAAGCTTCTAGTTACCAAAAATATATTACGGTAAACAGAAAAGTAAGGAAAAATTAGAAAAATCAGGGGCTAGAACCTAAATACGAATTTTACGTGCGTCCCCTAATTACCCCATTGTAACGATCTGTACTTTTGTTTGTTAAGGAAGGACAAATGTTCGATTGGTGTAAGTTGACTTGCACTCGGACATATATTATAGGTACGGATTTATAAACAAAAGTTTCTAATTTTTTGCCCAAATATAGGAGATTTTTAATTTCCCTAATTGGCAACACTGCGCGCAGGCCCGTCCAATTGATGTCAACAGTTAGGTATCCATTCGAGGTATCTACCTGGCAACTCTTAAGGATGTCTTTCTACAACGAAGGAAGCTACAGGGAAAAAAAAGTAAAGGAAATTCGAAATTAGAAAATTCTCTAATCTTTTACTGGGGTGAAATCTGAGAAGGAAATTCGACACCAGAAGAAAAAGAAATTAATATGATAAACTATAGTCCAACCACATTTAGCAAGAATAATATCCCGATATCTTAATTAGAGTCCACCCTGGAGCGGATTAAACAAGTGACACACCTGTGTGTGCCACTTTGGCCACCTGGGCTACCGAGTACACATTTGATTACATTTTTTGACTACTAACTCGTGTTGTTGTTGTAGTTATAGTCTCGACTAATAATATCGTTGTAAACAATAACTTTATAAGGAAAATTTTCTCTCCTTTTTACATCTTAGTTCCAACACTGTTGGTGAGAAATGTAGGGTGTTTCAAAATAAATTTTGGGGTTTTCAGTCTTCCTAGTACTTATTACATTTTACGTACAATTATAAGCAATGCATCAAGTAAAAGAGCACCTCAAACAGTCTTTCTTACAAGTGTTCAATGTGAGATTCATTCATCACACGGCGCACATCTAGTCGATAGGCGAGAAAGGCCCATAAACTTTCCGCCATACGGCACAAAACACATTCAATTTAGGGGAGTTTCGTTTCAATTGTACCATCTCCTGAGGATTTGCTGACGGCCAGATGCAAACATTATGAGTGTTGACATTAGCTCTTAGGTGAAAGGTCGATTTATCACTGTAGACGACACGATCCAGAAAATCTCCATCGTTATGCAGGAATATTTCACTTGCGAAATTGGCACGTAAACCGTAGTCTGTAGGTTTTAGACCTGTAGCAACTGCAAACAATAAAGACGTAGTTGCAAGCGTCTCCTTAATATTCTTCACACAGACGGTTGCACTGTACAGGTTCAGTCTTTATTAAAACACAAAAAGCTTTCTGCTCTCTAGTCTCCATCATCGATACTTGCTCTGTGACGGCAGACAGAAGAAAAATGCATGTACATGCGTGCGTACAAAACTGTTTGAATTGCTCTTTCATCTGATATAATATTTATAATTGTAAGTTAATTGTAATAAATACTACAAAGTTTCAAAACCCTAATATTAATTTTGAAACACCCTGCATTACTTCAAATTGAGTCATCCTATATTCAGGTCCTAGTCAATTTGTCTCCTCGTGTAATGGCATAATTTGCCGCCTCCCCCTTTCTCCAAAAGGAGCAAATCTTAGAAGTCATGATTTTAAGTATGCTACTCCAGCATGAACAACAAAGGTGAGGGTAAGTGCAGCCGTACTTAGAAAAGCTTAAATACTTACTAAAAATGCAGTTCCGTTGTGTCTTTTTTTTTTTTCTTTAAATGTTAATCTATTATGATAGTGAAAGATAAAGCAAACACACCTGCAGAGGAAAGATGGTAACCTTTTTATAGAATTCACTATCGATCTTCAATCTCAATGTATCAGTTTGCATTTCCAGTGCAACTAGCTCTTTTATCTTTATTTTTTGATTTTTCTTCTACATCTTCTAACATTTTTTTAAAAAACTTGTTTCTATCTTCAATGATAAGGAACTTGCTTCAGACAAAAGCAAAATTACTTTCATATCAAAACTGTGATAACTTACTAAATGGAACATATATTCATTACTATTCGAGAATTGAATTCTTGCATTTGACAACAATCAAGCAATTTGTGCTCGGATTTATTCGCCCATTTGCTTTAGCATTGTCCATGTGGCCTTAAACTAATGCAGCCTAAACATAATTTATGAATGTAGTATTCAAATAGAAGGTCAGCTTAGTAAATGTAACTACCATCATCATGAAGTCTATTTCCAACAAGAAATATTTAATTTAAATAATATACTTATGACAGATTTTGCCGGACCATCCAAGCGTGCCGTTCCACGCAAATGCACGTGTTGTATATATACAGTGGCGTATTTAGGAGGACTTCCGGGCTTAAGGCACCCCCCCCCCGAAATCTTACTATAGTAAAGTATATGTAATATCTTGCAGAATTTTCACATTTTCAGGCAAAGCCCTCCCCCCCGAAAGTTAGCAAAGCCCCTCCCGAAACAAAATCTATATGGTAGAGCCGGCTCTGCATATCATATATATCTAGTCGACAAATTATTTATATATGACATTTAGAAAAATACTATTAGGCAAATTAGTATTATTCTTTACCTTTAGACAGGTTATTGGAATTTTATACTGTTCGTGACATTATTTTCGTACTTATTAAAGGCCTACTTTCACGAAAAAACAAAATTTCATTTCTACTTTTATTTCTTAGTTGATATTGATGAAAATTGCTGAAACCCGAATTGTTAATAGGTATGATATTCATGTAAATTGTAAAATATTTGTAGCGTATCAGTATCTAGCGTTTAATTTATGTTGCATTTTATGGTGATTACACCTACATAAAAATATTTCATACTTAAATATACGTAAGATGCATTACAAATGACTGTTTGAAAAAAAACGAAATTTAGAAAAAAAAACGAGAGGCAATGTTTTTTTTCTAAAAAAACGTACATTTCTGAAAAAATACGAACCTTTTTTTTTCTATTTACAACACTAGTTTCAACTATTGAGGTTGAACATAACTCAGCCTGAGATTATGTTATAAGAACATGAAATGATCGCTAAAACAAAGTATCAAGAAGGCTGTGAGCGTCCCAAAATAGTTTTTACACTCTTTCAACATTAATAAGAGAAATACTAATAACAACAAAAATATATCATATTTTTCATGTAATAGATCTTAAAGTAATAGATGTTCAAAATGCAGTTTGGGAGCAATACACCACCAGTAATGCAACAGGGTAGTTTAATAAATAACAGTAATTTTTACTACAATTAAAAGTCGTGGAGAGTGACACAATTGCAAGTCTTAACTTATCAATCTCTATCGCTTTGAAGCACTTACACCGCACTTCAGATAGAAATATGTTATATCGGGAGATCTGATTGGACATTCGAAACTTCCTCGCCCATCTATCCACCCCCCAGCAAATGTTTCATTCGAGAATGTTCATATGTCTTGATCCCACCTTGCTGTACAGAGCAGATTTCGTTTGGTAAGATACGGGTTTTCCATCTTACTGAGTCTTCACAAAATGCTCTGTAACAAGTTCTGTGGTACATGCAGTTCCATACTGTTAATCTAGGAAGATTATCTGTTAACAGTTGGGAATATGAGGATTTTAGTAAGCTCAATTTATATAGCCGTGGTAATTTCCAGTTATCCAGTTTAAAAGTAGCCTTATCAGACCATTAAAGTTAATAAACTATTAGTTTCTGTTGCACATACTCACGACCCAGTCACAAAATTTAAAAAATCTAAGTAGATCGTCTTTATTAGGATGAGGCAACCAACCTAAGAGTGTTCGGCTTCACTTTCATTGCAGTAGAATGTATGGCCACTTGTTTCAGTTACAATTTTCGCTTGCACATGAAGCTTGCTGTGCAAACTTCCTCTTAGATCTTTTGAAAAAATCTATACAGTGGTTCTCAAAGTGGTGTCCTCGAGACTTAGTCAGGGAATCCACGACGCTTAATAATTGAAATGTGTTGTAAGGAAATGAACTAACTGCTGTTATGCAAGAGGTATTTTTAAGATTAAGAAACCGCAGCTATGGGCGGACGGGTAGAAAACAATAACTATTAATCGTTTCCAGTGGTCAAAGATTTTATTGCTTCTTCAGGTGAAAACCTCTCGGCTAAAATGCACAAAACACTTGTAGTACATTTGAGAGCATAAGCAGCAAGTTTAAGAACATTTCCCTGTCCCTCAACCAGCTAATGGTTGGATCTCTCTAACACAGAACAAGAACAACTGTTGGAACTATCCTGCGATACTTCATGGAAAAACGTTTTCAAAGAAAATGAACTTTGTAGCTTTTGGTTGTGTTGCGTTGTGAGTTGAAGATTTGACTAAAAAGGCATTGTAACATTTGATGCCTTTCCCTACCATTTACTTACGTGAGCAGACCTTTCCTGCTCTTAGCAGTATTAGAACTTTAAAGCGAAATCGTCTTAGTGTGGAATCGGACCTAAGATTGATACTGACCAAACTTATTCCAGATTTTAATGCAATTATGGAAAAATACAAAGGATTTCATTCCTCACATTAGTGACCCCGCATTTGAGAACATTGTTTATCAAGTAGATTTCCTTTTTCTTTTTTTTTAAAAAAAAAGTATTTTCAATCTTGAAAGTTGTTGTATTTCCAACTGAAATTTCGTTCATTAGGAAACAATCATGTAAATCTTTTTTTAAAAAATTACTTATCGCATTATTTTTCTTTATCTTTTCCTTGTCAGTGGTAATTCTTATTAGTATACTTTTCAATGCCGTGCGAAATTTCAGATAGCATTACACGGGGGTCCGCGTTATCGGAAAGTTTGAGAACCACTGGTCTATAACATAGTCTTCATACTTTCTCCCTACATTGCCACTCTCTTTTTACCGGACTACACAGTTTCTTCTAACTCAAACTTATATTTTAAACAAAAAAAATTAAACCAAAAATATTAAAAAAAAACATTAAAAAAATGTTGAAAATGCTCCGCTAATCAAGTGGCACTAAGAATAAATTTCACTGATGACCTTAGACTATGAGTTACGATTATTGTACTTACATATCATGTTTTGAATGTTAATGTGATACATGCAACTACCTATTATGTTTGAAGTTCTATATTTTCCACCAATGGTCTTACAAGGGAACCTTCCGAAAATGATAGTTGCAGTGAAAGATGTGACCTATGCCAGTTGAAAGAGCTGTAACAGAGATGTTCATTCCCAAAAAATTAGCTGCCCATAGCAATAGGTTCAAGAAATATAAGAGGTGGAAGTTCGGGAAACAGCAAGGTTGGACAAGAGGGGCAAAGTGCAAATTCCGCAAAAGAGGGGGGCACGGCAAAATACAATGCCAAGTGATGTATAGAAAGAGACTTGCCACAATAGGGAACAAATGAAGGCCACCAGTGGGGTTAACAGTGTTGCCAGCTGCGATGAAAAGTACATGTTTTGCAAAGAACACTATATGAAGTGAGTGTAATATTCAGTGTTAATCTGTCATGTAGAACATAAGATATGACGTGTATAATCAGTGGTACAATCTAACAAAAGAGAATAGAAAAAACAGAAGTATGAAAAATACGGGAAAGACGGAGTTGGCCATAATGCGCCACATTTGATCATGAGCTGTGCATATTAGAATGAACAAAACAAGAAGCACCAATTATGCAGGAAACCGACGTCTCTAGAGTCGAAAAAAACGAGTTCCAAAGTGGGCGGCACTGGCCATGAAAATCCAGACAATTCTAATATAGTTAGGCCACTCGCTTCACACAAAGAAAATTTCGGCAACAGGCATTCTCCTCCGCATCATTTGTACATGCTCGTCCACATTGTACGTGCAATTGTTCAATGAGACAATGGTCCAAATCGATGATACATTTGCAGTGAGCGCAGCGGAATACTGCCAATCCGTCACACATGGTACAATGATCGCCTGTGAATGTCTCGAAACAGTACTCTAGAGGTGTCGGAACCTTTTGTGGTCATTCTATCACATATCCACACCTGTAGAAAGCAAACATAATCAAAGGCTCGATCAGCTGTGTGTTAGTGTCGCAGTACTATCACCGCATATATGATATATCCAGAGTGCCCCACCTAACTATGCAACTGAAATAGTTTCAAAGCGAAAAAAATATGACACATCCAGTTGTGCAGGAATGTACCCATGTCAGCGGGTCACAAACTTCTGTGAGACTCAAGTGCCATGAAGTCGCCCATTATAGGGTCAAAGGGGCCAACTTCAATATTTCAAATAGCACTATCGGTCGAGTTATATTTCTTTCGATAAATCTTGGAATATGCCACAACGCATATCAGAAATATTTACTATATGGGATTTCAAAATGACCGCCAAAATATCTGCTAGGTGGCAAGAACAACGCGCATTTTTGGCGGCCATTTTGAAACCCGTGCTTCATATAGCAAATGTTTCTTATAGGCGGTGTTGTATCTATCCAGAGAAATATCATCCGCCCCCTGTTCCAATTTGAAATTTTGCGGTTGACCACTCAAGCCTTATGATGGGGGCTCTGGGGGACTTGCTTCTTACAGAGTTTTCTTGGCCCTCGACAAGAGTAAATTCCTGTGCAATTAGATTTGCAACATTTCTTTTCGCTTCGCAGCAATTTGAGATCACAATGTCCGATGCCATGTTAAGACACAACATATATTTGTGGCGGACATTTTGAAAAACATGTTTCATATAACAAATGTTTCCTATGGGTGTTGTTGCATATTCCATGATCTATCAAGAGAGTTACCACTCGGTCCCTGTTGCCATTTGAAAGTTTGAAGTTGGCTCCTGGGGCCCTATTATAAGGATTCTGGGGGCACTTGCTTCTCACAGACTTTTATCACCCCCTGACATTGATACATTCCTGCACAACTGGATCCGTCACATTTTTGTTCGTTTCGCAAATCTTTCAGGTCACAAAGTTTGGTGGGACACCCTGTATATTCCTACATACGACCCAACCATAACAAACTGCTCACTACTTCTATTATCGGTTGTTGGCTCAACCCAACCATTTCATGTTTCCCGACTTGACATTGCCTCAATCACTCTAGCATTGATGCATTGCGAGTGATACCTGTTGCCGGAATTTTCCTTTTGTGAAGCGAGTGGCCTAACTATATTAGACTTGTCTGGATGTTCATGGCCAGTGTTGCCAACTTTGGAACTCGTTTTTCTTTTCGACTCTAGGGACGTCGGTTTCCTGCATAGTCGGTGCTTCTTGTTTTGTTCATTCTAAAATGCACAGCTCGTGATCAAATGTGGCGCATTATGGCCAACTCCGTCTTTCCCGTATTTTTCATACTTGTGTTTTTCTATTTCATTTTGTTAGATTGTACCACTGATTACACATGTCATATCTTATGTTCTACATGACAGGTTGACACTGAATATTGCACTCACTTCATATAGTGTTCTTTGCAAAACATGCACTTTTCATTGCAGCTGGCAACACTGTTAACCCTACTGGTGGCCTCCATTTGCTCCCTATTGTGGCAAGTCTCTTTCTATACATCACTTGTCGGCATTGTATTTTGCAGTGCCCCCCCTTTTTTTTTTGCGGAATTTGCACTTTTCCCCTTGTCCAACCTTGCTGTTTCCCGAACTTCCACCCCTTGTATTTCTTGAACATATTGCTATGGGCAGCTAATTTTTTGGGAATGCTCATCTCTGTTACAGCTCTTTCAATTGGCATAGGCCACATCTTTCACTGCAACTATCATTTTCGGAAGGTTCCCTTGTTAGATTATGAGTCATAACAACAATCCTAACATTCAACAAATTTTGAAACTAAAGTTGTAAATGATCAAACGCGCTTTACAAAAAAAAAGTGTTTTCAAAACATTGGAAAAATTTTAAAATGAAAATTTCAAACTGATCACCTGATCATATTGCACTAAGAAAAGCTTTCCACTTTAGACTATGAGTTGTGACTAAAGTTCACAGTATGCAATGGTTATTGTTACATATTAGTCGGTTTCAATATTTATATATCTTATTTTAAATCCTGAAGTTTTCCCTTTTGACCTTAGGCTATGAGTCGTAGTAAACTTCAATGATTCAAAAATTTTCAAGCTAAAATTTTAAAAGTTGTCGGAAATTGAAACAAAATTTTGAAACCTTTTTAAAATTTGTAATCAAAAATTTTAAAGTGATCAGTCTGTCAGATTCCATCAAGAATAACTTTCCATTAATGACCTTAGGTTAGGAGTCGTAACTACAATACTAAGATTTAAAACTAAAATACACAAAGCTTTCGAAAAATTAAAGATTTGAAAACGATCAGCCAATCAGATTGCACCAAGAATAGCTGCACAAATGTCCTTACAATGTGAACCGTAATGAGATTATTAAGGTTTAAAGCTTTTGAAATTATAATTTTAAAAGCAAACAATGACTGAAAAAATTCAGACCAAATTTTTAAAAAACTTTTTAAACAAGGATTTAAGATGATAAGCACATCAGATTGTACCAAGAATAATTTTGCACCAATGACTTTAGACCGAGTCGTAACTACAATACTAGCACTCAAAGGATTTGAAACTAAAATTTAACAATCAAATAGTTATTGAAACATTTTTCAAACTAAAACATTAATCCGAATATTTCAAAAACTTTTTTTTTTAAATTTTTAAACAAAGAATTGGAAATATTCAGCCCATCAAATTGTATTAAGAGTAACTTTCCACCGATGAAATTAGAGTATGCATAAATCATGGCTACAAATCCTAGGATTCAAAGTATGAAATAAATCTTATTTATATGAATCGTTTTAAAAATTACTTATCGATTTATACCCTAATTTTGTTCTCAAATTCTAGATTTGAAGTTAATCAGAGACTGTGAGCAAAGTGTACGAATAACGTTAGACTATGAGTTGTTCCTAAAGCCTGACTCAGACGGGACTGAAGTAAGGCTGCAATTCACGATTTAAAATTCACGACCTTACTTAACGTGAGAAGTAACTTGCCCCTAAATTTTCTGCTATCTTTATTTGGATCCTGACTTGGAAGAAATAGAAGCAGTTTCTATTTTCTTCTGGACTTGCATACAACTACCAATCAGAAAAGAGTAGCGCCTGACGACATTCAACTTTATTTCTCGTTGTAATTTCAAAAAATTGCTGCCTGTACAATAGAAGCATTAATAGTATTAATAGAATCATACGAAAAATTTGATTTTTCGTAACACGATTTATATTATTTAAAAAATGCAAGAATAAAGACCTTAGAGGAGGTATGAAGTGAAGGTATTCGCTCGAACTCTACAGGTGTAAACAAATGTAATTACATCTTTTAAAAGAATAAAAATAGGTGATTTAAGTATATTGTGCCATTTGTATACCAAACAATGTAACGTTAAAAAAAGCGTGCACCACTCGAAATAACTGTTCAAAAATTAGAATTCCTTCACTAATTTCCTTCTTATTGTTATCTAAATGATTTATTCTGGGCGACATAAAAATATCCACCTGGCATAGTTAAAATTCAACGGGGTATCATAATCAATTGTTGAAAAATTACAATTCTTTTACGATTTGCGTATAAATACAGAGTCCGGATGCATGCATAAAATCTACAGCCCAAAAAACACAAAACAACCTGCGGTAGGTCGCTACTGAAAAGCACGAATGCTATCTAACCGAGTCATAGCAGAGCAAAGCTGTAGGGCTCGAGAGTTAGCGAGGGGGTGCGTCTGAAGGGAACAGGCGCGTCAGCAAAGGTGGGTATCCGCATAAGCGAGGGTAGTGAAAACAAGTGGGTTTGACAATGATACGAGTTTCAAAAGCATTTATCATGGTTTCATACTAGTAGCGTTCCAGTTGTAAACAAAATAAAACTTCTGTAAACTGTGCAGAAATTCACCGCCAGTGGACAATAATTTCTATACAGGCATCTTTCATATCAACTTACTTATTTTATCCGTCGTAAAGCATTTCAAATAGTTTTAGACCAGTAATCCTACACTTATAAATATTAATTGGCAGGTGTGATGCGCCAAAAGTAAACCAGCGCCAAAAACAGAAACAGTGAGAGTTAATTGTCATCAGTGTTATGTGCCTTTCACGTAATTTTAGGGAACAGTTCTACAATGCTGGTACAATACAAAAATTCCAGGTGTAGTGCATGAGATGGGTTCCCGACGGGTATAAGTTTACTTTGTGGGCTATGTGGGCATTTTTGTGGGTACTAAGTTGAGCGGATGCACTAAGTACCTATACTAGAAAATTGCTCGTTCTTCTTTATAGCTTTCCGCGCCTGATAACTGCCCTCATTTACATATTTGGACAAGTCATTTGATTTTCAGTTCTACAACCTGGTGGATCCAAGGATCAACAGACCATTTTTCAGCTGATACGGACTCCCCCATGTTCGTATCTCGCTGCTAAATTTTCGGAGTTACTAATTTTAACAGCGTATAGAATTCTGAATAACTCATTCTGTAGATTTTTTTGTAGGAACGAAGATCTTCTGTAAGTGGTTCATTATTCACCATTGAAAATACGGTACTTTCGTGTGCATTATTGCAGCGAAGAATTCACTCCCTGGTCCACCAACTCCTCTTTACTCTTTCTCTCTCTCTCTCTCTCTCTCGTTTTCTGGAGGAGGGAAGGGTGAATTTTGTGGCAGCAACAGAGCAGATATCGCTGCTATGGCTATTTCATCCTCTTTGGATGAATTCATATTGTGAAATAGAAAAAGAATAATATTTACAATTACAACAGTTGATTGCCCTTTACGTAACACGTTTTTCGTCTGTTTTCATACAGCGACCACGAGAGGTTTCTGATGGTGAAACTTACCTAGTTTTAAGAATCATCTGGGACTCCTACATCACCTCAGGATAAAAGAAATTGCATGGAAGTTTGAGTTAAGCAACACTGTTAAGTTGTAGCCTGGGTTGAGGCCTTAGTTCAGATCCGTGTAAGGTGGGCTTAAGTTTCGAAAGTGTTAAGACGATATATTAGATCAAAATTCTCAAATCTGAAATTTGGTAATTTTGTTTCCTACGAAAGAACAAAAATGTGGCCATTGAAATTTACAAAATGTATCCTAGCCCTAGAGAACAATTATGAGTTCCTTTTTCTAAATCTTTACAATTCGAGAATTCAAGGGTGGTCAAATTTACTCCTCTCAAAACTTAAGGAGAGTGTCTCAAGTTACTCATTTACAACGAAAGATAATGGGAACTTGTATTCATACATATGATCATATATTACAATCTATCTTAGAGAATATTAAGTACAGCATTGCCTCATGGTAATTCAATTTTCATTTTAAAAACCCCACCAAAGATAAAAGTGTTACTTTTGACAAAATATTTTTAACAATTTTGCACCCATAGGCGGGAACAAATAATAACCATCATATTTACAGAAATATATATCCGAGTCCTAGAGAAAATTTACCAAATTTGTTCTTTTCTTTTTTTAATAATTTTCAAATTTAAGGGGTGGATCAATGTGCCACTTCCAAAATTTTGGAGAAGTGTGTTAATGTTAATGTTACCCATGTTTTATAAAAAGAAAATAGACAACTGTACTCAACTAAATAACCATAAACGTGTTATGCCCTCTCAAAGAGTATGTATTAGATCAAAAATCTAAAAATTTGAAGTTTTGGCCATTATTTACTCATAGAAAGACAAGATGGACTACTCAAATCTACAGATATTACAGATATTTAGAAATTTACAAATTTCAATATTTGGGTCCCAGAGAAGACTTACAAATTTTTGACAATTACCAAATTTAAGCGGTAGTCCTATGTACCTTTCCCTAATTTTAAAAGAGGTGTGTCAATGTACCCATATCCTATCAAAGGGAATGGGCACATATACTCATTCATATAACAATATAACATAATAACAACACACAAGGATATAAATATCAATAATCTGAGCGTTGTAGGCAACTACATCCGGAAAGTGCACTGTCCTTAGCCTTGTTTAAAACTCAGAATGGTTGTTTAAGAACAGAATGCTGTCCAGTGGTAGTGCATGCACGGAAAAAGCTTTTTCCCCTACACGACTATACGTTTCCGGAACTGACACATATCCATGTAGGGGTTTTCACCCCCTCCCCTTTGCCCGATTTACTAGTACAGTGGAGTACCGATTATCCGAGTTTCGATTAACCAAACTTACGTGTTATCCAAGCTTAATTCAAACAAACAAAAAATTTAAAAACTAATCCGGTTACAACGATATGCCATCTACAGGCTTTTGTTTCAGCAACAAAGCAAACAGAAAGGTGGTGGAAAGATACTGTCTCCGCCCGGCATCGCCACGATTAAGCTAGAAAGCTTTAATTATTATTGCACGTCTTGAGTTTCAATTTGAGAAGGCAGTGTTCTACGTAACAGCAAGACGATACGGCACCAGCTGACATTATGCTGTTGCTAGATCTGTGCAATACAATGGCCAAAAACGAGACAGCTTAATGAAGCAGAAGACTATAAAACACTTTTTAAAATATATACATCTGTATGTTAAACAGTACAGTATTTGTGCTGTGTTCTGTATTTTGTTTAACTTGTATGTATCAATGTCAAACGCATTTTATTTCTGTATTATGACTAATGTACTTTACTGTATGTCCAATAAAAATAGTAAATACAATAATAATATATAATCTAACAAAGCGAAATAGTCAATAATCAAAAATAACAAATACTGTAGAAAATTTTCTATGTATCCATCCGTATTAACCGAGTTTTTTGCTTATCCGACTTAGAGCCGGTCCACATTAGCTCGTATAATCGTGACTGTACTATACATCTGAAACCGGATTCGGAGTAGATATCCTAATTACCAATCATGACTTTTGATTTTCAAATTCGACATCTGAAATCCGGATATATATCTGAATCCGGATATCCGGAACTTGATTTTTTTTTCAAAATTCGAATATTCCAATATCCAGATTTTTGACAGCACTGTTTGAATTTCCACATTAACATCGAGGAAAGAAACAAAACACTGCATTTGGCCCTGATTTTTCCATTTTTCTTTGCCAGAGTTCACGACTTATCTTTCTCCTTCATTCCTTCCGCTCCTGTCATCCTGATTCGACTGTTTCGATTTTGTTCATTTCGAAACAAAATGGTTAAGTATGTACCTGTACTAGTGCTTTCACTTGAACCAACCCTTCAAAACAAAGTTAAAGACACATAGCGTCGCCTCCTTGTATCTACCAGTGCTTGCTTCACTAGCCCAGACAGCGACGCCCTCTGTTATCCGCATCTGGAAATGGCGACTCGATGCAGATGAATTGTATTTTTCTCACAACAGAAATAAAATATTCACTTCGAATATTCACTAGAGGTGACAGAAAAGGAAAGTAAGTCCACACGCCTTCTTTATTTGTTTTTACCAGGAACCCAGGTAACTCGACATACCTTGTTATGACTCGAAATAGAAGGCCCTTCAATTTCAGATGGTTGTTATGCAGTAGTTCCATTCCCAGGTGGCTAACTTATACAATATTGCAATACAAAATGTGATCCCACGGTACGAGTATAACAAATGTATGTTGAAAACAAGTGTCATCTATGCTGTATGTGTCGAAATAAATTTTTCAAGATCACTTTGTCTGCTTTGTGTTCAACACCATAGGGAAACGAACTTTCTAGATGTGCTTCGTATTTCAGATGATTAGAATTAGTCCATAAATGCATATTATTTCTCATCTCTCCTCAATCTTATCAAGCTAAACAAATGGTATTGGTGTGGATAAACCTTTGCATGTAGTTTACGAGAAAAATCGACAAGTATGGATTTTTATGTCTCTAAAAAATATGCCATTCGTCGACAATATTCTCAAAAACGCGCTAACCATCAGCTTGCTTCCCTCTTCTTCTCGCGACCTCAAAGCGGGTATTTAAGTATCTATTCCTATTAAGATTTAAATTTTGCCCCCCTCAGTTTATTTCAGTTTTAGAATAGAACAAACTTATGCCAGTTAAAAACCAGAAACATACAATATCAACGTTAGGTGAGAACTGAGCTGCGTTGTGACATTCAAAAACGTCAAACCCACTGTGCCCAATACTGCTGACATGTCAACACATCGCAACCGTTTGAATGATTAAAATCTACTGATACTGAAACAGATAATTTCGTTATGACACTAGCAAAAAGACATTACACACTTTTTCTACTAAAGTATAATAGCTTAAAATTATCATTAACTTTCAAACTTTAATTTATATAAATTAAAATCTAATGATGTTTCCTCACTAACCCTTTCTATGGCTTACACCGATTTTGATGATTTTTGGCACATGAGTGCACGCTACCCAAATGTATTTTAAGATATTCTCGGTAAAGGGAAAATAAGAACTTATTGACGTGTAAAAATAACCGCAAACGACCGATATTAAGATAGAATTCAATCCAAAGTTTTCGGAGTCGCTTACAGTTAGAGCAATAAAACCAAGAAAATAGTCAAGTTTGTTGATTCCTGATGTAGAAGATTCTTTTAGCATAAAGCAGGTGTTTCTGGAGTAGATTTTATCATTACGAAATTTTCTTTTTGACATACTATCAACATTTAATATTCTCTTCCTTTATTTTAATTTTTCTTTTAAAAAATCCCATCTTGTTAGAAGGATTTGAACCTTCGATCTTTGGCTTTACTACTTTCGTTTTTTCATGCAGCTTTTCTTTCGACTATTTTATCACTGAACATTTTTGTTTCCTTGCTAGTTCATTCAGAAAGACCGAAGTGAAGTGTGCGCGATTCGAGTTTCTCTAAATCTATTTTCAAAGTTTACTCCGAATACTATATACATACCCATGTTGCAGTATCGTGTAAGATAATTTCATAGCAGAAAAAGAATGTTAATGAAGTCATGAAGCTGTGTTAAAATCTTAAGTTTAAATGATCCCAAGGTTGGAAATTACATTTTGGATTCATAGAGAAATATGCATTGCATTCAGTTATACAATACAAAAAAAAAATATATGATGCAGATATAGAAGTGTGAGACAATTAAACAAATGAAGGTAGCTGTTAATATAAACATGAATGCAATTGCGGACTAGTTTAACAAAAGTCAAGGAACTAGAAGCAAACGACCAAAACTTTTTATTTGTTTTTATTGGCGCTTGGGATTGTTATTATTAAATGTGAAGTGACATAAACATACTAAACATAAGATACTCTAATTCTAATAACAATCCTTTCTTTCTTTAAGTTATCGTATACTATTAATTTAAAATTTGTAATAGTTATTTTAACATAATAAAACACAAACAGTGTTCTTGCATTTTAAATATACAACTTTATCTTCCTGACAAAAGACAGAATCGCAATGGAATTTAGCTTAAAATAGTTTTGGGGGATGTAATTTAAATACAGAAATATTTTTGTTTAGCTTAGCGTCACACGTTATACATCGAGGCTAAAGGAGACGGTGATAACGGTAGAAGGAACAAATGGGAGGAAACGAGAGAAATTCGAGAACTCCCGTACTCATGGTATTTGTCGACTACAAAGACCAGGAACCACACGAACCAGGGATAGTACTTATAAACAAATCGTTGTCTGTTTTATAAAAATTCATAATTTTACAGAGCTACTTGCCCAAGGACTTAAGAAAATAAATTCCAAAGTTTTTATCTGTTTCCCTGAAAAAAATACTTTTAAGAGCCCAGATTGACAAAAAAGGAAAGAAAGAAAATTACCTCACCTTGTGCGTAGCAAAATTTATTCAAGTTTTGGTTCATTTTCTGCTACTTTGTAATAATGACATTACAAGACAAGTGATTTTACTTTGTTCCTCGAAAATTGTAACTCTTTAAAACACAGACCAATTTGTTTTCAACTTCCTATGCAAAAGACGGATATGGCGAGTCACATATTATACTAGAAAACAGCAGAATGTTTTCAAAAATTTTGCTTTTACCCTGCTGAATTCGATTTTTTTTCATAAGTTATTCCTTGGTGTTTGCTTCCAGGAAGGTAACCGAACAAATGTATGTTTTGGGGACATTCGAGCTGACAGTGAAACACATAGCAAATGGCGTGAATCACATGGTTAATCATTGTAGATTATTTGTAGTTATGTTTCCTCTACTTCTGTCTCTTTTTGAATCGTGCTAGATTAAAAATATAAATAATATATGAAAGTTGCGACTTCAAATTATCGCAATTTCCTATATTGTGGCTATTTTATTTATCTACAGGTAAATTTTCATATTCATACTGCAACATTATCGTTCAATTTCCACCCCTGACTGTGGCAAAAATGCAAGGAAAATGATTAGGGAATTTGTAAGGATCTAAGGTCATTTTTCGGACTTGATCTCAGGGCGACAGTCTAGGATTTTTTTCTTTTCTTTTTTTTTTTTTTTTTTTTTTATCAAAAGAGTATCAAATAGAAAGACAACTTTTCTCAGGCGCAGGCTATTAGTGTTACATCTTCCTTCAACATTTCTTAACATGTGTTGTATAATTACGTCTGTCAAATCATGCTCTTTTATTCAGAAATAGAGGTTTACTTCTCGAAATTCTACGAGTAGTTCTGTTATGTGGGATATGCTTCAATTCTGTTATTTAAATTAAAGCTAAATTACCTACTATAATGCTTTGAAGGGTTTGCGGTGACCAGCAAACAACTATGAGTTCGACGAAATGTGGATTTTATTGGTTTCCTTGACCGGCGTCCGCTACTACTTTCATCCAAATACATTTTCCCAATTATCCTCACGATGCTGGATGAATGTCGCATATTGAATGCTATCTGGTTTCCCACAATGGCCATCGATATAAACACTGCCCAGTCCAGTATCGAGAGGAAGGTAGTAACAGCAGCGATTACAATATCAAATACATGTGCTCTCGAGTGTGAGGCGAGCGCCTTTAATATTTAGAAAACACGAACAGGAATTTTTTTCTCGAATATTTTTATTTTTACTAAGTAGGAACACGCAGTGAGTTTTGTAAGATTGTGCTGTTAGTACGTCCGTGTGTCCTTCCATTACTCCTCACAACTCTAAAACGGATGCATCCTATTAAATTCTGTATTTTGCAATAGATAACTCAAGCAAGTACATCACCACACTTCGTAAATGGAGTCAACTTAACGGGATAATATTGATATCTACGTGGTGGTCGATATCCCATACATATAAGAGAATTTTTTAATTTTGTTTTTTGTATCAGATAGCTAGAGCAATTCCCTGGATCTATCTCGTTAATAGACTCAATCTTTTAACATATTAACAGAAAATGACGACATTAATGATAGTTGTCTATAGCCCAAATCCCACAGATGTAAGGGAATTTTTAAAATTGTCTTCTTACAAGAGATAGCTAGAGCAGTAACCTTAGGAGTTTGTTAATAAAAATGTACCGTTAACGTATTAATGGATAATAGTGACCCTAGCAATGGCCATATACCACATATTTAAGCGATTCTTAAAATTCTCTTTTTTAAAGAAAGCTAGAGTGAATATGTCGAGAAGTTTGTTATTAATGTTAACCCATTATCATCATAACAGGTAACGGAGACTTTAACAGTAGATATCTATAAGCCATATCCCACACATTGAAGGAAATACTTGATTTTTTTGTAATAGATTATATCGGTTGAGTTCGAAAATGGAGCCAATCTGTTAACGTATTAATGGATAATGGAGAACTAACGGTGGCTATCTATAGTCCACATCCCATACATGAAAGTGATTTTTTTTTAATTTTTTGCTTTTATTTATTTATTTTTTCATAAGATAACTAGAACAACTACCTCGACTATGTATATTTGAGAGATGTATCTATATTTTCTTGCGCGGAAGAGGAAAGCTTTAGTTTTACTCAAATAGGTACTATTCTAAGGCTTCTAAAATATTGTTTGAAGTTAAAAATAAATACGTGGTTGAACAATCTTACAACCTAACGTTGCACCTACTTGATTTCATGCCGCTTGATTTCATTAACGTTACAGGAACCAACAGAGCAGCACACAAAAGAATTTTCCTGATTTGATTGAATTGTTGTGAAAGTATTATTTGGATTACAAATTGTAGACAAAAATCATGGTAGATATAAATCAATTTATAATAATTTTCCCTTTTCTACTCAAACATCTGAAATGATAGTGTGAACTATTGACATAACATGACATACCTGTCTCTTGGAAATGGCAACAAAAAAATATTCTCCTAGCAAGCGAAACAAGCAATTAACTTTTGATTTTGATGTTCAGTTCATTGTGCATGTGTTAAGAACAATGTTTAGTGTTCTCTGAAGATTCACAAAGAGATAATATCTTTGTGTTGTAGAGAATTTACTGACCTTTAAATCACATTTTTATATATAGGGTCTATATATATGTTCTTAATATACAGCATAATGATGCTCTTATTAGCGAATAATGATGGCTAAATATTTATTGTTTTCATGTTTTCATGCTAAAGACACTTACTTTTCTGTAGTACTATCAAACCGATAGGAACGGCATATGAAAACTACATAAAAACAACAAGGCGTTAGAACAAAAATTAAGACGTATCCGAGGTCAATTAAGTTTAATATGATTGTATTATCATTTGGTATGCGGAAGATGTATTCTGTTAGACAACAACTTCAATATGAAACGAATTTAGTACTGATAGACCCTGCGAACAATTATCACCAGTTAATAGTTAGAAACTATGACCGATTTCAAACAATACGCAATAGTTTCTGTTCCATTGAAGAATAATAGTGTTCATAATGAAATGTCCATTTTGCTCTTTTATGACTTCTGTATTTCTTTTAATTATGCGCGGAGGACACATACACACACTCACATACATACATACATACATACACAAATCGTAGACAGTGTTGTTTCCATATACTACAATATAGGGTGATTCAAAATGATGATCCAAATTTCAATGATTATTATTGTTATTATTGCTTGTAATAATACGTACGTAAACAGAGATTACACATACTGATTGATCAACTCAAAAAGTTTCTTTCTTAATATTATAAATGTTCAATATGCGATCCACGAGTTACAGGACACACATGTAATCTATAATAAGATCCTGCCTAACTCTTTGTAGCATGTCAAAGTCGATACCGGTCACAGTTGCAGTGATGCGTTCACACAGTTCAACCATAGTTGTGTCAAGTGACGGCACAAATACCCTAAATTTTCTCTAGAAATACCATTGATAATGCACTTTTCGCATGAAAATCAAGAACACAGAACACTCTGTGGCCTGTAGAAGCCATATTGCACACTTCGACTAAACTGCCTCCTGGTGGATGTCTATGTAACTGCAGTTCTGCAATAGAAAGAGAAAAAACGTTTTGAGATTATATGTAACGTTATTTACTTTCGTTACATTCCTTGATTCAAATATACTTTGAATATTTATAAAGTCCACGAGATTACAATGAATTACACCACAGTTATGCACTTTTGGATATGTATATTTTTCAACATATACAGTATTTGCCACATTAAAATAATATACAGTATAACCTCGTTAACACGAACTCGCTTAAGCCGAACACTCGGTTAGGACGAACAAATTTTCGGTCCCTGCATCGCTGTACGTTATCTTATAGGAAGTTCTATCGGTTAACACGAATTTCGGTTAGCACGAATTACGAACTAATTTTTAGTCCCTTGAGTCAGTAAATGTTTTCATTTAACACGAACTTTCAATCCTTAGTTTTTTTCCAGATCATTATTCCTATTTTAGATTTCACTCCAGATCATTTTTGTCATACAGTATTTATACAGACGAAAATTGCCTTGTAAATAAGAGAAAAACCAGAAACGGGTATTTTCCCTCTCTTATGAGGTGTTGATTCTGTCCTCCGTCAAGCGCTGAACATGCAGGTGCTTGGCAGACGAGCTGGTGACAGCTCGAGACAAAGCGTCTTCTCTCCCCTGTAACTCCAAACTGGTGACAGCAGTCATAAATACCTTTTCGTTACTAGCGGTACCCGATCTGCTAGCGGAGTTGTCAATTTTATAGCTTGACCTTGATTTTCTGCGTGGAACCTTTTTTCTTTAATCTTCGAAGATAGGATAATAAGCTTACTGTAGTGTTTTCACTTTTAGAGGATGGTACCGAGATCGAAACTAGTCTCGATCTCGATCTTAACTCGAATTTGAGACCGAGACGTGCTTTTCGAAATCGAGACGAGACGAGACTCGATACAATTCTGTGGATGGTATCAAGACGGAGAATAGTCTTGGTCTCGTCTCGATACCATCTCTAGTGTTTTCTATGACATACATAATATACTGTAGTGGTATGTATAGTCTGTATACTGTAGTGCGTATGTATGGAGAAAATGTATTCGAATAATAAAATTTGGGTCCCCGGTTAACACGAATTTTTTTAACACGAACTCCTGATTTTTCAGTCCCTTGGAATTCGTGTTAACGAGGGTTTACTGTACATTCAATTCTAACAATATGGTTCTTCGTTCTATATGTTTCTACATTACCATATCAGCCAGATAAACAAGTTGTCACAGCAACGAAAACAAGAAAAATCTCGATATAATACAAAATATTTAAATTATTTCTTTATATACTTTCTTCGTCTTCTTCTTAATAGCTTGTGCCTTTTAAATAGCACTTTTGCCCGTAAATAGAAACGATACTTAGAAGTACATACGAAATATACATTATCGTTGTATAATGGATCCCGAACTACAGGACTTCTTTAAATTGATTAAAATTAAAGAAAGAATCCTGGACCGTTAAACATTTCATATACAGTAAAAGCTCTTTTTTCGCGGGGTATATGTTCCATAAATATGCCGCGAATACAGAAACCGTGAATACGGAATGGTAATTTATATGGGATTATAGGGGATACGTTCCTAGGTGACAAAATAAAAAAACAAATACATATATATAAAAAATCAATTTACTGTAATTGAAGTTTTTGACCATATTGATTAATTATTATCTTCAGGCTTAGGCAATGGTTTGAAGAATTTTGTAATTTTTTCTTACTTGGCAGTTTTAAAAGCTCCTTCAATTCAGACTGATATTCAGCAGTGACATTAGCAATTTGCCTCTTAAAAATAAGACTTCGTTCCATTGACGGATCAATTTTCATAAAGAAATCACAAAGCTCATTTGCCATTCTTAAACCTTCACTAAGATTTTTCAAATTAAATGTCACGTTTCCACTGCTTGTTGAAGCCTCTTCTTCAATGGGCTGTGAATTTAACATTTCTTCCAAGTCGGTTTCAGTCAAATCTTCATCTTGCGATTCAAGCAATTCCTAAATGTCACTTGGTTCTATCTGTTCGAACCCATTTCGTCCTATTCCTTTCGCAATTTCGGCTATATTTGCAGTCAAAGTTTGAATTTGCACACATTCTTCATCATTTTCCGCAGTCAGAGTAGGCCACAGTTTTTTCCAGCATGACTTCAATGTGTGTGACTTCAGTTCTTCCAATGATTCTTTTATGTTTACGATATATTTTGCTATGTCAAATTTCTTCCAGCATTCCATAACATTCATATCAGGATTACATTCCATATTATCCAATACGTAATATTTTGAAGGTTCGTCTAATGTAATAGACTTAAAGGCCTGGATTATTCCTGATATGAAACGAATATCAGGAATACCAATAGGTTTACCAATAGGTTGAAGTAAAGCCGTCGTGTTGGGAAGTAAAAATGTCACTTTTATATTTGGATGCATAGTTTCAAGTTCGCGAGGATGACCTGGCGCATTGTCCAAAACTAGAACTGCTTTAAAGTCTAAATTCTATTTTTTTAAATAAGTTTCAACTTCAGAAACAAAACAATTCCGGAACCAGTCACAAAAAATAGCGCTTGTAACCCACGCTTTCTTATTAGCACGCCAAAACACTGGCAGGTCGTCCTTGTTTTGATTTTTTAAAGGCCGAGGATTTAACGATCTGTAAAGCATCAGTGGTTTAATGACACAATCTCCAGATACATTAGAACATAGCATCAGTGTAACTCTATTCTTTGCTGCCTTAAATCCAGGAGCAAACTTTTCGCTTTTAGAAATGAATGTTTTGTTTGGCATTCTCTTCCAAAACAGTACAGTTTCGTCTGCATTAAATACTTGCTCAGGTTTGTATCCTCCATCAGAAACTAAGTTTGCAAATTCTTCTGGATATCGTCTGCTGCAGCAATGTCAGCAGATGCAGCTTCTCCAACGATTTTAATGTTATGCAATGATTATGTCTCACCTTAAATTTATTGAACCAACCTTCCGATGCTTGAAATCCTCCATCTGTACATTCACCACTACAACTACCATCAGGTTCTTTAAAATGAGCGTAAAGACACTCTGCCTTCTCCCGGACCATTGGACCACTCAGGGGGCACCCTTTTTTGGTTGCGGTCTTCGATCCATAATGACAACGCCACTTCCATTTTTTCTATTGCTGGATCACGAACAATTTTCGCTGACAGTGAAGTTGAAGCTATATACGACCTTATTTTATCTTCAGATTTTTTTATCGATCGTACAGTTGATTCGTTGACATTGAATGAGCGTGATATGGATGCAAACGACTCTGCAAAGCGTAAACGATCAAGCATTTCTATTTTCACTTTAAGCGGTAACACAGATTTTTTTCGTGTGGAAACTCGTTTCTCATCTTTTTAGTTGACATTACCGTATAAATTACGAAGACAGCGGTAGAGACGTGTTACTCGATCACAATTTTTGTAACGAATGGAAAGACGAAACAATAAAACACGCAAAGCGGCTCTTACCAAAGGACGGAACATCTAATAATGTGGCGACATTTAAAAATATATTATATTCATTGAGTAATATGGTTGCTTTCATTCTATTTGTTTACATTCTCAAAAACACCGATCGCGGCGAAGGCGGCTTATGTCAAAGTCCGAACCAATACAGCGGCGATATCATTTAACAACATACTTTAGGCAAAGTTGTAATAAGGTCTATTTTACAATTTATTAGTCCATTTGACGGTGTTTACAAAGGATATTGGGTTGGATACCTATGGGAATCCTTTTTATTATTATGTATGTACGTAGCTACTGATTAGATCCGCGAATAAAGAAATCTTTAGCCGCAATATAGGAATTGCATCGCATTTTTTTTTAATCCGCGAATAGTGAAAACGCGAATGAAGGAAGCGCGAATAAGGAGCTTTTACTGTATAAGGGATAACACATTTCTTATCAATGTTGTTAATGATTCGGAAGGACTTTAAGTATACAAAGGCGCTTTATCCTTTAAAGTTGAGTTGGAAATTGATGTTTACCTATATTTCTTGTTACTATATCAAGTCAAGTTTAAATTTCAACTTTTGTTTTGTTGTTAGATGCCCCATCAAGAAAAGAAAGAATAGGAATAATAGACTTTATCATTGCGTTGAAACAAAATCAGATAATTCAATACTTAGTTTCCAGTCTTTAGAGCGATTGAAGTTTAGTCAACTTGTTATTAACAAACGGAAAAAGAATAGTTGATTACTGAAAGGAATAAGTTTGATTGGTTGTGTGTTAAGACATTTTGTTTCATCGCGCAGTTAGGTGTTCAAGCTCAGTAACATAAAAGTTAAGTTGATTAGAATTTGGGCAAAACGACACGGACAGAATGACCCGATTTATCTTTTCTCTATTGATGCAGGTGTTTCTAGACTAGGACTCTTCTGATGCGTGTCCTTTGACTCAAATCGTTCTGATTCGAGGCCGTATTGATTTGGACCTGTTTCATGCAGGACCACTTTGATATGGATCCTTCTGATGCGAGTTTCATTTGATCGATATAATTTTGATGCGAGGCTATTGACGCAGGTCATTCTGACGCGCGACCTCTTTCGCGCGGTCCTTATGATCCGGGGTCGTTTTGACTCGGATCTTTTTGCCACAACAAATTTTAATTCAGGCTCTTTCGACTTGTAGACGTTTTGATTCGGGCTTTTCTGTCTTTGTCTTTTTGTCCAGGTTCTTCTCACTACTCACTTACTATTTACGACGAACTACTTTTGGTAAGGTGACATTATTTAAAAAATCATGGGGGAATAAAAAAGTTTCCTTCGAAATTATTACTCCCATCTGGATTTCTGGTTATTTCAAAGACAGTCACATGTTACGAACAATATTACTTAATATCATTTTATACTATATATTAGAAGATTGCTCAGTTTGATTCCATCTTTTCTTTCCCCTCTCGACTTTTGGCTCTTTATAACTAACAATATAAGAAGTTAAGCGAAGAAAACCCCCGTATCCCACCTGTCGGTTTCTGGTTGCTTTAAAGACAATGTCAAGAGTTCTAATACTTAACAAAATAATTCCATTTTGCCTCTTGAAGATGCATTCACCGTGGCCCGCCTACTTCCTTTCTGAAACCGTGACCCTCTGTGGGCTCCTGTTTTTAGTTTAGTTCAACGTGTCAGGATTATGCTTCTGCGCTAAGTGTGAGAACTCCAATGATACTACAGTGAGACAGTGATATATTGCTAACAAACAAAATAGTGAATTGAAGAAAGTAGGAGGAAATAGGAAAACTCCAAGGAAACCCACTCAGACGATGTTTGTCCACCACAAAGCCCAATTGGCTGAATTTGGGATCGGACCAGGAACCAGACGCGCAAGAGATGAGCTCTCTATCATTAAGTTACCACACTAGAAAATAAAATGTAAACTTTATCTACAAAAAAGGAAAAGCAAAAAAGCAATCAAACAAAATATACACTAAAGTAAACGAAAAATAAATGTAATTTGGATTAGATTTAGATTATCCTAGAAACTAGCATCAGCTTTAGCTGGCGTGTAATACTGTTTATTAATGTGAGGTTTACCATTTATCATTTCAGATTATGATCCAGTGAAAACCGCAAAATGGTTGTTGTATACTGTATACCTACAAGACAGAGCTAAGTATGTCGCCAGGTATAAAGTTTGGAGGTCGGTGGTGTAAGTGCAGAAATGGCAGAGGTAAGAGCGAGGTAGGAATGCAACGATTGACTCTAAGACAATAAAAAAACTGTCATAAGAAATTAATGACAACGGGTAGAGTGTTAGAAGCAAGTCAATTTGGACGGCCCTCAACATACAAATCGGAAAACAATGTGCATGTTCAGGGCATTTTTAACGTAGCCCTGCAAAGTCCACAAGACAAGCTGCTAGGGAAATGGGATCGTCACGTCACAGGGTAATGACCATTTCAAAAAGTGAGTTATATTTTTGACCTTGTAAGCTACATTACGTTTATGAACTTTTCGGTGAGGACTGCGACACGCAAATGGAATTATGATTGGATGAAGAGATGGTTATCCAGATTTGTACGACAATATCCTGTATTCTGATGAAGTGGTGTTTTATGTGAGAGGTTTGGCGAGCTGTAACAATTGTCATGATTTGACACATTTCGATACTAACGTAACTGTGGAGAAAATGTAATCAAAATCAAAAGTAATTGTCTGGTGTGGAACGACGTCTATCAGAGTTATTGGTACATACATGCTACACAACACCCCACAAATGGTATATGATACTTGGAGATGCATCGAATGTATGTATGACCTGTGATTCAAGAATAGGTAAGTAGAAGGGAATCGCTGTTCATGGAAGATAGAGTTCGGCCCCACTACGCAATTCCAGTAAAAGAATTTCTTGATGACAATTCCCCTGGCAGATGGATTGGCCGCCCGGAACCGACAGAATGGCCTGCAGGCAGCAACAATCTAATCCTATGCGACTTTTTCTTTTGGGGTTGGGATAAGGAAGAAGTGTAGAAGTGTGGTATGCGTGTAGCAGTGATGTGTTTCTTCATACTTTTTGGTTGGGTCACCAAAAGCCATGTAAATCTAAAATTATAATGCACATAAATCATATGTAAATTGAGAAGAAGCCATGCAACTTGACTTTCCTCTGGAGCCACCCCTACCACTATAACAGAATAATACAACAAAATAGCCATATAGAAATGTTTAAAGGAAAATGTTTTGACACCATTGAGAGGACCACGACATAGAAGTTGAACGCCCTTCCAAAAGAAGGCTTCCAGTCATGGATTCAACGTTGGCATAAGTGCATTGCTAGCTAAGGACAGTACTTTGAAGCAGATTAAATCAATTTCTATGTAATCTTATTACTTTGTTTCTAATAAAGTTATTCAACGTATTTTTTGATCACATCTCGTTCATAGAACTATTAGAGTAATTAAGATGAATTAGTCGTCGGCAACCACATTGTATTAATAAAGCATGGTAAGTAGGTGTTAATTTCTTAGTTTAGGTAATATGGTAAGTAATTACAGTGATATCTTACTAACCCATAATTAAATAACGTAATAGTAAATTAGTTCAAATACACGTCTAATATTCAACTAATGAATATGAAAATATGTGATACAATGAAACATACAAATATAAAACAAAAGAGTAGATTTGAACTATGAAAAGGAAAAAAATATTTAATTCGTAGTCTCGATTCCTTGTCAATTCTTTCTGATCATTCACACTCTCTACACTTATAGCTATGGTCAAAAGTATCAAAAGAAAACTGAATACTCTCTCTAATTTTGAATAGAACAAAGAAGAATCATGAAAAGAAATAAGACATGTCTGTTCGGCTAAATTACAAAGGACGTTTAATCTCATGCATAACTAAATATCAATAACTTCCATTTTACTTCGCATATCTATTGTTTTCTTCTAATTTTCCAGAAAAAAATATCCACCAGTATTTTCGTTGAGCATGCTGAGTTACGGACTCCTCTTTTATTTGTGAAATGATATTGCTGGAATGGATGATTTATAATGCATGCGTGTATCTTTCTGAACTTAGATTCAGATTAGAATTCGTTTCAGTATCGTTAGATGAAAACCTAACATTTGAATAATAGCTGTCTTGGTTTTATGTTTACCTTTCAACTATCTTCCTAATATTTTGTAGTTCGGTTATTATTAACTCAACTTTATCAAATATCAAAGGCTGTTCTATAGAATTAAAAATTATGAATAGTATATTTCAACTTTTGGACATTAAGTTTTACACATCTCTCAAGCATGACAAATGTATTATCTCGGAATGTACAATAATGACTTCTCAGTATATGTGGTAAGGGCACTTTTAAAACCTATATATTTCACACATGACCAGTTGTATTTTGTAGTTACCTTGCATTTTTCGTAAAATAAACTTTATATTTTTGTAGTAACTTACAAATCCGCCAGCGTGAAACTCTGAATGATAATTTGCGCCCAATTGTCTGTGCTGTACATATCAAATTTATGTTAACGTACGACGGCTAAACGAAAAGGAGATGATAATAATAAGAATGGTTTTGCTTTTTCTCTTGGTATTCAGTTTCTTTTAAAATTAATATTATGATAATCTCCCCCTGAACGATGTATTGTTATATAATTCCAAAAATTATTCTAATTGAAAAGTGGAATTTCCTCCAATGATGTAAGACAAATTGACTGGAAATCTCTTATCTTTTGGTCAAGCTGTCGAATTTCTAAAACCATATTGCAATGATAACGTTCGTATAATGATCGTGTGTATCCGCCTTTAAGACGAAAATGCTTTTAAATATTGCATAAGCCAGGAAGAAAAAAACGAAGAAGAAAAATGTAGGTAAAATATATATTCTGATTATTATTGATTTATCTGTTGTTTATTCTAAGTATATATGTTGATTGCTGTTATTTACTGGTCGTCATGACGACTGTATCTTGATTCTGAACACTCGCTGATCACTACGGAGATGATAGTGTAACTAGATACTTGTTAATACAAAATACTGAAGATATAAATCATTGGATCAACGTAAGATAAAGACATGTGTAATCTAATTGCTCTATATATGGAAAATTGTTATAATATATTGCATTCTAAGCCAGAAAAATTAAGTGAGCATTTATTTATATGTGGATATGTGCGTAACATTTAAGTATTCATAGCTATAGGACCTAATGTAACAAATTGCGGCATCACACAATCGAAAATTGGCTATAGTATGTATATTATATGAATGAAAAATCTGTATACCAAATTTCCATTCTTCATATCCAGTGACTAAAAATAAACAGGAAGTAATCCATAAATGTTCTTCCTCCTTCTCCTTCGTGTTCAATTTCGAAAAACCAATATGAACAGATCTACCACCAAAGATGACTAAAACCACATAAAAAAAGTCATAAAAATCCAGAAAGGTTTTGATAGTGCAATGTAAAATGTACTAAAATTCCTTCTTTCTTTCAATGTATTAGCCATATTAAATGCTCGTAAGTGAAAGATGTATCCTTATCGTAAGCACTAGATATCCCCATTGATCATTTACGTTCAGCGGTTTAAAAAAGACAGCGATAATAGCAATTTTCTTTTCTTACCCTCTTTGAGTTTAATTTCCAAATAATCAGAAGAAATAAAAATCAACACGAAATAATAACAGTTCATGATTCCAAACCTACCCGATAAACACAATCTTTTTTCGAAGACATTATTATGTATCGAGTGGGGAGGATTGCGTGCTACAATGAAATTTAGAATTATGTAGGCGATTGTTCATAGTTCTAAATGGAGTAGCCAGAGAAGAATGTTATGGGAGAAGGCATAAGTTTTTCAGTAACTAAGTTGGCGGAAATCAGTGATTCGTATGGCAACTTTGAAATTAGTCCCAGGCGTGGTCAAAGTGACATCAACGGCTGGGGTGCCGCGGGCTAGAAAAACGACGGGGAACCAGCAATCTATTTTCCCTAGTTTGCTGACAGCAAAAAGACAACATATCGCCCCCGGAAAGCATAAAGGTGCTAAGCGCCAAAATACAAATTTCTCAGATGAATAAAAACGAATGAAACGCTAATTCATTCCGATTCTTTCTTTCCTCTAGAATTCAGATTTCACTGCAGACCTTTCATATTGTCTCCTGCCACTTGTCTCCTTTCTGCACAACATTAAACATGAAATGGGTAGTCACGATATGCACTTAGTTGGAAATCAAGGAAAATGGCGCTTAGCATCTTTCTGCTTTCCGGGGGAGATATGTACAATGGTCTTTCGTAGGTCAAAACATAGTTCTGGATATGAAATTACCTCGCATTCGAATCTCGGAGGAGGCTGTCTTGGAAATGACTATTAGGCGAAAGAGTAACAGTATGCGGAAAATGGCTAGAGAAAGGAAAATAATCAAGAGCAGGAGGTTTAGGATAGACAAATGGAATGTATGTACCATATTACAGACAGGGAAATTAGAAAATCTTCAAGAAGAAATTAAAGAAAATGATCTAGATTAGGTAGGAGTCTTTGAAGTTAGATAGGAGGTAATATGAAGAATTGAGGAAGAAGGGATGCAGAATGTTTTATTCAAATAATGAAAAGAGCTGTAGTAATAGCGTGAGATTAATTCTTGGTAAGCGCTTAAAAGAGAAAGTAGTGAAAGTAGAATTTGTTGATGATAAGAATTATGATTTTAAAACCTAAAAGAAAAAGGAAAGATCTGGTGATACAGATATTCACACCGATAACTTCGTATCCAGCTCAAGAAATAGAAGAAAATTATGGGAAAAATAAAAAATCAGACCTGGAAAACAGGGGTACAAGCATAATTATAATGGGCGATTTCAAGGCAGTTGTGGGAGAAGGACTGGAAGGTAAATGGTAGATAAACATAGTTTAGGCGAGAGAAATGAAAGGAAGAGGGACTGGTCAATTTCTGTAGACAGAATTCACTAATAATTTGGAATAGTTTCTTCAATCAGCACAAGAGAAGAAGACTCACACGAAAATCCTCGATAGACAGCCGAATATATCAGATAGACTATGTTATGATTCAGGACAGGTATCAAAGTAAGTTGAAGAGCACAAAGACTATTGCCGAGTCCGATTTTTATTTAATTTTAACCTTATGCTGGCTGAAGTGCATTAACTGAAAGTGTAGCCAGAAGAAAATACACAAGTTGAATACTGAAAGTAGCTAGAAGTTGAATATTGAAAAGTTAAAAATCTTAGAAGTAAGAAATCTTTTCGTAGAAAGTTTCGAAGAAAAGTACTCAAACGAGGAAAGGTTAAGTGCAAGTAGTAACAGACGGTGGAGGCATACTAAACTTTGTGTACAGTAAGCTGCAGAAGAAGTAGTAGGTTACCATTAACACAGAACAAATGTAGCAGAAAATGACGGAAAGGAGGACACGCAAACAGGTTACTACAAAAGAGGGTGCAGAAAATTAAGTAACAAGTTACGAAGGGAAACAGACAGCGCAAGTGAAGAGTTTTACAGAAGAAAATACGAGGATAGAGTAGAATTAGAAAAAGTTCGGAAATATTAAGAAATGTAAAAGGAAGTTAAATGTATGTATTTACGAAAGAAACAAGTGATATTACGGTGCCAGTTGAAAAGAAGAATGGAAGGTGGTCAGCAAGGGAAGTGAGGACTTATGTGGATGAAAACAATATGTCGAGGATTTGTATGAGAGTAGGATAGACCGTATGGCCTAGATGATGAAGTATAAAATGAAAAAGGGTTTAATATTCTCTGGGATAGGATTGAAAGCTATATCCGATATTATTAATGTGAGGGTAGCGGAGATAGATAATATTGCAATCAAATTCATTAAAGATATCGAATACAATGGTAAGAAAGATTTGCTCCGATTCTGCAATGAAATATAAGAAACGCAAGAGTGACTAAAAGATTTCTTGGAAACGATTATGATACCGTTGCCTAAGATCCGATTGTATAAAAAAGGAAGAAATGATGTATTTATTGATTTAGAAAAATATTTTTACAGTGTGAATTGGGAATTGTTGTTGGAAGTTCTAAAGAAGGTTGGATTGGAATTTAAAAAAAATGATTTTATTTTATTTTCACTTTAGCGTCACTTCCAGTAGAGAAGGTATATGAAGCTTGGATCTACAACTTAACATGCGATCCGAACAAGAACTCCCACCTGGAATCAAACTCGATGTTCTCACGACAAACTCTAACCCTTAGCCAGAAGAGAGCTCCATGGAAAAATTGAAGAGTCAAAAGAAACTTATATATGAACCAAGTAAATGGTAGAAGAGGAGAGAAAATTACAAAGGAGAATGCAATTAGGAGAGTTCGACAGGGATGTTATCTCTTATCAATATTATATAATATCTATCTAGAAGAGATCGTTGAAAAGAGTCTACGTAATGAAGATGGTATTTCAGTAGGAGGTACAATGATTAGGTGTATACGGTTTGTATATGATATGGCGCTTGTTTTGGAATATGAAGAGAAAGCTAATAATATGATAGAAAACTTGAGGATGGGCTGTGAAGAATATCGAACTAAAGTAAATGTTAGAAATACGAAAGGCATTGTGACTGGAATTTAGCGGTTGGTGTCATATAAAGAAAAGTTGAAGTGGATAAAGAGAACAGATGACTAGTTTTCTTTTAAATAAAAGCATGGATGCGAATGATGAAAGAAGGATTTTGGAGAAAGGAAAGTTTATTTTGTGAGTCATGGAATAACGAGTTGACGAAAGGGTTCATAAAATGCTACATGTATAGTATTGTATTGTACGAGGCAGAAACATGTACATTACGTAAAAGCTATACAAAAAGACTAGAAGATTTCGGGCGTAGAGAAGAATGGAGAGGAATATTTGGGTGGAGTGCAAAATGAAAAAGTAGGACTTAGAAATGGTGGGGTAGAAAAGAACTATTTTAAATGTAATTGAACGCAGAAAAGAAATTGGTTGAGACATTCTCTTAGAAGGAACTCTATCATGAGGGACGTGCCAGACAGTATGGTGGTAGGAAAGAGAGGAAGACAGCGAGAGACGCCACGGTTGACGGATGGTATCAAAACGGATAAATCATACGTGAAGACGAAGAGAGTAGCTGAAGATCGTAGATCATGGAGGCATTTCAGTTGCGGTGAGTAACCTGCTTATTGTGGCAGAATACCTGTGATGATGGCGATGATTCCAAACATCACTGACTGAGATCTTCAAAGTAGTTTCCGTTTAATAATGCGACATACGAAATTGATTTCCGGAAATTCGATATTACAATTACAATATTACAGTTATTACATTATTAGAATGCAATATTACAACTATATTTATCAAGTGGTGACTTATCATCAATCTCAATGATAGAGCTGCAAAATAACTTTTGCATAATAATACCTGACATAACTCAGTTCTAAAAATTTCATCTTTTTATTGTAAACTTTAGTATTTCGATGTATTGAACAGTATAATAATGAGCTTTGTTATTATTATGTAAGTACACTTTTGTGTCTATTTTCGTTTTCTTTAATGCCTCTATAGAACAGCTAGATCGTTTTAGAACGTGCATTCATGAGGATCAAAATAAGGACTATGTGTCGGGAAGCAGAGTGTTAACAATTCGAATGCATTTTCTATTAATATTCGCTCCAAGCAAGAATAGTAAAAAGTATTTCATTGCTTTACTCACACATTCTTCATCAAGATTTGAGCACTACACCAGTGATGGATGGACATTTTACTATTGATTTACATCTAGGAATAATAGCTAGAGATTTTAAATGCAATACACCAGAATATATGTTTCGGGATATTTCGGATCCAGTTTCTGCCTGTTAATCATAATGCCACTATTCCTAGTAAGCAAATAATTTTCTGAAGAGCAGTTATTTAAGAAATCTACGAAGAAGTCAGCTTCAAAAGGAATATGGCATTATTACGTAGTCTATACCAATTTTAACGTTTTAAAGAAGGGATACCTCATTGCTCTAGCACCAATTCAACTCACTATGCAACATAGAACAATTAAATGTTTATCTTTATTTTTCTACTTTTTTGGTTATCTTAATACTGCCACCTTTACTAGAAATTTCCCTCTTGATCTGCGTGGGCTGGTTATTCGTTCAGTTGTCTTTCAGCATCATGTTGATCTATAGTGAATGATGGAATAAATGGATCATCAAGCTATTTATCTTTCTCTCTATCGTGGCTAAAATCTGTCAGTTTGGTTTGATTCTTATAATAAGCTTATGTTTCTCCCTACAATCCATGATACTCAAAGTGCTCTTCTCGAGCACGTCTATTTCCTGATCACATAGGGCTATATTCCATACAAAGTTTTTTTTGTGTATTAAATGATATGTTATTACTACAGTGTTCGATGTCAGTAGTTATCTTTCTCTGTAGAATTTCTACTGTACTTGTGCATAATAGTTCTAACGTCTTTTTCACTTCTATCCCCGAAAATATAATGCTACCCAAATATCTTCAATTCTTCAATAACCTCACTACACTAATGCAAGAAAAGTTCGTAGATCTTTCTGTTAATATGTTCGCCTGCTGAGAATTTTCTTCCTTGTCAGGCTTCCAGGCTTCATTTCTTTGGAAGTCATGTAGAACAGCTTCATCCGTTTATCTGTCGACAGGTATCTGAGCAAAAACAGTAAAAGATATCGAGAAACTTTTATTTACAATCGTTCCGTCTCCTTCGTTAACTCTCTAACCAAATCAGAAGTGGTAGAAATCAACTATGTCCGTTTTAGCATTTATTGTCATAATACAAAACCTGTAGGAGATTGATTAGCGGTCTTTTTTCAATTTATTCAGTGACTCAAGAATACCTGCCATCGTTACCACCAATATTGTAATAAAACCGGAAGTGGTTCGAATTTACTAATATGTCGAGTTTCAATACTGATTTCCATAGACAAAAATTGGTAAAATATATAGAGGAACACTTTCTTGCAATCGCTTCAACGTCCAGAGAATAGTTTTCGTTTTTAACGTTAATCCTCTATTCAAACCGTAAGTAATAGAAATCATCCGTTTCCATTTTCAAGGTTGATAATCATAGAACAGAAACGGTATAATAGATAGCGACAAATGGTTATCGCAATCGCTTGTATGTCTAAAGAGAACATACCATCACCATCCAGAATACTTTACCATAACCGAGAATGGTTGAAATTTACTAGTACTTTCAGTTTCAATATTTATTTCCATAAAACAAGAACTGTAAGAGATATCGATAAGTGATTTTTGACATAGCATGAGTTTTGTCTTGGCTTTTATCTATCTATTAAAACCGAAGATGGTGAAAATCTACGATTTTGAGTTACAATACTGATCGCATAATGGATAAAACGGAAGTAGATCAAAAGCAGTTTATATATATATATATATATATATATATATATATATATATATATATAGATAGATAGATAGATAGATAGATAGATAGATAGATAGATAGATAGATAGATAGATAGATACAAGAACATATTTCACCACTGATTTTTTTCCTATGAAATGTTACTTTCTGTTACCAATATGAATTTACTTAACACATCTGCAAAATCCTATAGGATCTGAAAAGTACCACAAATTTAATGAGTCCAGCATATACAGTGACTTTATTAAACTCATCATCTCAACATTCATTCTACAAATATATTAGCACAAAGAAACCATAAAAAAATTATTTTTAAAAATAAATTTAATATATTTTTCTTTCTTCTTTTTCTTCTTATTGTGTTAAAATGTACTTGACACTTACATAACTTTTAGCATACACTTTATAGTGATTAGATTACTCCTTTGTTCTGATATGCTCATTAAATCTAGACAACAATCAAAATAATTAAAATCACTTAGTCTTACTCCTTATGTTTTAAATATATTTTGGAAAAATATTCAAGATATTCATTCTTCTTCAATATATTAACTTATGTAATATTTACAAATTTAATATATTTAATACCTTTGTGTATTTATTATTTATATTCTTATCTATTATACATTACTTATGTTAACATTCTCAGTGACTAATTCATCTTTTCTTATTAAATATTATTACAGGGAACATATATATTACAAAAACTATAATTTGATATAACGATAAGCTATATAAGGTATCTACAGGACACTTCCATTCAGAGATAAGAAGCAAATAAGTTATAAATTAAAGTCAAAGAATAAATAAATAATACCACAATAGATAAGAGAAAACAAAGATATGAATATTTATTTAGAATGTTAAAATATAAATCCAAATTGAAAATATTATCCATTATTAAAATGTTAAAAATAATTACTAACTAACGATTATATGTTATAACTAAGATTTATAATAAATCAACACAAGAACAAAACATTTAAATTAAAGTTATGAAGATATATTCATAAAACTCGAAACAAGCTAATAATAGTAAAAAGCAAGATAGAGTCTATATTAAATTAAACATATTTGATCAGCTAAATATCAACTTAGTAAAACAATGCGTACTCTCGTCTAGTAATACTGAATTAACAAAGTTATGGAAAGTATCATAAATAAGGCAACAAATAAGATAATTACCAATCCTATCCTATCATGTTTAGATTAAACTCAGTTTTACTAACCAATTGGTCGCCTTTGGAAGCAATTCCTTCAAATATTAACTTATAACATTTTATTGGAATAATTCCAAATTCGATCTGCTTCGAAACAGTCCAATGCGGTAGGTCTACGGCGAAACACTGTAGATGTTCCTAAACAAAGTGCACTTTCGAGTTAACAACATCAAATATACAACACACACAACCAAGCGTAATAAATTATGATGATAAAATTAATTTTAAAAAATAGAAAAAAATAACCAGGAGTTATTAAATCTCACCAAACTTATTCTATCATTGAAATTATTGCAAGTTATTTATTGTATGCAAAGCCCATAAATGTAGTCAGATGAACTAATTCAGATGATAATTAATTTCCATAGAAAAGTGTTAGGACAAGTACACTTTTCTAAATTATAGACAAGTACAATATCTTGCGATTAATGACAAAGATAATTTGAGTTACCCATATTTCGTTCCATTCGATATATATATATGAGAGAAAATCCTTGTTAGATGATTAGTTCAATATTCAATTGCAATTTAGCAATTTCTTAATGTGTATACAACAATCATTGAAATCATACTAAAGAAAAATTTTCATATATATGAATTCTTATCTATTCTAAAATTGCCATAATCGTTTATTTTTATTTCATTAATTGTTCCTATCAACAACGTTTTTCTACCATGAATATTTAATTCGGTGTATTCGCTTTTATTCATTATTTATTATTATAGTAAAACCACACCTTAGACATATTAAACACATTATGAAGAACGAAACATTATAGTTATGTTATTCTTTTATCGTTCAAATTATATTACTGGGTTCGTTAGATTTTGAATTTCTTAAAAGTGAGATGGATATTTGGTAGTTGCATGTATGTTAGGTGTAAAAACTCTTTGAAATAATATGTGCTTTCTTATATTGAACTGTCACATGATAATGCAAGATAATCAATCTTTGTGGTGAATTTTAATAGTTACATTTAATATTAATACAAAGAAATTTATCATTTATTAACTCAAAGTTATTTAAATCTATTTATGATTGGTCTACGAGATAAAACATGCAATTTCCTTAAGGAAATTTAGTTTGACAATTGGTGTATCCTCATACTATCAACAATCTATTCTCAATTTTCAACATGAAACTTGCACACATACTCAGACACACACACATGCACACATATTTTAATATAAATGCATCCAAATATTTCCAATTTTTTGTGTCCGAATCACAAATGAAACTAATTCGACATATACAATGAGTTCATTTTATGTGTCGTCTATCTAATGTTATAAACATTCAATCAGCAACTTTATTGCATGGCAACATAGCAAAGAAAAGATTCGGAAAATAAGCAATATATTTTTCTTGTATTACTTCTTCTTCGGCTTGCAATAAAAATATATGGTATTCATGGCTAAGAAAAATGTTCATTAATACAGTGATTGTTTATTGTTGTAAAGGTTACCAATATAATTAACAGAGCAAATCCAACGAGCAATCCAATATAATTAACATATCCTACGACTTCAAAAATGTCTTATTTTCACATATGTTATATGAATCTCTGTGCTAACGGTCAGAAATCGAAATAATCATGTCAATTCACGAAACTATTTCTATTTTAAACAGTTTTGCTGTTCTTACGAATACATAAATTGACGCCAATTATTAATCGAACATAAGACTTACGTTTTTCAGCCATAAAGGAAGATATTTACTTAAGAATAATAGTTCCGCCATAATAATATTATACTATTATTTATTGTTTCGAAATTTCAATTTTATGAAGAAGAAGCAATTGTCAAGTGACATAATAAAATGACTTAAGTAATTTCCTTACTCTTAGTTGGTGAAATAATTTCAAATTGGCTAATTAAATATTACATATGAGCTAACAAAATGCTCGAAATTTGCTGAGTTAATAATTTCTAGTTCCTTGAGGAAGAAGTATTGTAAATTTATTCAGGCTACCCAGACGTACTCCCATTATTATTTTTGTTAAACGTAATAGAATACGAATTAAGTGTTTTATATAGGTTTCTTGGAAACTCCTTATAAAACCATGCATGTCGAATATCACTGGCTACAAACAGCTACTAATTCTCCTTAATATATTAAACTTAATCCCAGAGACGAGACAAACTTAACTGTTACATTTTGTCATCGATGTCTACACCTTATACATCTTAAAATATAATAATGTCTTATTACCAGCAATAGATCACACAAGATTATAAGGATATTGTGTATTTTTCATGTAATTTTAAACATTATATCTTGTATTTACGGGCAATATGTGCTATTGAAATATGCAAAAGCTATTTAAAAGAAGAAGAAGAAAATATAAAAAGAAATATATTTAATTTCTTTCTGATATTATTATTGATGTTATGTTAACATGGTAATCTGACGATATGTGTTATTGGTGGTCATAGAAACGAGAAACATAAAAATATAACAGAGGATCCATCTTGTAGAATCAACATATATGTTATTTAAAAGGTGTAAATGTTTACTTCATTACGTATTATAATAAAAGGTAATATCAGGATGGAGTGTTTAAGTGGATTTTGGTAAAGTAGTAGACTAGATTATAAATATTCAAACTGTGGGCTAAAAGTGTAACCCTAAAAATATACAAGATAAATATATTGGTTACAAGATCTTTGCCACTATCTATACAAAATTTATATGATCACTAACAGTATCAACTCTTTCAAAACTTTCCATTTGATTTCAGCGTCCCTATCAGCAGCGAACTAATTGACATATGGATCTACATATGGATTGACATATGGCTTAATGTGGAATCCGAACCACACAAGCTCCCGCCGGAAATAGAACAGTGCCGAAAGCACATACGCTATTCATACAACCGCGAGAGGGCACTATTTCAAACTTCCTAGTTTTCATATACCATATACTAATATTTATCATACCAACTACATAATATAGCGTTTGTCTTTAGTCTACTAGTACTACAGTAACGTAATTACATTTTCAGACCAAAGCAATTTCTTTAAAAGCCTGTGTTGAAGAAAATATTCAAAGCAAGTAATTTTACTTAGGTATATATTACTACTAATAAAATCATACATATGTAATACCTACGAATTAGGTAAAGGAGAAGAATACTTGATATTTCACCATAGTTCACTTCTTGTAACATTTCAAAAATTATTACTCTTTCCATGCTTGACGCAAAGTTCATACCTCTAACAACTATTACAGGTACGTTATCTTCATCCGCCACGCAGTGCGATAAACTGACTCAAAAAAAAAGAACTACATATTAGTGCGCCTGTAGACTATATTATACAGACAACTAAATTGTGGCATGCATGCAGTAATATTGTAGTTCAATTTCCAACTTTGTTTTGAAAGTACAGCAAAAATGAATCAAACCTGAGGAAATTCCTAAGGACCTACAGTCTTTTATTTGAACTTTGTCTATTGAAGGAAGTCTAGAGTTTTTTGAGCAGAAGTTCTATTTAATCATGCAGCCCAAATTCCACTTTAGAAGGAAAATGGTAGAAACCTTAAATGTCCCCTATTTTTCTTATATAGTGGTAGAAACGCATTTATTAACATCCAGTAGGAATTTACGGTGGTTACCCAAGATTGGTACACAAGAATAAGGTAATAGTCAGTATCCAAGATCTCAACATGGCGTCCATAAGAACCTCAAATATTAGAGAATGTTCAAAACCCACAAAACTTACATTAATAACACGCGAAAGGACCTCGAATGACCACACTAGTGACTATTCAAGGACGTAGCAAACTCTACAGATACTGAAAATGTATTCATGTATGTTGCAGATCTTGGTGTAGCTGGGTGATATTTATTGCCTGAATCCACGTGCTAGTTAGATGCTCGTTGCACACATGGCTAACATGGCTTAAATCTGGAAAAGTAGCAAAGTGGCAATGAAGAAGTCTAATCAGTAGAACATTAGGAATGTCCTTCCATCGGTGTTATCCTACTGAAAAAAAGTGTCCACATAATGTCAATATTCTTTGCTTTCCATTCCAAGTTACTGTAATCAAGATACTTACATCTCAATTGTTACAAAGTCGAAGAACATACAGAAGTAGAATTTGTCATAGACGGAAAAGATTTTTTCTAAGTTAATAATTATTCTATTTATTATCGTCCATTTTGGTCATTTCTGGAAGTGTTTATGTAATCCAAAATTTTCAATTATTGTAATATCATTATGATTTGAATCTGAATTAATGGCTATACAAATGATAAATATTTTATCTGAACTTGGTAACAGTCAAATGAAATGAATTTTAATATTCAGGTCAAAATATTTATCTTTTAGCAAGTCAAACTCTTAATTTTCTGCTTGCTTACATTATTTTTCATATTGTCTCAGTATAGTAACTCAAATTTAGTATAAGCAGTAATATTAACTACTGTAGTTTGAGAGCACATTTCAATCTAATCTATAAAAACTTCTATTGGCAGAATTATGATAATATTTGATTGATTTATAACTTTCACTTCTAAAGGATTGTCCTATCCCTATGCATGGCGTACCTTCGATTACACACTGTACTTTGCTAAACCACACCATCATTCGAAATTTGCTACAGTATAATTTCGAAAAATGAAATCTCATTTCTACTCATACAGTTTAATATGGTAAACTTTTTCACTACTAATAGCATTCAGTTTACAAGTACTTCGTCTGCGCAAATACTAAGTGTTTGTGCTTTATAAGAGTTAGTACTTTCCTCTTGCAGACGTTTACATTTTACATTCTATTAATCTTTTTCATCATATGTATTGTTTTTCACGCTTTAGTGTTCACTTAAAGCTTAATTCTTCATTTATACAGTTTTCGCACTTCTTAATAAGGTACTCAATTTTTCAAATACTAAAAAAAATCAATAATGCCACTGTTGTAGTCATATAGAATAAGCAGTTGCAACATACTTACTCAGATCCTATATTTTGTCAGGTGAATGTGTAGTAAATAGTGCTAGATTTTTACTTGTGTTTTCTAGTATATAAGGAGGTATATCATTTACTATATAGAAAATGGCCATATTCCGATTTTAAGATATAATATGTGATGTGATTATAGATTTTGTGAAAGCTTAGTGAATAACTCGTAAAAAGCTGCACTGGCTATTATGTTCTCTACATTGACGCTCCGGTTTTTATGTTATCGCTTGCCATTTATTCTTATCTCTCAAAGTTTTCACTATTATCAATTTACTTTGTACAGATTGCAACAAATCGCATTTCTGTTATGTGCACTCATGTCCAAAATTATTGTCGCATGTCTATAAATATTTTGTTGTAGAATTATAATTTGATAACGAATTCTCCCGTTATTTCTTATAATGCTAGTATGTTTATTATCGGAAAAGACATGCATGTGGCAAATGTCATATCAAAAGAGCAGTAAATAAGAACAATAAAACGAAAATAAAACTTTTTTTGTAAATTTAGCAATATTTTGTTTTATTCATTCTAATTTTCGTATTTATAATTCTTTTCCTATGAAATATACCACAAATATACATTTCCCGATTATACACATAGTATCAGTATTAAAAGTACCTTGGAAAATCATTACCAAATTATATTCTTACAAGAAGACAGTTATAGATATGCGACAACCATTTTGGACATGAGTCTACTTCTGTTGAATGTAAACTGAACTTTCTAAAATGACCAATAATACTACAAAGAGAGACTGGCGAGACCTTTGCTGCAACTATTTCAATTTCAGCCATTTTATCTTTAAATCTAACAACTTCTACAGTTCATCAAGTGACAAAGTAAAACTCGTAACGCCTAGCGAAAACTCTGGTGACTTACGGATATATATATATATATATATATATATATATATATATATATATATATATATATATATATATATATATATATATATATATATATATATATATTTAATGAAAATGTACCTATTTGCAACTTTATTAGTTTACATTTTTAAATAGTATTTTAGAATTTTAGGATAAACAGGTACCCGTCAGCCCGCTGGAAACCTGGTGCATTTGGTTTAACCCAATCGAATAGAAGCTCAGGTTAGGACTGTTCGATCCGTTTGAACCGTATGACAAGTTTGGCTCGTTTGTCCCGTTTTCCATTCGGCTCATTTGCTCAATTTAAACCGATGATTTTAAATTAGATAGATAGATAGATATAGATATAACTCAATGGCCTATGGAACCGGGAGGTTCAATGCCGCTTTCACAAAAGCTCTCCACGACTTCTATCCTTAGCCAACTGAATCCAGTTTCTACTTTGCATTCCTATTACTGCGAGATCCATCTTAATATTGTCCTCCCATCTGCGCCTAGGTCTTCCTAAGGGTCGTTTTCCGATATATATATATATATATATATATATATATATATATATATATATATATATATACAGCGGCGGATCCCGGATATGATTAAGGGAGGAGCTGAATCATAATTTGCCGCTTTATCCAGTGTTAAGCAGGAGTGAACCCCATTTTATCCAGCGCATACCTAGCGTCAAGAGGGCTATAGCCCTCCCCTTGAATCCGCCACTATATATATATATAGGATGTCCCAAAAGTAATGGTGAAAAATGAAACCACAACTTCGAATGTAGGGAAAAAGGAACTTCATACTTACGGAATGGAACGTGCTGATTTACAAAACCGCATTGAAGATGCGTGTGAACAGTTACGCAACACACCGGGAGTGTTGAAGTGGATTAGCACGTTTGCATAGATGTAGGAGGACAGCACATTGAACATCTTCTGTAGGTACATTTATCGTTAGCACATATGACCTAATAGTTTGTAGTGCTGTTCTGTGGAAGATCCTACGTTTGAAATATAGTACGTCGTTGTGGATTCTACCTGTTATTACATGACACGACTAGTTATACTTGTTCATATTTCTACCTACTCTCTCTGCAAATTTCTATCTCACATCACGTCAAACCTCCACTTGAGCTTTTTTTTTTTTCTAAACAAATCAATCCCTTGCTATTTACAAAGTACATTAGGTTGTAGAGCGCACTGCGTATTATTTTATATTCTCTTATTCAACGGCAAACTACCAACTTACAAGATACATTTCAGAGAATCACACGACTTCGTCGTATCTAAAATTTACCTAGCAATTGTAGGTTAGTTTGAATGTTGTTAAACGTTATACCTCGATTCTGCAGTATCATAGACATCTAAGAGAATCATAGGCATAATTTCAAAATTTCTCAGCAAGTTATAATATGCAGAAAACAGGAAAGTGGCTGAAACAACTCTGTGAAACTTCCAAGAATTGGAGATCAATGTAAATCTCTAAAGTACGAGTACATCTGTTGCATTCCTGTTTTCCTGACAATCTTCTTGATGAGAGAACTGAAGAACGCAGTGAAAGATTTCATCATTAGATGGAGACAAGCAGCGGCAAGAAGTCTTTTGGAGCATGAACATGTTAAGGGCATACTATAGATCTAATACAAGAGAAAAAAGTGAAGAGATTTAGAAAAGAAAATCGAACAGAAGACCTTTCACAAATGATAGGGCTCGTTACTGAAGTGTATTGCCGACTTTAAAAAAGTGACTGAGAAGCAAATTAAGATGTTTATGCAGTCACTTCTTACTAACATAATGTTGTAGGTAATATATTTAACCTCTAATGTAGTATCAGTAACATAACGTCTTCCTATATTGTTATGTAGTACATTTTGTTATGTTTATGTCTCTGCTTTTAATGATCCTTTCACCTGATATCTTATTTTTGAAGCAACATTCACATACAACTCCTTTTATTTTCTGAGAAAGAAAGTTTCATTTCAGTTGAGAAAATTGGCAAAAGTCTTTGATTAAAAACTTCGTGTTTTTACAATAGCGATTACGGATAATATTGCATTTAAAACAAGACGAGACGAGACAGCATTTTATTTGCGTAATACTAGAAGAAACGGAAATCTCCAATGAATAAAGAAAGCTTTTCGAGACAAGACTGCCAGAATTTGGTCGCGTTGATAACAATAATTATGGAAATATTAAGTCTCTTTCCTTCTTGCTTACTGCTGGATGGATGTGTTGTATTTATTTTGAAATTGAACATTATATTATACCTATAGTCGCCTATAGCCCGCAAAAAAAGAGGACATTTCATAATTTTCCTAAAAATCCGTCCGGACCATTTTTAGGGCCCGATAAAGAGGACATGTTCAGGTAAAAGAAAACGTCTTGTAATCCTAAGTAAATACAATAAAATTGTAAAATTAATATCATTATTTCAATTGATATTTTAAGCGATAAATTGTAATGAAGATTTTTTTAATGAACTGAAAGTAATGTTTATTTATCGTACTTTAGCAACTTGTGTCACCTGTTTCGGTGACAACAACTTTTCCAAAACTGATCATCTCATAAAAATGCTGTTTTTATCCATCTGCTTTATTACCCTATTGTAGTCAAATACCTTGATGACACAAGAATGTTTTTTTCCCCGCCATTGCAAAATTATCGTGAAAGAACTTTATATACATACTGCTTTGGAAGTAGTTTCGGATGGCCTTCGATATTCGATATTCTCCGTACATTGTACTTGACAAAACGCCACTCGACAAAATACAATTAACTGTTTGTGTTTACGCTCTTAGCACAAAATAAAGTGGACAAGTACTTTGAAAAGTAATTAAAAGCTTAAAGGATTAAATCATCCGCGAGTATTATTCTTCTCACTTCTAAGTTGCTCTGTGTTTTCTCTCCAATGTAGTACTTTCAACAAAAATAACACTTTTGTTCGTGATATTAGTTGACTGGGTAAGTAGACTTTCCTTTTATCTTAATTGAATTTGAAAGAAGTAAAGAAGTACACTCTACAGTTACTTTATAATTTGAACAATATTCAATAATGGTTTTATCAAATGAAATTTTCTATGTTTATCGGGATGATAATAACGGGATTCTTAAACTCCAGGATGGTAAATAATATGGAGAGAGACCGTTTACAATACCCCGTGGGGTTCAAGCGCACCATTTAACTTAATCATTGTGGATAAAAGTCCGAATGTCAATCAAATGGGTGTCTATCAAACGTCCTGATATTATTATTATTATTATTACTTTTTAAGTATACTTGTTTGTTTTAGTTTTTCACTTACATTAAAGTTTTATACATGGAAATAAGGGATTAATTTAGTTGTAGATAGGTGACGTATGTAGTCAGAAGAATACATTGCTATTCCCATGGATGTAACGGGATATATATTTACCTAATGTTTTATATACTCCAGAAAGAAATACTCACCTTTTCGAAAGAACGAGCATATATGGTAGTACACAAGGCGCGCACTCAGAAATTTTTTGTTGGGAGGCGTCCAACCTCTGGGGAGGATTCTAATACTAGAAACCACTACGCGAGTATTGAAAGAGTAGTCCTATTGTTCTGCACCCGAAGACACAATAAGTAATTGTAAAATATTTCCACCTATATTTTCAGTGGAAAATAATAGAACTATATTGTTTTTATAAGAGAAAAAGTACAGATGGAGTGTATGATCAAATTTTTATCCTTCATCAATCATTTCCCTGTCAAACAAATGAAGTTTTATTGAGAAAGTGTACAAATGCTTTCAAGAGCTTTATGCAGAGTTAAGCAAGAGCTTTTAATTCTTTCCTACTTTCTTGGTATTGATTTCTTTCGTTACTATCTGATATTGACAACCATCAAATTTGTTCCAAATTTCACTCATCATTTACGTATCACTGAAATCGTACATTGATTGAATTGCTGTTACCTCATAGCTCAAAATTGCATCATTACTTGATGCTTGCTCGGTTTCAAATTTATTGGATCTTGATTGTTGTCCGCAGTAAAGGACATAACATTTATGTGAATTAAGACAAAATCCGAACCACCGTAATACGTCCAAGTTTCGAGGCTTTCCCTCAGGGAATCGAAATCAGGACACCGTACTCAAAATGCTTTCATGCTAGCCAGAAGGGAGGGTAAAGGGAATTCTGTTTTAAATATATAAGGGACGGTCAACTGAAACCCGTTCAGTGGTCGAAATAAATTTTATTTCAAGCGGAAACTTGTGCACTATCTAGAGGCGTCTATGGTTAGCGTGCAGTAAAAATATTGTTTAGAAGGAGTAACCATGAGCGTTGAGACACTTGTCCCACTGTGTCACTAACTTACAAATGCCGTTCATGTAAAATTTGGACGGTTGACTATCAAACCAATCACGCACAGCGTCCTGAATCTCAGCGTCAGACTGAAATCTCAGTCCTTTCAATGCCTTCTTTAGAGGCCCAAAGATGTGAAAGTCACAAGATGAAAGGTCAGAGCTGTAGGGCGGGTGTCGCAACATTTCCCACTTAAATCGTTGAAACAAATCCTGCACTTGGTTTGCAACGTGTGGACGCGCGTTGTCATGTAACACAATGACTCCTGCGGTCAAGAAACCAGGAATTTTGTTTTTGATGGCTCTCCGTAACTCTCTGTAACTGACAGTAGCGTGCGGCGTTGATGGACTGTCCTGGTCCCTTGAAGAAGAGCAATAATGGTCCATGGCAATCAAATAATACAGACACCATAGCTTTTCCAGCTGACGGTTGGGTCTTGAACTTTTTGGGGCGTGGAGATGAGGGATGTTTCCACTGCATACTGGAAGACTTTGAACTCGGTTTAAAATGATGACACCAAGTGTCATCCTCAGCAACAATACGCAGCAAGGAGTCCTTACCTTCCAAATGGTAACTTGACAAATCTTCAATGGCGCAACCCATACGCTCCAACTTTTTGTCTTTCGTCAACATCCTGGGGATCCACTGCGCGCACACTTTATGATACCCCAGATCTTTAACAATTTTCTGAGCAGTACCATAGCTCATGTTTAACCCGTTCGCTATGGATTAAATAGGACTAATGCGTCTATCCGCAGCTATAGCGGCATTCAACTTTTCACGTGTGTCTTCTGTGGCAGCCACATGGGCTTTACCAGGACGGGGATAATCAGTGGTTTGTTCACGCCCCCTTCAAAACATTCTAGTCCAGTCCACCACTGTTGTTTTGGAGACGCATGCATCACCATACACGTCTTTCATACGCCGGAACACTTCAGCTGGTTGACAACCTTCGGCACTCAGAATCTGGATGACGGCATGCTGGTCCTGTTTGGACGGATTGGGGATCGTGAACGCCATCTTTCACTCCTTCCTGCAAAAAACGGAAATACGTATCAACAACATTCCTACTCCCAACACACAGGGACATTAGCCATTACACACTATGATACAAACAATATCCTCCTACACACTATATCAATAATATATGGAACGAACGGGTTTCAGTTGATTGCCCCTTTATGATAATTTTTACCTTATAATATACGTTTGTCGTCCCTTTAGTATTAAACAGCAAATTTCATTTTTTTTAAGTTATAGGCTATAATAATGAAGAATACGCTACTTCAATAAAACCTGGCGATCTCTCCAAATTGCTACATTAAGCAGGTGCCTAGTCTGTCAAGGTCAAGGCTATATTAGTAGTTACAATCAGTAAGTATACGTAGATTTCTTTTTCGTTTCCTTGAAACTTAAGGTTTTGCAAATGTCATGTCATGTTTTTGGCATCGACACTCAATTACTTTCTTGAATTACAATTTATCATTATCATCAGTTTGAAATTAAGAAGATATGGTACTGTTTTGTTTGATACCAGCGAACAGTTTCAAATAAAAAAAATATGGAACACATCATCCCTCAAACGGGATGATTACTTTCTTTTTAAATATTCACTTTACTTTGGCTGTATTTCACTTTTCAATAGAGATCTGTGGAAAATGTTAATTCCAGTTATTTGTCTGTTCATTATCTCTATAAATGTTTCTTCGTGTTAGTAGTATGTTTGTGTTTGACAGAGTTTATGAACATTTAACAGGTACGCAGCTTGAATCAGAAAGTTCAAGATAACTATAATTTGAAATAGTGATCGCCAAATGACAGTCTTATGCCGGAAATTTATTTCATCAGGTCGGTGAAAATAAATTATTTTTTAGCTTCATGCATAACAGGAAGTGTGTGTCTGATCATCATAACATACCTGAGTGGAGACTTTTGATTGCTTTCTTTAACCGAATGTCATAACTTGGAACTTTTCTTGGGAGGGCAAGCTTAAACTCTTAAGAAAAGCATGGAGTTTACCATCGCCCCTTCTTAAAATATGAAATTTGAAATTTTAGCACCCTAAAATTAAAACTTTAATAAATATTTCTATTACTGCTAGTGCCTTTAGTTGGCGTTTCACTGAAGTAAGGCCCAGATTACATTTATGCTTCATTTTGGGGAAATATATATTGTTCAGATCAGTGATGACTCTAGCTAGGGTACAAGCGGAGCGGCGCCCCCGATAGCATCGTCTACCCTCCGACTGCTCCTAAGACGTGTTATTATACTACAAGTAACATAAAACTATAGTTTTTGTATAAAAAAGAATAATTCCCCCCAAAACATGTATCTTCTCATGTACTTGCCCCCTACCCCAATAAATTAAAGCTGACGTTGTCACTTGTTCCAGTGATGAGGCAGCAGCAGCTTCTTAAATTATTTTGAATGATTCACTAGTCAAATTGAGGGGACATAACCTAAACCGTAAGAAATATTATTTCTAGAGGTACTAATAATAGATATTTTACTGAAATGGGTCCGAATAACATAGTTTGCATTATTTAAAATTTTAGTTTGTGGACCTATTCTATGTTTTATTTATACATTCACATTTGTGTCGCATTATAAGAAAGTTTTATCTTGAAATGGTTTCCACTTGAACGGTAGGGGGCTTAAACAGAGGGCACTGCCATGCTCTACTCCCACAAGTTACAGCCTTGCTTTAACCATTTAATTACCAAGGCTACTCTGCAAGGTAAAAGTTAATGTTTAGACAAATGCAAGTAGTTTCACTTTTATGTTTATCGCTCTGGTTCTGATTAAGCTACGTATAAACAAACAAAACAAGAAGCCCGATATGCACAATAAAACAAAGATTTAAAAAAGGTATTACTCATTTGTCACCTTAAAAGAGGGCGGAGCAAGGAAAATTGAAAATGGTCCCCAATTATGGTTCTCATTTTCTTTTGACCCGTAGCGAAATATAAATTGGCCATAAAAGATCACAGCGATCTTAATCTTTGCTAATTGCAACAAACGTTAAATTATTAAAACCCCATAAATTATTAAAATCCCATTTTTCAGTTTTTTCACGGTTATGCCGTGTAGGCTTTAGGGGACTTTGATAATGTGATTGAATGAAATGGTGGAATGAAAAATCAAAAGAAACAGGAAAACCTCGAGAAAACCACCACAAACAGTGGTTGTTCACTACAAAGCTCACTTGGAACAAGCTAGGATCGAATCAGGGGCCTCAAGCAACAGTTGAAAGTTCTACCACTTTTTTAAACTATTTAGCAGAACATTTCTCAGTAACTTTATTTTCCTAATTACTATAATTTACTTAATTCCACTTTTTACCATTAACCTTTAAAGACAGGGTCACGAACACATAAACATCGAGGACAGTTGAAACTTGTAAGGCTCGCCCATCGGGAATCAAACCCGAAACTGCGTACACCTAACGCGCTAGACCAGCGGGGAGAGCGACATTGAGCCACTACGATAACCTATCTAAAAGATTATATGAGGATCCTATCTGTAGAGTGTTTTTAAGTATTATTTAAAGCTCTGTATACACACATTAAGGAATTAATCCTCCACATTTCAGAATACAATACGAATAACATGTTCAGCGAAAACAAAGGCTGTATTCATTGTGGTCTATAGTGCTGAACAGAAATCATTTGACTCTATATGCAGCTATTGATTTTCTTTCGATGCAAATAAGAAACAATCATATGAGTTCAACCTGTAGGTATGGAGTAATGAATACAGATACTTGAAATCATTACAGTATTTCTATTTGTATTCATCAATTATGCCATTGTCACTTCTGACACCATCTCTATTCTACTTATACACAAATATATGTCAACAACTTGCTTCCAAATCGGAAAATTGGTGTGATTTACGAACTATTAAGAAATAGATGAATTGTATCTTTTCAAAGCTAGCAGGTGAGCTTTCCATTCACATGACCCTGCATGATGTGTTCTTTTAGTTCAAAGACAGCTAGTTTCTGAGCATAGAAGGATTGTTAAATTAACCTAATCAATGAGTATCACAATAGAAACATACTAATATTGCCGTACTAACATGGTGTAATACATGTTATCGTATACGTATACGGACTCGTATACTAATACACTGTTCTTCATTGTCAACTAGCAGAATGCCTGTTTGTTGCACACAGGTAGAATAAGGTTTATGAAATATGGAATATATATATATATATATATATATATATATATATATATATATATATATATATATATATATATATATATATATATATATATAGGGTGGACCAACTGTCACGAAGGGATTATAACTGTGAATACCTTTTTTTATTTATCATTAGTTTCCATTGATATTTCAGATTAAAGATTAAGAATGGCAGACTGTTTATACTTCCGTGCGGAATATAATCTCAGTTAGATGTCTGCTATTATGGGCCTCACAGATACAGGCCCTGTAGCACATGATTCATGACTTCTGGTCCAGGTGCCCGTATTTCTGCACGAATATTTTCCTTGAGCTGCTTTATTTTTTGTGCTCCAGATAGCTCCAAAGAAAATAATCAAGTGGAGAGAGATTAGGCAAACGGGAGAGTCAGTTTATGTCAGTGTTTCTCAAGGTAATGAGATGACCCATATCAGTGAGACTCATAATGGCAGACACCTACATGAGATGATATTCCAGACATACATACACAATATATATATATATATATATATATTACAATGCAACAACGTTTCTCAATAGCATTACATTTTGATATAATCATGTGTCAACTATAAATGTAAATTAACCATTTTTACCTGAAGCTATTATGGCCAAACTCAGAAAATAAATTATGAATAGATATAGCTTATTTATTTTTTTAAAAATACAAAAAGAACTTGAAACTATCATAGAACGCAGTTTCTTACTGCATAAATTTGAAATATCTTTTCTAGGATTCCTCTTACAGCGTCTTCTGTAGATAAGCCTAGGAGTTGAATACTGTAAACGCATTTTCCTCCTATCTTCTGAATAACATATCATAATTAACGTTACACTTTGCAGGAGCAAGCTTACTCAAAAACGTTTGAATTCGGTATTGAAATTTAAACATACAAATAAAATGGAGCTCTAAACCACCATGTATAATCAGCACAAGATAACAGTCCCAACTTCTATTGTAGTTTTTTCTTAGTGTAGTGGCCAAAAGTGCATGCTTTTGGTCCATCAGGTTCTGAACCGATCGACCAACAGTGGTCAGATTCCATTTTAAACGTAGGTCTTGTAGCTTTGTTGCTGATGTAGAACCTAAATACAAATCAAGTACTCATTTGTTTCGTTTCGCCTCACATAATCTTATCCGCTCTATTTTGGATTGTAATATCCAAAAAGGGACCAAAGTAGATTCAAGACAACATATAGAAAACGTAAACTATTGCAATTTAAGTATTTATAGTATTTCTTTACATTTTTCAAAACAGCTACTAAAGAAATTTAACTGCTGAATATGATCACATATACTAAATACAATTATTTTTGTCTTGACGAGAGCAGTAGGCTATATTTTATGTTATATGTTTACTATTTCAAAGACGTCATTCTCTACCAACCTTCGCAAGAATTTCGAAACGTAATGCATTGCAAAACATGAACTAATCAATAATAACTAGCAGCTTTTTCGTGGCGAAGCGGTTAGCGTATCAGGTGGGAGACCCGAGTTCAATTTCCGGCAGAAGCTCACGTAGTTCGGACTCCACGTTAATCAGTAGGCCCCGTCTCATATAGCCTCGCTGCACAAAGGGACATTAAACTCAAACTCAATTCAACTATAACTACTATGTCCATTATCGGAAACAAATGCGCGGATTTTGCGTTGCCTTGACTCAAACCATTACGCAATAGAACCTCAAATATTTTTTCAGGCGACTATTAAAACAATTTCCCTTTCTCTAGGAAAAGAAGCTTCCCCAATGTATGATTGAGCAGAAAGCTTGGAGGTTCTTGCAGAAACTTAGCGATTCTGATGTGTTGCATCTCCTCAACGCTTCCGCAACTCGTGCATTGATATGAAGGTAGGATGGTTGTTCGACATGCTATGACAGCATACTTCAGCGTTTCCCAACCGGTGTGCCGCGAATGGGCCGCCGGTGTGCCGGAAGGAAATCGAAACATTATTGATTCTACAGCAATCAAGTTGAAAGACATAGGGGAAAATATGCACAAGAAATTGTGATTAATTTTGAAGAGTTCTTATTTTGACTAGGGAAATAATGTAGGTATAGGGAGTAAGGGTATAGATTTGAAGTATAAGTGCACCGTCATCTCTGAAAAGATTAATCTTCTCAGTTTTTCAATTTATTGACATATGTTAAGTTAATAACTGCTAACAACTGCCACTAGCACTTTTCACTCTTCAGGAATTTACTACGACATGTTCTCAGGACACTTTTCTAAGTCCTAAATGTCTATGTGAATTATTTCATTTGCCTCACTGTTCTTATTTGAGAATGGAAACTGATTACGCTGAACGTGAATATGTTTCGCTGTCGTAAAGCAAGGCCCGTAATAAATGTAAATAAGGTTCCTATTATTAAATAAAACACATAAATATTTATTCCGTGTATAGCGTAATATAATACAGTAACTAAGCAACATGATAATCACTAACGCCCGAAGGATTTTTTCCAACGTGGGGGAACACCGATATAGAGTTTTTCGATTTATTGCCCTATGTATATTAAAAGTCATAACATTTATCATTGATAGCGTATATCGTCTTACTTTTTAAAATTGAAACTGCAGCCTAATAGTCAGAACATTCATCTCCAGACATGATGTAGAGAGAAGAGAAGGAAAGAGATATGAAAATTGGCGTAACTAATTTTACTCGCCCTGGATCACCGATTTACTCATACCCGCCCTAGCCCCAGGCATTTCAGCAGCTGCATTATATATATATGGTTCCATGTCAGAAGGGTCAGACTAACGGCCGAGGGCAGAAAGGCGCGAGTGAAAACGGCCTCGGTCAAAAGGGCCCGCGACAAAAGTGCCCGAGTCAAAAGGGCACTGCATCAAAAGGACCCTGCGTCAAATAAGCCCGGGTCAAATGGGGTCCCGAAACAAAGGCCCCGAGTCAAAAAGCCTCGCTACCAAAGGTCCCCGTGACAAAAGGGCCCAAGTCAAAAGGGAACTGCATCAAAACGGCTCGAATCAAAATAGCCCCGCGTCTAAAGGGCTCAGGTCAAAAGAGCCATGTATCAAACGGGCCCGAGTCAAATGGGGCCCCGAAACAAAGTGCCGCAGTCAAAAACCCCGCGGCCAAGGATCTTCTCGACGAACGCTCCCGAGTCAAAAGAGCTCGAGTCTAAAGGGCTCGGGACAAAAATGTCCCGCGACAAAACAATGAGTCAAAATAATCCGAGTCAAAAGGAGTCAGGACGAAAGGTCCCTGCGCCAAAAAGGCCCGTGACAAAAGGGTCCCGCGTCAAAAGTGCAAGTGTCAAAAGGTATCCACGACAAAAGGTATTCGTGACAAAAGTGCCCGAGTCAAAAGGGTACTGCGTCAAAAGAGCATGACTTTAAATAACCCCGCGTCTAAAGGGCCCGGATCAAAAGCTTTCGCGACAAAATGTACTTGCGTCATAAGGTCCCTGCGTCAAAAGTGTCCGAGTCAAAACAGTCCCGCGTCAAAAGTAACAGTGTCAAAAGGGCCTGCGCTAAATGGGCCCGGGTCAAATATTTCCCTGAAACAAAGTGCCCAGCCAAAAAGCCCGCGGCCAGAGGTCTTCTAGACATACGCTCCAGAGTCAAAAAAGCTCTGCGCCATAAGAGCTCGAGTCAACAGGCCAGGGACAAAAGTGTTCCGCGACAAAAAAACTCCGAGTCAAAACGGCCTCGCGTCAAAAGAACCTGAGTCAAAATGTGACGCAACAAACTGTTCCTGCGTCAAAAGGGTCCGAGTGAAAAGGGTCCCACGTCAAGAGGGCGCGAGTCAAAACGGCGTCGCTTCAAAACAACTAGGGTCGTAAGGTCTCCGCGACAAAAGGGCCCGAGTTAAAAGGGCCCTGTGTCAAAACGGCACCGCGTAAAAAGTGACCGGATCAGAAGAATCCCGCGACAAATGGGCCCGATTCGAAATGGTCCCTCGTCAAAAGTGCCCAGGTCAAAAGTGCTCTGCAAAAAAAGGACCGTGTGTGAAAAGAGCCCGGATCAGAAAGACCACGCCTCAAAAGGGCGCGGGTCAAAATGGCTCTGCTGGAAAAGGCCCGAGTCATGGAGTTTTAAAAAAACAAGTTGTTTTACAGAAATGAATTTTTATGAATCACTATATGTACCGTGTCATGCGAAAACGAACTAAGCGCCACTTTCATACTTTTGAGAAAATTACGTTTAAAGGTTGATGTCCACCATTAGTGTAGCCGTAATCAAAAGTGAAATTATGTTTCTTTTTTGGAAAGGTGTTGGTTTCTCCCTCTTTTCGATTGTGCAAAACGTTCTAATGCTTATCAGGAACCAATCGTTGCATTTACGTGGATTTTCAAAATTTTGCTCTTAGTTCACTTTTGCATAACACGGTACATATATATATCCCGTTTTTTCCGGTGTTCCAATATTGGAACAACTTTAAAGATGACGCAAATACCTGCTCAGCTGACTACATTGTATCGCGATTAGTTGGGTATGTGCCAACTGCATTCACAAGAGATGGAATGAAGAGGTGATGTACTTGTTTCCTGTTATATTAGCTTTTGCACCTCGTGGTGGCGACGTCATTGTCAAAGAAATTTTTACATACACCATGGAGGAAAGAAAGTAAGAAAATGTTCTTTTATTTTTATAATTTTGTCCGTTTATTGCCTCAGATACCTTGATTAACAGTTGTTTCAGTTCATATTAAAGATTTATAAAGAAAGTAATAATTATAACTTGCACAGTGTAATCTAAAATACAATGTTCCAATAATGGAACACCAGGAACGAATGGGTCCATTATTTTCATTATGTAAAATGTAATTTCTGTCTCACAAATTGGAATGTATATTACTCTTTTATTAAAATATAAATAATTTTTGCTTTCGGTACAATTTCACTGTTTATATTTACTTTGTTTCCAGCTGCGGCGCAAGCACTCATATCATTCTTAAAGTTTCGAAAATAGCTCATAATATTATTGGCTGTAATTTTATGCTATTTACACTATATACATATTATAAATTATTTTCTGAAAAGGTATGGAGCATTAATTTATGCTGGATCTATAATTCTTCACTGAATTAGTTAGTATCACGCGTGTGTTTGGTGCACTGAGTCCGAGGTTCAATTCCCTTTGTAGTGGGATTGTACATTCTACAGAGATACCTGATGGTTTTATGATTTTTTAATTTAACAAAAAAAACTCCTTCAACACTAGACTTAAAGCTTAACATGGGATTTGAATCGCATATGCTCTTGCTGGGAATCGAATTTGTGTCTCTTGCACCAAATGCAAGAACGTTAACCATTTAAGCATAAGAGAGTATTATTATTATTATTATTATTATTATTATTATTATAACCGATTATGATTGTGTAACAATTCATTTTTTTATTTGTGTGGTGTATGTGCGAACTTCAAGGATATCTGGTATAGTTTCAGCCATACGTTGGACGAGATGTAAATACACCTAAAGACACTGGCTTGGGAGAATATGTTGTAATACAGTTGTCAAATTGAATTCAAAAAGATATGCATGTCAAGATACACTCGGATAGACTATTTTCATCACTTTTCATTAGCAAGTGAGTTAGCCGAATTGGGTATTGGTTTCACTGGAACTATTATGAAGAACCGAATAGAGAATTGCCCAATAAAAGATCTACAGGAACAAAAGAAAGAAGGTGGGGGCATTTGTTTCAAACCCGACGCAGCTAGCAAATGCATGGTGGTGGAATGGAATGATAACGCGTAGTTCATTTGGTAACTCCATGCAATGCTGTGGAGCCTGCAAAGAGATGGATTGCTAGGGAGAAGAAATTACCAGATCCACAACCTAATACTGTTTCAAAGTATAACAAGTTCATGGAAAGAGTGGATGGGATGAATGAAAACATTGAAAGTTAAATAATTTCAAGCAGATCAAGAAAATGGTGGTGCCCTGCTTTTGCGTTCTGTATTGATACACCTTTCCACAATGCTTGGCAACTCTACAGGAAAACAGAAACAAACCCATCATTAGAGTATCTCGACTTCAGAAGAAGTATAGCCGAAATATATTTGCAGGTATATAATTCTCTACCATCTTCAAGTGGAAGGGCGAAAACAAGCAAGGAATTTCTGTCACGCATCCGTAGAGGTCAAAGACATGTCATTTCTGATCACTGGAAATCTCCGGCTTCACACCTTACCACACTCAAATGTAATTTTAGTTCTTGAATTGATCAGATCTGTCGGGAAGAAAGTCAAACGTTATTTCTTAAATATCAATCTATATTGATTTTGCATATATCTGAAAATTTAAGGTGTGAATATTTTACTCCTATACCTCCCTATAAGAACTATAGGATACATAGTTAAAATCATTAAAAAATATTTATATTCATATTCTGTAGTAAACATTTATATTTTATACTGTTCGTCCTGTATTTCATTCTATAATATTCGTACGAAGTATATTTGCAAAATAAAAATATGAAAACTGATCGCTTGTTTTATAACGATATTTCTTTCTAGAAAAAGTAGAGGAATAGAGGGGTGTTCTATTTGTAAAATAAATAACATATATAACAAACATTACTGTCACGTTCGTTCGTAATGTCAGAGTTTAG